>NC_041018.1:39970676-40308592 GCF_004193775.1 Glycine soja
ATACTAAACATGTTGTTTGCCACCACTCCTATTAGCACTAGTATTTTGTTACAATTTTTGTTATAAGAATATTCTAGTATCTTTCTGTTAGTGTTACACTGTTGCCATCATCCAAGTTCTATATATATAGGGTGATGTGTATAATTTAGATTATTGAAAAATAATACTTAGTTTTTATTCATTTGTTTTGGGAGGTTCTTTCTGGTCATCGAATTCCAAGAACCACAGTTACTAAAATTCAGAGAACGTAACAATTTGGTGCTTTCATTGAGCTCCAATGGCTACCCTCCATGGTTGCCATGTCGGCCCAAACCACCTCTTCCCACGACAACCTTTTCACACAGCCGCCCACCAGCAACCATTTCTACAACACTCATCCCTTTCGTTTACATCCAGCTCAATCCCTTGGGATTGATTTTGAGAACACCCGTAAACGTTTGCTATGCTTGTTTGGTACCGAGGAAACTCTTCCTCCATCATCTCCTACCTTACCCCTGAAAATGGAAAGCAATTTCCATGTAGATGTTGTGGACTCCGACGTGGACTGCATCAAAGCAGCCATCGCAGAACTCCCTCAGTCAACTCAAACTCGTCGCTGTCGTCGACACCATGGCCACCACAATCGATGACCTTCTTCAGCGACTGAGCCTTCATAATCCCACTTCATATTTTCCATCTTCCGTCCCTGCGCAGGCACCGATACCAGCCGTCATCATATCGACTTCACCTCTCATGCCAACTCCACCTCCACGCCCCGCACTCATGCAGCAACATTCCACACCCTTGCCGGCTCTGCTTACCATTGTTGTTGTCCCCCTCCCTACAAACAGTAAGCCTCATGCATCCTCCGACCATCACTGCGCCACCATTTCCCAAATTCGCAAGGAGTACCCCAGCCATCGCATCCTCCCCTCGAACCTCCGCTCATTTCCCCTCGTCACGTTCGTCGCCAAGGTTAGGGACAAGGAGCTCGACCACTCCTTCCTCCTCACCTTTTACGCTGCTATCGACGCCACAAAATGGATCTACTTCCGCAACACTAACCTTCATTCACTCATTCCTTCACCCATTTTAATTTGGGATCCTGGTTCAATTTTTCAAGCTATGGTTTGAAGCCCCAACACCTTGAGGACAAGGTGTTTTTGATGGGGCAGGGAGTGATAGGAAGAAGGACTTATAGTAGGAAGAAGCAGGAGTGTCGAGCTGGCATGAGGGTAGTAGTTGTACCAGACATGTTGTCTGCCACCACTCCTATTAGCACTAGTATTTTGTTAGGATTTCTGTTATAAGAATATTCTAGTATCTTTCTGTTAGTGTTACACTGTTGCCATCATCCAAGTTCTATATATATAGGGTGATGTGTGTAATTCAGATTATGGAAAAATAATACTCAATTTTTATTCATTTGTTTTGGGAGGTTCTTCCTAGTCCTCGAATTCCAAGAACCATAGTTACTAAAATTTAGAGAATGTAACAACATGCCTGCCAAATGAGATGTCTGCATTTGTGCGCTGTATAAACCTTCCATGTTTCTTTCAATTCTACATATGCATAATTTCTTAGAATTGAATGAAATTCCATGAATTCAATTATTGTAATTAAGAGATAACTTGAAATAATTGTATTCGGAATGGATTATTGATCCAACTAAAGGGGAGAAAGATTTATGATATTGATATTTATTTCACTCAAATGAAGAAACATATTGTCACATCGGGTTGAGGCTAGGCAAATATCACGGAATTATCGCTTTGCATGTTAAGGTAGTTACTGTAGATCTTTGTATGTTATATATACTCTTGAGACCTATAGATCTTTGTATGTTATATACACTCTTAAGACCAATTCAGGAAATATCTAGCAGATTTTCTTTATTTTACCAAGGAGATTTAGCTCAATTGTTGTAAACCTCTTGTATTTGTTTTTTATTCTTATGAATATATTTTTTTTTTAAAAAAACTTCTTTGTTTTTTTGGCTTAATGAATAACAAGGAAAAGAGATCTTTTACTTACAAATTTTTTATCTGCTCAACAAAAAATCTAAGATAGAAACACTCCTTTTTGTTTTCTTGTAGCTTTTTTTTTTCTTTTGCTTAAGAGGCAATTTTTTTAACACCTTGACAAAAATTACAATTCATGCTAACGGAGAAAATTCTATGTTGTGTCATCTATCATGTATATATTTAATTGCAGTGATTATATGTTTTTAATTCTCTTTTTCATGCTTATCATATACATACATACATACATACATACATACATACATACATACATACATATATATATAAGTATGTGATCAATTTAGTGAAGCTTGATAGAAAAATAGAAATGTATGAGTTAAATTTGCATTGCGTGCTAAGTCGCAATGTAATTTATCTGTGTAAGTGAACTTTATGTGATGTTTACTCTGAGTACATGTATCTCTAGGGAGGTTAGCACAATAATCTAGGAAGTTAGCACATTAATCTAGATGTTTAAGTTAAGATTTATCGATTTTGACAAAAAGCAATTTTAACCATTTTTGCTTATATCTACTTTAGCCATTTTTGGCTAAAATTTCAAAAGCAATGACACCTATAAAAGGCATTGCTTGGCACGTTCATCATGGTTGTCCAAGTAGTTATTCATGTTGTCAACTAAACTTGTCAATTAGGCATAATCAAATTTCTTTTGGACAAAAGCCTTAGACCTTATCTTCATAAGTCTATAAAAACAAGTTTTTGAGACCTTTCTCCCTCATTTCTCACAAGCTCAGCCAAGGGAGAGAGAAGTCCATTTCTTTCTTCTTCCAAGCTTCATACAAGTGCTCTTGAGGTTTCTTCCATCAAAGCTTGATGAGGAGCTCTTAATCTTCTTTTTCTTTTTCTTTTCCTTAACAAATTCGTGCAAGCTTCTCATTCATGATTCCAAAATTTCATTTTGATTCTTAGAAGTTTGAGAAATCAAGGACCTGAGCTATTTTTTCATCTAAGTCATTTCATGGAAGCTTCATCAAGGTAAGCGGGGTCTTTCCACTTCTTGAATCCTAACCTTGTTGTCATTGAAAGCTAGGCTTCATTGCATCTTGGTTTGATGTTCTAATATTCGTAGTTGTTGCCTTGGCTGGAACTGGAGGATATGTTTTTTTTTTTTAAATTTAAAGTTAAAAATGAATTATTTGGGTGTCTAAACTTAGGGTTAGCCTTAAATTTTACTTAAATCTGAGATTTCTAACAAATGTCATGAATAAACAAGTTTTAGGTCATTTTATAAGGTAAAATCAGTCACAAAATAAAACTGGCAATGAGAATTGTATGGATTCTTTTTCTTAAAGTTTTGATCTCAAAAATGAGTTTGTTAGGTGTGAAAATATAGGGTAGCATATAGGATTCATGAAAAATCGATTCCCAGGACACAAAACACTAGAAATAAGTTAAAAGTGAGACTTTATAAAACTAAGCGACTGAGAAATTTTAGACGATAAATAGCTTAACATTGAAATCCATGTCTCTAGATAAGTTACCTTAGAATTATTTATTTTTTTGGAACTGTTGATTTAACTACTATATTACTACTGAGATAAACTGCAAGATCTGACAATTGATGTATGTTCTAGAATTGTGCTGATTCTCTGCTAATAAAATTTCTAAGATGCATGCATGTATAATTATTATTATTATTGGTGAATGGTAAAACTGACAGAGTTGAATACCGACAAATTATATTTGTAGCGTGCGAATTTACATTCTACTATATACATACATTGTTACTTTATCTGTACGTATTGTGGTTTGGGTTTGGGGGTGTCCGACCCTTGACAAATTATTTGTTAGGATTATTAGATGGTTGTAATCATATTTGTTATGTTGTCTGATTGTTTTGTGTGGCAAGTGGTTTATACCGCTTAAGGAGTCACATTTGGTTCCCTGAGAATAGTACGTAGGTCTAAGTCTTGTCTCTCTTTCTTGTTTGTTTCTTTGCACACATTAGTTGATGCATATGACACAAAGGCTATGCACTTGATATAGTGACAGAAGTCAAGAGGATTGGAGAAAGAGTGAGAAATTGGTGTTTCTATTTTCTTCTATGAGATTATGTTGAGAAGGTGGATGATGGACAAAAATACACTGTGCTATAATGGGCGGAGAGGTTCGAAGAACCTAGGAAAATTAATGGATGATGATTATTTGGCATTTGGTGCACTCATTTGGTGTAAGTAACTTATAAGTCTCACTTTGCTACTCCTGATGGGCTTCAAGACTATGCTTTTTGAATTGGGAACTTGAGGATCAGTGTACACTGTATTCGTATGAAGTTATCAATTCTAACTGTCATTCTACATAAAAGATTTATTGTCTGCAAGAAAAAAGATGATCATCTTCCTAAAAGCTTTGTGTTGCCTCAATCCTCCACCTTTTTGACAGTTTTTGAAGTATGTTGTGAATTTGATGTTTGACGAAGAACCGAATTATGCAAAGTATATATTACTTTTTTATGGAATTGTTAGTTCAAATCTAGACATTAGACCCATAAACACTAATGATGCATAAAAGCTTAAGAGAGGACAATTGCATGTGGAAGAAGAAGAAGATGATAAACAACCAAAGAAGAAGGTCAGAATGGAAATGACAATAATGCAATGGATTAGTGTGTATGATGACCACCAACGTATGAAGCAAGTATACCATTTCAATGTTGATGATGTGCGACTATACCAACACATTGGGAAGGGATATGAGGATGGGTTATTTATCAATAGTGTAGCTTCTTGTTCTAAGCTTTGGGCCTTTATTATGGATGTTGGCATCAGTTTCACTGCACAAGTTCATGAACTCTCATCTAAGTTTCTTAACAAGGAATGAATTATGGAATAGTGGGAAAATAATTATTACATTAGTGTCGTAACAGGATCTAATAATGGTAGTTCATTGATAGTAATGTCTAAAGGGACCCGATACTCACAACAAATTTATAGAATTAGTAAGTCATTCCCACTAAGTGGATCAATAAAAAATGGAGAGAAGGATTTTAAGTCATTGCTATGGCCATTGTTCAGAGTAGATGGACAATTGTAATGTCCTGTGGTGCTGGATTTTATTGTGAAACTTGATTTCTTATATCCTAATGACAACATTCATTGTAAGTGGGACAATGGTTACTACTGCTACATGGGATCAAACTACTTTTGTTCTTAGTGTTCCAAGAAGAAAACTAGCTGATCAAACTCAAAAAATACTATGCACATTTGTCTTTCCTAGTACTCGTCATGTAAAGGGGAAATGGTAAAAAAAAATGTATATATTGCATCTATATGTCATGGGGGAGCAATTTCATGAATTGTGATTTTTTTAACAATTAATTAGGACATATTTCTAAGCAATGATGGAATAAGAAGTAATTGATAATGTCAACTATTCAATTTATTTTAAGAAAAATAGATAATGTCAAATTATTACATGTGATTTACTCTATATTTATATTTTAATAGGCATAAATTTCAAAATTCTAAAAGTACAAATGTAATTTTTTTCCCTTCTACTTGTACTTTTTAGACATTTATCAACTGAATATGTATTTTTATTGGTCAAAATATAATAAAAATTATTTTTATACAATTATACCAAAAGACACATAAACTATTAAAAGTAAATATTTTCTCGTACCAATTAACATTCAATTTATAGTTTCTATAGTTTCTATCTTGACATTCCATGTATTTGAGAATTTGATTATTAATGATATGAGTTGAGTATGGTTTTGTCAAAAAAATAAATTAATATTTAATTTTAATGTTTAATAATGAATAAATTTCAAATCTTACTAATACAAATATGGAAAAAAATATTAAATACTTCTTCCATTTCTATTTATAAAACATAGTTAATAATATTTTTCTTTTTTATTGTAAGATTTTGTTTTATCTCTCTTGTCAAATATTTTTTTTATTAAAATATCCTTATTTGTTTTTTTCCTTCTCGTATGGAAATAAGAGAAAATTAATAGATTCCTAATAAAATTAAAAATATATTATAATTATAAACAAATTTAATTTTAAAAATTAAATCAACTAATTTTGAACTATATCTTCTAGTTAGGACAGAGGAGTATTGCACTATTTATTTCTTTCGAAGAATATTACATTATTAATCAGTAAAATTGTCGGAATTAAGAGAAACAGACACGCACGCAACGCGGCAACGCAAGCGCAAAATGCTAAGCTATGTCGCAGAACAAGCGGCATGCTCCGTCCACCTGAAATGTGTACATACAATTCCCTCCATTATTGGACAGTACCCTACACCTGCAAGCGCCCTGCCCGTACCCGATTCATCCCCACGGTCCAAATAAGGAAAAATTCCTAGAAGGCTTTCACTACGTGCTCCGCAGTCACACTCCGCACACGATGGATCCGCTACTCATCACCCAATGATTCCATCACCCCGCGCTCCACCGTGGCCAACACAATGGCGTCGTCACAGCCAATTAAAACGCGCCATGTCCCCACACTCACAGTCACCGGCGGGAGAGTGAACAAAGCTTGCAAAACACGATTCTCTGATTTCATTTTTTCTCACTACAAAACCACACTCACTCTCCTCCTCTCGCCTCTTTCCTTCTTTCTTTCTCCCATTCTCCTAAATTCCTCCAAAAACCCTAACACTCTCTCATTCTCAGTTTTTCTCAATCTTATGATTAATGGAAGACCACGCGCATGCTGCACTACCTCCCGGTTACCGGTTCTACCCTTCCGAAGAGGTTCTCGTCGGTTACTACTTAACCAAGAAGAACGAGAACCGGGAGGAGGGTTTCTACGGTTCTGATTTGATCAAAGAACTTGACCTCTACGATCACGATCCCTTCGAATTACCGGACGCTGCTGCTTGCTTTTCGTACGGTTACAAAGGGAGGAAGAAGCATTGGTTCTGTTACGCTAAAGAGACCAAACGCAGAAACAGAAGAAAGGTGAAAAGCGGGTTCTGGCTCCGGAAGGGAAAGGTTCGGGATATTTCCGACCACAACGGCGACGACGTCGTTTTGGGCACGAGGACGCGTTTCGTTTTCTACGTCGGCAATTCCCTGAAAAACGCTGCCAGAACCGATTGGATTTTGTACGAATACGCATTGGTTGACCGCTTTCTGGTACGGATTCGCCGATTGAATTCAAATAACACGAATTCGTGTAATAATTAGTGTGCTTTTGGATGAGCCTTTGCTAAAAATTTGGTTAAAATGTGACTAGATTAATGTTTGGATGTTAAGTACGCAAAAGTTACTTAAATTGTTCAAACTCGAAACAGATTTTGAAACTGTAATTAATTCCTCAATCTGAAACTAAATATGTAAACATTTTGCCTAGAATCAAGTTAACTGATATTTCAAACTTGCTACTGATTATTAATTAATTAAATGTGTAGCTAATGTGAACTTTTTTTGTTTGCAGGCTTCGTTTGTGCTTTGTCGTGTGGTGAATAAGCCTCCTCATAAGAATAGTCCGTCGGAGATCGGTCTGAGTTGTTGTGCTGAGGAGAGTGTTGTGGCGGTGGTGCGTCAGGTTGGTGTTCAGTGTGATGGATGTGCCGAAAGTGATGTTGTTGAAGCTAAGGTGTGTGATGAAGGCTTTGTTAATAGAGAGAATGAGATTGCTGAGAATCCAATTAGTGGTGAACATGGTGATCCAGCTGCACCTGTTTCAGTTGCTCAGGGAAGTCAGCCGGTAAGAAATTTAACTCTGATTTGATCTGTTGTCTTTTGTTTCGGCAAATTGCATGACTTAGGAAGCTTATCAATATAACTTATCATACATGATACATGTTTGGAAATGAGACACTGGAACATATCATACGGTTTTATTTCAAGGCAAAACTTAGATGTGGTATTGTTCATCAATCAAAATTGGAGTTTTACCTCAATTGGTGACCTTTACTGATTTTTAATGCAAACTTTTATCTTATAGATTAGCGAGGTGAAACTCTAGTTCTGGTTAAAGAACAACACCTAAAGTAATTAAGGGACTGCATTTATGTTTTGTCATTTATTTTATGTTTGGCATATTGTATGTGGAACATTTTGGCTTTTATAAAAGAGGTGGAACTGTGGAGAATAGAATTGAACCATTCCTTTTCATATTATTATGTGTTGTATGATTCTGTCTCCGTGTTAAATACTACCTTAGTGAGAAACCGTTGTTGCTGCTTGGTTGTGTTTCATTTTATTGTGCTGCATCTATGTTTGACACTATGAAATACTGCTGGGAAGGCTTTGTGTGTTGGTAGTTTTGTGTGTGAAACCAGATAGTTCCATTGCATTCATTTGAATTTTTTTTTTGTTTTGCAGTTGTCAATTGCAAACTTCTGCATCAGCAATTGCCTGAAAAATTTATTCAGAATTAGGGTCATCAATACAGGGAATCAGTCAAAATGTTTGTTGCAAGTACTTTTTTCTTTTAAATTTGGAAAGTTTTGAACTCATTCAGGTGATGGTGTTTTTTTAGATTGCATTTGCATGCATATTTTACTAGTAATATAACTTTTTTCTGTTGGATATAACATCTTAAGCCTTTAATTCTTTTGTCATAGTAAGTCACTAAAATATCAACTGCTTATATATACTCTTGGAAACTGGAAACACATACATGTGTTTTGTTTTATATATGTTTATAGTGATATTCTACTTTTCTGAAGGTGGAAAACACACTGGTTAGCAGAAAGCTCTACATATGCCAATTGAATAGTTATCATTGTTACTTGTTATTCCATCATTACTTAAAACATGTCCTATTTATTTATTCATTCATTCAGTTTTTAGCATATTCTTTTGCCCTTAGCCCCTTACACCCTTTTCAGTTGTCTTTTCATTTCACATGGAGAAAAGAAAGTGTTGCTTAAGCATTAAATTCTTATGTTTGCTATTGTGATTATCAGGTTCAGGAAAGGCTTTCTAAACTTCCCAGTGGCAGTGCATTGTTCGTAGGAGCTATGACATCTCAGCAACTTATGCTTTCCATTCTAGAGGAGGATTTCATAGAATTGGATGATATTGCATGAATTGATTGGTTTTAAGAGATTTTGTGAATTCTAATACTGCTCTGAGGAGTAATTATCACCTGAAACAATTGTATTCAGAATGGATTATTGACCCAGCTAAAGGGGAGAAAGATTTATGATAATGAGTAGCTATTATTCCACTCAAACGAAGAAACATACTGTCGAATGGGGTTGAGGCAAATGTCATGAAATGATCACTTCGCATGTTAAGGTAGTTACTATAGATCTTTGTATGTTACTCTCTTGAGCTACTTGAGAAAATATTCAGCAGTTCTTCTTTGTTTTGGGAATGCAGATTTTCTCCTGTGCCTACTGCAGGGCAATTGGCTCCAGAGGGATAGAGTTAGAGTTAGATATTGGTATTGGTAATTGGAATATGCGATTTACTCTAGTATGCTATGAGCAACTTCACCGTACTTCATGCTTTCATTGTTCCCTTGATCGACCTGTTCCTATTTAAATTTAATTAGCATTCCTGGGATCATCTGAATTTCCTATCTGCACCTTAGTAGCAAGACCTATTTGTTACTGTCTGTGCTACTTTCTTTTTCCTATATTGTTCAAGAGGAGAATCAGATGAATTCCAAATTGTAAGTGTTCCAACATAATGATAGTTTATGAATTGACTTAACCTTTATACTTTTGAGGTTATGCTGACTAATTTTATGTTCTTCATGGTATTTTTGTTTGGATAAATCTCTCCATAAATACTTATGAGAGAAGAAAATAAAAGAAAAAATGAAATTAGATTCTCGATAATTAAAATTAGTTTATGCATAAGTTAAAAATTAGCTTTTGGAGAAGTAATAAGAGAAAGCTTCTACAAATTAGCTTAGGAGAAGTTTTTTTCATTTTTCTTTTTAATTTTCTTCTCCTATTAGTGCTTATAGAGAAGCTTAAGGCCCAACATATATTCTGCAATCTGGTACCGTGCCATGTATACGGTGGTTTTTGACATTTGGATTTGTGTAGTTGTTGTTAATAACAATGATGTCTATGCCTCTGGGCATGGGTTTGGACTAGCTGTATCAAATTATGTTTGTGTATTGGTAGTTTGGGGGAGGATTTCAACTTGCTTACTGCATTTTTATGGGTATATTATGTAACTAGTTTCGATTTATTGCTACATGTGAGGTATAACTATTCTGTTTTTGAAAGTCATTGTATTCCCTTTTTTTTTTTTGGCTGAAAGTTTGAAGTCGGCCCTGAAAGGCATCTGAGTCGGGTTAAAATTCCACTTGATTTCAAGAGTATGTCCTATGGAAAAGTTCTGAAAACTAGGTACCAATGCATCAAGAATCATTTATCCATTGAATCCTGTGTTTTGTTGTGTCTATGACATTATTATGTGTGAGAGCAATGCTAGCAACACGTTCAGTGAATTTAACATGGGTCCCACTTAAAAATCATGACTCTTTTTAGTGGGTCTGACAAAGACAAAATTTTTATCCATGGAGTATACTGTAAATGTAAAGAGTCTGTTGTTAGCTTGTGCCTATATGGAAACTATGTAATTTATATCTGTTGTGCTTTGAAATGTGCAATTAATATACTAACATTTGGAAGTTCATATTTGGTTTGTGATGTGCTCTGTATGCTTTAACTTCAAGTCTCATTCAAAGGTTTCAGAAATCATGGTTCCTGAGATCCATCCGTTTCTCCCTAAATGTGACTTATTTAAATTTAAACATGGGAGTATCTTTGAGCTTCAGTAAAGATGTCAAAATTTTAGGCATACTTTAGATGTTGGACAAACGATTTATATTTTGCAGCAGTTATTCTTTCTTTTACCCAAAGCATTGGGTGTTGCGTTGTGTGCGCCTGCCAAGTTTGGCACCACATATGCAGAAATAATTTTTTTTGTTGGGTGGGTCGATGTAATGCCAAAAAGCATTGTTGTTGTGAACAGATAGATCAACTGGCCTCCTAACTTTTTTGTTATTTGTTTTTATTTTGTGATCCTCCTCAGCTCCTCTTATGCATTTTGGTGTTTCCTCTTTCAAATGTTGTTTAGAGGCATTTGTAGTTTAATGTTAAAATTATCAACAAATATCAGCGTCAGTTTACACATGGAATGAGATTCCAACAAAGCCCAGTTTACAAATGAATCTAGGCTTTTACTTCCTCTTCCTGCACCTTTTTTGCTTACTGCACCCCACAAAAGGCTTCAGACAAAAATACCCCTTTCACCATGGGACTAAAGTGAGAAATCAAGCCCAATAAGGTGATTACTATTTTTTCCCCTTGAAATAAGATATTCTCATAGTAAAAAATTATTATCAACATTATAATATAGAGATCAACGAAGTGAATTTTGTTTCTACCAATAAAGTTTTTTTCATATTAAGATAATTACTCACTAACCGGAATTCACTTCAAGATAATCTAAATAATTTCCAACTTTTTAAAGAAAAAAAGGACTGTGATATTGGAGCCACCGCTTGAAATTGAGATGGGTCAAATTATAAGTTATCTAGATTCTCGAGTAAGAAAGATTTCTAAAGAGTTTTATCTGAAAAAAAAACAAATAATGTTACAATACAAAAAAAAAAACTCTTAAAAATAACGAGTTTTATTTTCCGATATAATTTTTGGAGAAACAACTGTTCCACGTGGAGGAGAAGTGTGATTAAGGAGTAGTGTAATTAGAAGACAAAAAAAAATAACAATTTTTTTTTGTAAGATCTTTACGAGTAACTTTACTTGTGTAATATAAGTACAATAACTATTTAGAGTATTTTTTTGGGGATAAAAAATAGTTAGGCTATTTTCAAGAGATTTATGAACTGAGTCTAAATTGAGCTTGAGGCACATCAAGTTTTTTTAATTATCGATATAGGTTAGGCTAGAACTTTTATTTAAAAATATTGTTTAGTTAAGATCAAGTTTTTGGTCATTTATAAGATATTCTAGGCTTAATAACTCGACCTATTTAATTAAATATAAACAATATAATCATAAAATAATTATATAAACTTACATTATTATTGTTATAAATTTTTAATGTAATGTTACGATATTTTCTGCTGTATTTAAACGCTTAACCTTGCTATCAACATTATGTTGGTTTGACCGTTTGAGTTAAGGGCTTAAGGCTTATTAGTTTATTTAAAAGTAGTTTTTAAACCTTTTATTTTAGAGAAAGTAGTTTTTAAACCTATTTAATGAGTTTTCTCAAACTTTTGAAAAGGGTATGTGCAAGGGGCACGTGTAGCAAAAAATAACCATTAAAAAGGTTATATCTTCTCTTAAAATTTGGTTAAGCTTGAGTTTTAAATTAAAAAATTAGGCTAGACTCAAGTCTTTTGCAAGTTCTATGTGTTAGTTTTGGGCTAATTGCACTTTCTAATGCATGTTGAACATGAGCCTTTGTTTCATTGTGGATTCACGTTTAACATGTTGGAATGTCGATAAAAAAAGATACACCACAAAATAAATATTGGTACATGTAATTTTGATGTCTTATGGGAGTAACAAATTTAAAGCTAAATTTTGCAATTAAGATTTTTAGCTAAGACATTATAATTAAAAATAATGTGTGTAGGCATGGAATTCACAACTAATTAGCCATGGCAACGGCTAAACACCAACTATTTTTTTAAAATAAAATATTTGACTTGATGAAGGGACTATGTTCTTCGATTAGGTTTCTAATCCACTTCATATAATTTTTATTAAGGTTGGGGTACTAAGATTTTTATATTACGTTACTCCTACGATGTGTTGGACAGATGGATTAAAATTTTCAATTTCAAATTTTAGAGACTGAAATTAAACTTGCCTGAATTTGAAGGACTAATAAGCCTAAAAATTTTCATGTTAAAACATGGAATGAAATAGTAATTTTAAGTAATCAATAATCATAAATTTCTACCTAAAAAATCATAAAGTTATTTATCAATTATGTTAAAAATAATGAATGTTTTTACACTTTACCTTAATAATTTACATTTATAGATGCTTACCAAAAAAAATTACATTTATAGGTAGATAGTTTGTTTTGTTATTATAAGGACAATTTTTTCGTATATTTTATCACTTTTTTACAATAATAAGTTGCTTATGAAATCTTAAAACATAATTTAAAATTATTTATATATTTAATATAATTTAATCGTTCAACAAACAACTAATATACTACTGTAATACTGTGATATCTATAATTAGAAGTGCCCAATTGATATTTGTAAAGTTCTTATGTGCTTGTAACCTGTAGGTGCCTCAACATCTTGAATTCATCACCTAACCATTTGTCTCAAGTTTGATCCTTGTTTTGTTTTTTAGTGCCACTTATCAAAACGCATTATGGTCAAAGTTATCGTAACTAGCGCGTCCTCAACACTCTCGTCATGCCTCTATCTATCTCTTTTGTTTCCGTTTTCCCTTTTTTCTTCTTCATTAAATTTCAATGCAGATCCTATTTTGGTTTATAGCTTTGAAATTTTGTTTTGTTTTATTGGGCGTCCATGCCAGATAGTACCATGAATTATTAGATACAAGAATGCTTTCTCAAGCCAACTTGAGTGGTTCGAACTTTACATGTGTCTTCATCTTTGAACTCTCTGATTCTCATTTTTCCAGCGTATTTGGGTGACTTCAACTTTTAACTGGACTTTAATTTTTGGGAAATGTAGTAAATTAGGAAAAGATTCGAATCTATGTTCAAATAAAATTTGTATACATTTAATGTTAGATTGTAATTCAAACATAGTTACATCTAAAAGATGGTCTGAGTGATAAGACAAAGCAATTTCATTTTTTATTTTTGGAAAAAAATGTATTGCTAATTCTTATATTTTCTTTTGTCAATTGTGATCAAGATTATTATATCCTTTCACATGGATGACTTTAATCTTTAAACAACATTGAGTATTAATAAATTATTAATGAAAGTGGTATTAGATTTGGTCTTTTAAAAAGATTTTGTATTTAAAATTTGTGGATAAAAATTTTATTATTTAAATTTTCTTAAAAATAATTATCAATAAAATTGATAGATATTCTGGTAAATAAAACATGAGACTTTTCATTTTTTTTAAAGAATTTATCATGTTTTTTAAAGTTAGAAAAGGCTAAATTTACTTATTTTTAAAGTTTGATAATCAATTTTATTAATATAAAAATACATAAACCTTGAACAGATTTTACCCAAAATATAAGAACAAATCCCCCGTCTTTTCTTTTATAGCTGGGCCAATTAATGATACCCAGTTTCTTTCAAAGAAAGCTCGTTTTTAATTATGCTTGAAATGTGGTTGATGTGAAACAATCTTGGGGTCGAATGCTATTTAATCATCAATCTATTTCTCATTTGTAATTATATAAGCTTTCCCATTATCTCTTTCTCACAGTTTGCTATAGACCAGGGAAAAAATATATTATATATTTTGCTCTCTTTTGGCTATGAGGAGGGGAAAGAGGCCAAGTTAGGCATGAAAAGATGAAAAGCACTAAACCGTGTTTGAAGGCATCAAATTTGAAATTTCAACGAAGGTCTGCTTTGTTGTTAACACTCGAATTGATGCCTAATGATAATGGACTAACAGCTAATGCTTTAACCCTATGTATCGACAATGTAAATATTCTTACGTTATTATTCAATTATATATATATATATATATATATATATATATTATAACTATTATTTCTTGTAATAATTATTTAATTTTTTATTTAAAATAATATTTAATTGATTGATAATATAAAAATATTTATATCAGTATTATATCAAAAGTAATAGTAATACTTTTTTATATTATTATTATTATAATAGTTGGTTAACATTTTGGTCATATGTTTTTTTCTTCTTTTAATTATGTATGTTAACTAGTTTATTTCTTTTTTTTCTTTGGTGTAACCTTTTTACTCCGTATAAGTAATTTAAGGAGTCTAAATCGGTTAAATGTGACATGTGAGAATTATAAACTTTAATATTATATTTAATTTTTATGGATAAAAAGAAATGGATTGAAACATGTGATTATGTGACTAAACATCACTAATCAGATTCATTGGATTTGAGTCCAGCCATACTGTTCCATGTTTTCCCACCATTTCTATACATTTTAACAAAAAAAAATGTGTTTAATACAAATTTCTAAAGTCAATTTTAACTGTTATAATAGTTAATTCTACTGAAATTTGCAGTAAAGTAACCTTTGAAATAAATCCCATTAATTGTTTTAAAAAAGATTTAAAATTAATATTATAACCCTTTTGGGGGGTAAAATTTTAATGTGGTTCACGTTTTTTACGATACATAATCTGTATATAAAAAAAGTATATTTATTTTATGACAAATGAAGTAAAATTTGAAGGAAAAAAAATAATAAGAAACATTGTCAGTTGGCCGAAGTATATACAGTTTTATTTTTTCCTTCATGACCTTAAAGGATATTGGTGAAATCTTGACACTGCTACGAGTCATTATCCAATTTTTAATTATTCATACGAAAGCGTATGCAACAATTACGTAAAATATGTACAGAAACAGCAATATTTAAATAGACATTGTAAAAGCAAATAGCATGCATAGCATAGATATCATTATTTGTCATTTTTATGGTCAGTTGTATATTACAATAATTCGCATAAGGTTCCAGAAAATGTCAGAATCGTGGAAAACTTTAGATATTCGCTTATATAAATGGAGATCCATATTCTATTCATTTTTAATGGTTCTGTTGGTTTTTTCAAAGGGGCCATCACGCGTTGAGCCGTGAATCCAAGAGAACCAAAATGGATAGACAAGAAATCGATTTAATGGCCAAAAACTATATAATAAAAAATTTACATAGTGGTATAGTGGAGACAGATGGAAAGCAAAGTAATAACCCCGTTTAGAAGGGTTAGAGAAGAAAAGAAGTGGGAGAAACTAGAAAGAGGTAGCACACAAAGATGACCAAGTTTCACAAAAAAGAATAAAATAGAATGCCCCACGATAGGAGCAATGTCACACACCGTTTAAACTTTAAAGAAGATCAGAATCCGACACATAGTTCATGGAAAAACAAGAAAATAAATAAATAAATAAATTAAAGACAAAGGAAAGTTCTTTGTGGTGGTGGTGGTGGAACCTTGTGGGGGGGGGGTCTTTAGGTCCATGTCTTCTCACCTCTTTAAAGCAAAGCAAAATTGATAGATAAATTGGTGGTATGCATCCCCAAACACCCAAAAGCTATTGCTAGTACCATATCAACATAACGTTGATAATATTTTTAAGTACATAGCCTGTTATTTTCTATTAAAAATAATTTTGTTCAAATTAAGTAAAATCATTATAATTATTATTTTCTCCTAAATATTTAATACAATTATATATTCAATACTCAAATTTAAAATTTTAAGTCTTGTATATATGAAAAAAATATCGTTTCAAATATATAAATTTTTTAAATAGATTTTATACATTGAGAAATTAATCTTTAATTTCCTGTTGAGAATATCTAAAGAGAAAAAAAAAAAAAAAAAGCTAGAGCTCCCATCATCACAATCCACACAACCACACTAGCTAGGCACACATTAACGCTTTGGCTAAGTTGCACCTAAAATTGTACCGACAAAAAATCTAGTGACCCTAGGATGTTTCACATTTGGTCATTTTTATTTACTATTCATCCCATGTAATTTCTTTCCCCAACCTAAACGAGGGTTATATCATTATCATATGTATGTGGGGAGAAAGACAACACAACAAAAAAAGTCTATAAATAGTTAGTCAAAATTCATCCAAGCAAGCACCAAGATTTTGGGCACAACAAATAGAGAAAAAAAAGGGAAAATGCAAGTCATCCGGTGTGGACCCTCGATATTATAACTAAAGCCACGTGCACTATTATTTAATTTATAAATAAAATGAATCCTAAGTCACAAAGAAGGGGAGAAAATAAAACTAAAAAAGTAAAACAGAAAAAGCAAAGAAAGGGAAGGAGCATGTGAGAGTATAAATGTGAATGGGATGGTAAAAGAGAAATAGTCATAGAGAGGTGGGTGCTTGGCGTGAAGGAGATGTAATGTAACCACAACCAAGAGTATTATTATTACTATTATTATACTACTTTAATGAAAATGTAAAACATGACAATATATAATTAAAGCTGTTGAATTGAAAATAATAGTATAATTGTATAATAATAATGAAATTAAAAGTTTTTTTTTTCCTTCTGTTTCACCTAAAATGACACTACTATTTGAATATATTAAAAATTTCTGGGGAAGTGGGGGCTGTGTTGGCAACACTGGTCATTTATTAGCATTATGTTATTTTGTTGTGTTTGGAGACAGAAGGCAGAGAGAGAGATGATGCATTTCTTAATTTCATGGAGAGAAAAATCAGAAAAAAGAAGGACCCATGCAATGCAAGCATCACCCATTTGGTAAGCTGCCAAACAAGGGCCAACAAGGGCCAACAGGCACACCCTTTCAACCTTTGGTCACATTACCAGTTACCTAAAATACTAGTATAATCACCAAATTACCATCATTAATAATTCACTTAATGCCACCAATAAAATAATGTTATTTGTGAGTGTGAAAAATGTAAATGATAATAATAAATAAACAGTAAATACCAATTAATTAGTTAATGGTTTGAGTGGTTTTTAATTCAATTTTCTTAGGTAATGTTTGGGATTTGAGTTGCGTAAATAAAAAAAAAATTGAAAGAAGAGAATCACACTAAAATTATTAGTCAGATTTTCTGAAAAAATATTAATTTATCACAAAAGTCCAATAAACAAAAAAAAAACAGTAAATATCATTTTGCAATAGAAGCTGGTGTCTCCACCTCCAAGGCTATGACTTTTGCATAAACACCCTCTCTCTCCTATTCGGCTGTTTTTATTTTATTTTATTTTATTTTTCTTAAAATTGAATATTACTCTCTCTTTAATCTCTTCTCTCATCTTTCCTATCTCATATTTTTGATATCATTTTCTTCTTCATCCTCCACCTAGAGTACCCTCTTTTCTCTTCTCTTTTCTTCTTCTTCCCCTTTCCATTTGTCAGTTTTGTTCTCACCTCTCTTTGTTTTTTTTTTCCTCCTCAAGTGTGAAAAGGGGAATAATAAATAAATCCAATAAAAAAAAAGAAAAAAAGCATCCACAACAAAACATGGGATGGGGTGCTTTCTTTGCTTATTCTCTCAGTTAGTCATCCTTTGATATTTTTTCTGATAGATCGGTGTTGTTTCGTTTTGTTCCTGTAAGTTTCCTGCACCCTTTTCTTCATTTTCCATTTGTCTGATCAGTCTATGGTTTTTCAGGATTCAAAACCTATAAAGTTTGAATTTTTTCTGGGTTTTTAATAATTTTCTTGGGGTTTGATTGGAGTATTCATCCTTTTCCTAATGATTTTACATGCTTTTTTGCCCCTGAGAAACTATGCTGGTTTTTGTTGCGTTGAATTGTTTAATCCATCCTGTTTTTGAAACGTTGCAAGAGTTTTGCTGATCTTGGCAAAAAAAAAAACATTTTTTTTGTTCTGTTTTGTTGATTATCTTTTGTAAAAAAGGAGTTGACTTTATTGTTGTGCTTCGTGATAATTGTCTTCTTTCTCTGCTGGGTCTGTATTTTCTTTGGTGTTAATCAATTGGTAATGCTGCATTATTGGGTTTTGTACTGTAGGGTTCCTTAGTTGATAAAAGAGGTGTTTGTGTTGTGATGTTTGTTGCTTGTGGTGTTTGGAAATAGTCTCCTTGTTCTTCATCCTAAGCTTTAGTGTTTAGGAAGCTTAGTTTTACATTGATTTTATTGGTGTATATGATAAAAATGTAGTATTCATTTTATTTGTTTGTGCCATAATCTAAAATTTGTATGGACAACGCATGAAGTTACTCTATTGTCCAAATATTGCTGTTGATGTATAACAATTTCCTGAAACAAATACAGATAATGTTGCTTCAACCTTCCTCCATTATGGTTTCAGCTTTCAACAGATACTGCCTATGTGTCTTGATATTGATGGAAATCTTGTATGCTATCACCTAATAAAGATTTTAATTATTTCTTGTTGCTTTCATGTTATGATCACCAGACTTTGCTTTCAGTGCTAGTTTATAAAGAGAGCCAATATAGAGCTCAAGTCCTGCTTCTACTACAATTCATAGTTTACTAATAGATATGCAATTGAGACTGGTGCATTATAAAGGAAGTGGGAACATTCAAACTTGGGATAACTGTTGCTTTTAGGAGTTTAGAGTTTGAGTGACAATAACATAATGAATTTTGAAATAATTATCCCAAACTGGGTTTCCACAATGATCACTATTTGATGTGACTTACGGTATTTTACTGTTAGTGAATAGGGTATGTGCATTTTCAATGTCTAATATTTAATTTCCTGTTTGTTGGACAGATCTGCTAAGCTGAGTGAGCGTGTTCCTTGCTGCTTTATTGAGGAATTCCTTTCGTATATTTAATTTGAGTTCGGAAACTTTTACATATCTCCAATGCAAGGGCAGAGAGGTACAATTGGTTCCTTGCCAGAAACCATAGAATTTGATTGTGGATCTACATCAAGTGCTGCTACAGTTGAACCACATATATTCTGGAATAATATGCGGAATCCTGCAGAAAATCAATTTGTACTTTCCCCCAGTGATATAAACCCATCTCACATGAATTCTATAAACAATGAATGGCAGAACTTGAGTGGATGGAGCATAGGTGAGCCAAGTTCCAGTAATACACAGAATGGGGTTGCCAACAATGAGCAGAAAAGAGAGCTAGGATTATTGTCTTCATTAAGTTCCGGTGCTATAGCTGGTCCAAGACTTGAAGAAAGGCGCTTTGAATCAAACAATGCCTTTTCATTGGACAACGTCAATACAAGTCCTATGCATATACGCAGCTCCAGTTCTCACTTGGTGCCACAGAACCTCAACTTAAACGCAAGTTTAGCCGATAGTGGTACTGATAACAGCTATCATGTGGAACGACCTCCTAGCTTGATCAAGTCTAGTGGACCGTTAAATGAGCATGTTGCACCAACAGTTGGTTCTGGTCCTTTTCTGCTTCCTTCTGGAACTGCTAATGGCTTTTTAGGTGAGGAAACTGATGGTAGGCCAGGTTGTTCTCTAGACACCCGCCGTGTATCTTGTAAAAGAAAGGCTGTTGAAC
The DNA here is from genome assembly GCF_004193775.1 of Glycine soja. Classification (NCBI taxonomy): domain Eukaryota; kingdom Viridiplantae; phylum Streptophyta; class Magnoliopsida; order Fabales; family Fabaceae; genus Glycine; species Glycine soja. The sequence goes on from NC_041018.1 coordinate 39,990,817, forward strand.
GAAATGTTGGACAATCTTCAGATGGTGGAAGTTCTAGCTATAGTCAGCATACAGATGGTAGTACTTGGAACACTCTTCCTACTCAGGCTTATGGGGGGATCAGTTTTAACAGATCTGCCCCAACGGATCAGGTAAATGCGAGACTTGGCCTGAGTACGGGGGATGGATCCTCTGAAAGCATTCCTGTGTCAAATGTAGCAAGAAGCTCAGGAAGTTTCCACAGAAATTTTCGTCCGAGGACAAGTCCTTCAAGTCAACAAATTTCTGTTCCTCCCACTGCAATCTCAAGTGGGAATGTTATTAGGAGTTCTGGTGTTTCATCACCCTCTCCTATATTGCAACGATTTCATCCTGTTGATAATTCTTTTGACTTGAGGGCAGTGCCACCTGTTGATACTATGGTTCCTCAAAGTCAGCCCCTTGTTATTCATGTTCCTGCTTTACCAAGGAATGCACAGTCATTCAGGTGGAGTGGTGGTTCCAGTTCAACAAACAACCATTCCTCAAACTCAGTTATGTGTGCAGATAGAAATAATCTACCAAATGAGGAAGCAAGCTCAAGAAGTATGCCTAGAAACATTATAGAATACCCAATGTTTGTGCCTGCAACCAACTTAAGAAACGTTGTTCGGAATCCAGCTAGAACTTCAAATAATGCAAATTTAAGTATTCCAGGAAATGTTGGTTCTTCATCGCGGACAGGCTCAAATCCAGCTGTCAATCCACCACCTGCCTCGGCGTGGGTTTCTCGCCCTAATCCTCAGCAGTATCCGCGCAGATTATCTGAATATGTTCGTCGGTCCTTGTTTTCTCCTGGTTTGGAAGCTGCTGGAAGTTCAAGCAATAGTTATACTCCCTTCCGTGGTCCTCCTACTTCATCTGAATCAAGGGGACTGTCATCTGGGGTAAACCCGTTCGAGAGGCAAGGTGATAGTGAATTTGGAATTCCATATTCGTTACAATCTTTGGTTGTTGCTGGTGAAGGAAGTAGTAGACTTGTATCTGAGGTCTGTATTCAGCTCTTTCTTCTCCTGCATATCATTATTATTGTAGGTGTAACTGCTGGAAAAGATTGATTCTTTAATATGTGTCTTAGATGTAAGCTGGCATGTGTTCTGCTGCTATCAGCCTCGTTTTTTCTTTGAAATAGCACTTTTTTGTTGAAATTATATATTTGATCTTAGGATCAGGAGTTATTTTAAGGAAAACTCCAGGCTGGATGAGGTAAGGTTTTGAATATAACAATTGGTAATGATTTATAGTAAAGTAAGCAAAATAAAAAGTATAGGAGCAAATGTGATTAGACCTTACTCTTATGGTCAATCATCACACTAGGTTTGATTGAATTGCTTGAGTTGCCACTTTGGTTAAATTTTTTAAAACAATTTAACTTTTATTCTGAATATAAGCCAATGATACCTTCTGAAGACAATTTCCAAGCTCTATTACTTTAACACTTTTGGGAGTTGCAATATTTTTATTTTCTTTTATAAATATTGTTCTCTTGGACCTAACACATCTGCTTTTGTGCAGCTGCGCAATGTGTTGGGCCTCATGCGTAGGGGTGGGAACCTGCGATTTGAGGTTAGTTTTATTTCAAATTAATGTTGTATGTTGACAATGCACTGATGTTGAGTAAAGCTTTCTTGGCCCCTTTTTTATCCCCTGATCCGTCTCTCTATGCAAAAAACTGAGGGTGAACTTGAAAGTTTTAAATTTCTATGGATTTTGTTTTGATTTGGGGAAATTGCATCTGCAATCAACATCAACCAGCTTGAAAGTGATATGGGTTGCTATCTGTTTATTTCATCTATTCTTGGTTGCATACGAGCTATTTGAACTGATATATTTATACTAGTATTGTAAGATGTGTGGTTGGATTCTATGACAGGATGTTATGATCCTTGACCCTTCAGTGTTCTCTGGAATTGCTGATATTCATGATCGACACAGGGATATGCGACTTGATGTGGATAACATGTCCTATGAGGTAAAGACTTAAAATTACTTATTTCTACATTTGTATGCATATGCATATGTTTTAACACATTACACATGTGTATATATACTCCTCTGTGTCCTTTTGCCACTTTGCTTGTATTAGAAGTTGATGCTTGATGCTTTATTTTATGAGTTTCTTATTATGTAACGCTTATGGACATAATAGGAGCTATTGGCTCTGGAAGAACGCATTGGAAATGTGAGCACTGGATTAAGTGAGGAGATTGTATCGAAACTTTTGAAAAAGAAGAAGTATTCAGCTGAACCAGATTCTCAGCATGAGGCAGAACCATGCTGTGTTTGTCAGGTAAACTTAGCTAGCTGATTCTTTGTCCTCAGCATGCATGTGCACATAACACATTGGCCTTATTCTTATTATACTTTGAGTTATGATTATTTTGTTCATATACACATTGGTCTTATAACTTGAGTTATGATTAGTTGATTACTTTAACATCTTTCATATTGGTCTTATAAGTTGAGTTATGTTATGTGCAGGAGGAGTATAAAGATGGGGATGATTTAGGATCACTGGATTGTGGGCATGATTACCATAGAGATTGTATTAAACAGTGGCTAATGCATAAGAATTTGTGTCCCATTTGTAAGACAACGGGCTTGGCAACCTGAGACTTGTATCAAAAATATTTTCATATTTTCTCTTAGAAGATGAACATTGAGGTCAAGGAAAGTGGCACAATTTAATCAGAAAATTCTGCTGAATTGTAGCTGAAGTCTCTGGTGCTTTGCTGCTTACTAAATGGCCCATCTTCTTAAGCCTTAGCCAAATTTCTTATTATCAAATTTTTTGTTTACTTGTAGAAGCCAATGATCTCCGGTTAAAGTGACACATGAGATGATTGGTGTGGTGGATAAAGGAACATTTCTTAACTGTAGTTGACAAGGCTTGTTTTACATTTATGAAATTTTTTATACATTGCTCATATTATTTTTGCTCTTGGTCGATTTATGTGTGATTGATCAATGGGTTAAACTGGATTGGTATTTGGTAGTATAGCGCAAGAAAATGGTTTAAATAATGCAAGATTGAAACGGTTAATCATTAATGTAAAATATCTGTCATTCATTGTATTTTCTTTTAAATAATTTATTTGTGACAAATTTAGGCTGTGTTTAAAAAATAGTTTATTTGGATTTATGATGTCTTCATAAGATATTTTAATCTTGTTTCAGAAAGTTCTTTAGGATAGATTATGAAAATAGCCTATAGCTTATATACAAATAGTTTAATTATATTTTCTTTTCTATTGTAGAAATAGTTTATACAAAAAGCATTTCCTTGACTAAGTACAAATTTAATAAATACATAATTAGGTTGTTTAATCAAGGTTTCTTAATGTTAGTTTTATTAATAAAAACGAGTTTTAAGTAAGTTAGTCGATTTTATTTAAAAGGAAAATTCGAGTATTGTATGGATTTCTTAAAATTTAAGCTTTAATATTTTGTTCGGATTAAGAATGAAGTAGGGGAAACTGGGGAAGGGGGTAGGAAGGAAACAAATAAAAATGATAGAAATAAAAGAGAAATAGGGTAAAAAAATATAAAAAGGAGAGGAATGGAAAGATTTCTCTTCACTGATTTGGGTGAGGGGAAAAGAGAGTAAAAATAAATTATATGAAAATATTTTTATATTGATTAACAAATTGTTGTTTTTATTTTATTATTATTTCTAGAAAAAAGTATTTTGATATTATTACTTTTATAGTTTTATGTTATTTTTATTTTTTAGGCAATATTTGTAAAGTAGAATGAAACAGAATATGGTGAGAGTCATGAATATTTGTAACTTTTTCTTCCCAATTCTCCTCCAAACAAAGGAAATAACTAAAATCACTCCTAAATCTTTCCTTCCCAAATCTTTTCCTCCTAAATTAACCAAAACATAGGGTAAGTCTTATTCATTTTCACAAAATTTACATATAAGGTGAAAAAAGTTAAATCTTATAAAGATTATATTGATTATATATTTATTTAATGTATAGTCTCACTACACTTTTATAAGAAATATTACATTGATCATATCTTTAGTTAGTGTATGATCTCAACACACGTTTTTTAATACATGAGACTAAATATTTGAAGTCTGAAACATAATATAATCCCATGACAAGGAATAAACATCTAGAATATAGACAAAGTCAGCATTAGGAGCGGGTGTATGTGTGTTCTTTTGATTTTTTTGAGCTGTTAACCCCTCTAAGTTAACAAAAAAAAATCTAAAAAATAAATTCTGATATTATTTTAAAATTTAAATTCATGACATAACTCAATCCCATAGAACTAATCTATTATATAAGAACTAACTAAGTCCTTCAAGGACTATATCAATCATATTTCAACTTATGTTAGATCTCAACAACATTCTTTGCCATATCATTATTAGATTTTTTTATTCCATCTAGATGCATAAATATTGTTTACATATACCTAAATACACATATTTACATCAGTTTAATGATATGATTGTACAAGATTTTTCTACATAAGGTAAAGTTAATGCATAACTAGTATTGTCCTATCAGTACTTAATTTGTGGTTATGCTTTTCATAACTAGTTTCTAGTGAATCTATGAATAACGGGAAAAAAAAAGCACACAAAACTTATTGGTCAACACACTAGGCAAAGGAGGTGAGTGTCTTTATGACATAAACTCTACCCTCACAAAACCAACCTATTAGACGAGAATTATCCAAGTCCCATAGGAATTATATGGAACATATTTTTCAATTGATGTGAGATCTCAATAACATTCTTCAACATATAATTATTAGATCTTTTATTCCCTCTAGATGCATAAACATTGTTTACATATATACCTAAATACACATATTTACATAGTTTTAATGATATGATTCTACAATATTTTACTAGATTTCATACACAATCTAAAATTAATATGTAACTAACACCATCATATTAAATTTAATGTATGGTTCTGCATTTCGGAACTAGTTTCTAGTGAATTTGAGAATAACAAAGAGAAGTAACCCACCGACACACTAGACAAAGGAGGTGAGTGATGAAGAGAAATACATTGGGCTGCCAAAGGGGAAAGATACACTAAGAATCATTAGAGGTGGGAAATGCATGGTGGAGTTTAATTATCCAAAAAAGGGTGTGAGAATGAGAGTGATGTGCATAAGGGAGAAAGAGGGGTTCACTTTAGGAAGAAGAGATAGGTATTTTAGGTATTATAAAATTGCCAAAAAAAAAAAAGGATTTGAAGAGAAAGATTGAAGAGGTACAAAAAGAAAGAGTTTCCCTCATATTGTAAAAAAGCTCAATTGTATATTAGAATGAAATTAGAAAAGGCTTGTTTAGCAATGTGGGCTTCAAACTTAAAAATTGAATTGGTTCGCAGGCCCAATAATAAAAAAATAAATTAAAAATTGTAAACCAAATAAAAAATTATTAAAATATGATAAAAATAAATTATTTTTAATTAGAAATACAAAATATGTAACATAAGATTAATGAAAAATATAATAAAACATACAATAATTAATGAAATAGTAAAATTTAAAATAAAACTTAATTAATGAAATAGTAAAATTTAAAATAAAACTTTTGTTGCATCACTTAAGCATCAAATAAAATATAATTCTTTAAATATCTTTGTTTTTATATAAAAAAATATAAATATAAAAATTCTAAGAAAGAGGTCAAATATACTAAACACCAAGTATTAGCTATCTAAAATTTTAAGGATCCTAACCACAAGAGGTAGTTTTAAGTAAATAAAAGTGTAAAATATAAAATAATAAATAACATTAAAAAAATATTTAGTGCAAGGGTTGGCTTGTTAACTCGCGAACCAAACTCATCTAACCTGTGAATTAAATGGATCGAGCCAAATAAGCTCACATTTAAATACACAGACGTTTTAACTAGTTCTAATCCGCTTAGTCCCATATATCCATATTATTTATGAAAATACATGTAAGTTTTGCTTGGTAGAATAAGGAACATTAACCCAATTCTTTATTTTTAAATTATTAATGAATATATCAATAACAATGTAACTAATTACAATACAAAAGACGTCTAATTTATCTAAAAAAAGATGTCTAATTTTTTGTTGCTTTAGCAGTAAAAGCATACAGTTGAATGCGTATCGGTCATATTCTTGTAACTTTGCTGATAAAAAAATATTGTAATTTTATTTCATTTAGGATTGCAAATATTTTCATATTACAGACAATTTTATTTGAGGTGAAAATATATAATATAATATTGCAAGACTAGTTTTTCTAGTGAGATTTTTTTATATGCACGAGAGTTGAATCTAAAAATTTCATTTTAAATAAAAATAGAATTGTTCATTCGTACCAAACTGAGTTCGTCAAAGCAAAACAAATACATGTTTCTGTAAAATAAACTTTATATTTTTCTAATTTATTATTCATATTTTTTTAAAAGATAAAAGACAGCTTTTATTTTTTTCGAGAGATAAAAGACAGGCATTCACCCATCAATTGGTAGTTTTTACTTCTTTTTTTTTTTTACAAAACAAAGTAGTTTTTACTTCTTATATAACTGGCTAACATATTTGTAAGAAGAATTAGACATGTACTATCTGAATTAAGTATTTTTTTATCAACCAAAATCCGTTTTTTAGATAAAGGTTTTCAAACCGAATTACTACTTAAGGAGTATCTTACAAGTAGTAATAGTAGTATATTAAAATACAATATTAGTTTTTTTGGGAGTTGGGAGGAGTTAATCAAATACTGCTCACCAGTCACCATAAAGGGAATGGCAAAGGGCCCATTAGTAAACTCATTGGCATTCAAGCCCATTATTTCCTTTATTTCATCCAAATATATTCTCTCTCTAATTTAAAACATATGTGATATTATCCAAAAAAAATACAAATATGAGATGAACAATAATTTGATTCAATTATAAAAAATTCAAATCATAGCATGATAACATCATTTATTTTGTTTTTATTACTCGTTATTAAAGTATCTAAACTACTAGCCAAAGACCAAATCCGAAATTCCTTGCTTGATTTTTTTTTTTTTTGAAAAATTTACAAGTAATAGAGGGGGAAAAAAGTAGTAGGTGTTTTGTATTGGGAAAATTTTTGAGCAAACACGCTACCAAAAGTAGCCTCGGGAATTGCACATTTTGGCTCTATAATAAATTGGTCTCGTTTGGTTGGATAAGACGGTGAAGATTACTATGACGTCTTTTGACTTTTGAATTTTCTTCTTTTCATTTGAGAAAAAATGATTATGTATCAACATTGTAAATTTTTATATATAATTATCTGATCATAATTTATTATATATAATAAATTTATTAATTTTTAAAATAATTATTTTAAAATAATTTAAATAATAATTTATAATTAAATGATAATATAAAATTATTTTTTTACTTAACCGTGTATAAACATTAAATTTTTTTCGATATATTCTTTTATTTATTTCTTCACTTTAATTTCTGAACTTTCTGGCAGGTTAAGGCGTTAAGCATTGGAAATCCATGGTCAAACTAATTATACAACCAACAAAATTCAACACGGCAAGATAAAATACTTAACGCCAATTAACTGTTTCTGACACTGCAATAAATAAGTAGTTTTTTCTGGAAGAAAATAACTTAGCAGACTACCAATGATATTTTTCTTATTCACAATAAATTAACATTTTTGATACGTGAGTTCGTATTTATTTTATTACGAATTCAATCATTGATGCCCATCTTCGTATTGAGATAAAAAAAATCTTTTAAAATAAATCTGCGAATTTTGAGTACGAATTATATATATATGCATCAACATGAATACACGTTTTTTATGAGATACTAAGGTATATAATAGGTTCAACTAAATATGAACAAATTATGATTTTTTGTGCACACTAAAAAAACTTTATGAATTTTGGTTTAAGTGTCTCTTTAATTTACAAGTCGGTAAAATTAGTTTTAATTTAAAAATACCCTAAACACTAATTTTAAATATTTAAATACGATTGATTTGTTTAAATTAATTTCAATAACATGTTTTAAATGAAAAATATGTATCGCGATATCTGAATAACTTTTCTTTTATGTAGAAATCACCGAGCCAAGAATTTTACCATTCGTTTAAGTTTGACTTTGTGCTCTCATGTTACATAACTAAAATTGTTTAGCAGTACATTGATCTTCCCTTTTATAACCACCAACATATAGATACACGACTTTTATTTAGTTTTAAATAAAAGAGAAAGAAAAAAGTTTAATTCTCCATACATTATCAATAAATTAGAAATCATATCAAATGTGATTCTTTTTAAGTAATAATTATAAAAAGTTAATAAACTTGTTATACACCATCTATAAATGAATGATATAAAAAAATGTTTAAATTAGCAATAAGAATCGAAAATGATAATAAAATTATGTTGAAATCCACACAAAAACAACCACTAGTCGTTTCAGAAATTTATAGTGAGTTTGATCTCACCATGTTACCAAATACTATTCATTAAATAGACTTGATTTCTCTAAAGAAAGATAAAATAGATTATCACAGTTATTTAAAAATTATCTGTTAATTTTCTTATTAATAACTAAATCATTTACTATATATTATGGTGAGTAATTTTTTTTGGTGTATATTATGGTGAGCATATTATTATGTAAAGTGAGTTACTCAGTTTAAAAATGCTATTTTAAAAAAATATATATATATTTAATTGAAATTTGATATCAAACATTTTTTTATTGAAGGATATTTTGAGGATAATCTTATTAAATAAGACTTTGTTAATTAAAATTTGCTTATATTAAAAAAAACCCAGAGATTTTTATTATTTATATTAAAAAATGGAAGTGTTACAAGTTCTAATTAAATTTTAAGAGAAACACATGTAAATATGCAGCAAGGGAAGTGATAATAGAGGCGGGAGAGAGAGTAATCAAATTGTAATGACAACAGTAAACGACCTCGTACAAACAAAACAGTGTAATAAAGCCAATTTAAAACGTTAATCCCGCTTACACAAAATCCTCTTGTCCTATTCCTATTTGCTACTATTTGCAAGCTTGCTGAGCAGAGCATAGCATAACAGAGCACACCACCACCAACATCAACATTCTCATTTTCTCTCTCTCTCTCTCTCTCTCGCTCTCTCTCTCTCTCCAAGTTGTTTTTGGTTTGATCTTTCAAGTTCAATGGCTGGTGACGTAGGAAGAGCCTTGCCTCCTCCTGATTCAGAAGAATTCTCAACCTTGTTCAGCCAACTCCTCCATAATTCTCCCCCACTAGGAATGGACCCCAATCATTCACCTCCTGATTTCACCCCACACAACAACACCATCGACATCAACATCAACAACAACATCATCAACAACAACAACAACAACAACAACAACAACCCTGTTCCTTCCTCTCCCTCAAATTTCAATTTGTCTGACCCCCATCATTACATCCCTGCCTCTGATGCCACCACCTTCAAACAACACACCCCTGATTTCACTTCTTTTTCTGTTGAGGTACCACTCCTTAGCCTTTCCAATTCTTTTTATGCTTCCCCACAAAAAAAATGTTTTATCACTTCCACACACCCTTTTAACCCAACTCTTCAATTTAAATATCAAAATTGAAACTTGCTCAACATCAAAATTCTCTATTACTAATAGTCAAGGTTTTAAATTGCGGTCACGCGGTCGCGTTTTTGTGGCGATCCTTAATATTCTAGGAAATTGCAGATAAATATGGCGGATGTCAACGCAATTGCGGTTGTGGAGACTCAGAAAAACCTTGATGTTATGGAGAAAATCGTAGTAGTAGACTATTTTTTAAAACCTTGCTGATAGTTTATATGTTTTTGGCTTCAAAGCTTTAAGGAAACTTAGAACACAGAGTTTGGTAGATCTTTTGAAAATTCAAAAATTGCATTTTTGGATGGCCTTTTTTCTGTTAGTGAGTGGAAATTTCTTTTTTGTTTTTGATAGAAGAGTGTGGAGGCATCGAAACCTGTCCCACCACCACGTTCTTCTTCGTCAAAGAGGAGTAGAGCTGCAGAGTTCCATAATTTGTCTGAAAAGGTTCTGTTTTGATCTTTCAATTTTATGAGAAACCTTCCTATTTTTCTTAGTTCTGATTGATGATTTTGATGTGTGCAGAGAAGGAGGAGTAGGATTAACGAGAAAATGAAAGCCTTGCAGAATTTAATTCCAAATTCTAACAAGGTACAATATCTCTACATATATTTATAATCATTTTCCTCTTCAGTAAGTTGATTAATCTTACATAATATTCTCTATTTTTAGATTTTTTTTTTCTTGACGAGTCCTTTGTGTTTGCTTCCGATAGACAGACAAAGCTTCAATGCTAGATGAGGCCATAGAATATTTAAAGCAGCTTCAGCTTCAAGTGCAAGTAAATTTTCTTTCATTCGGCTTGTGATATTATCTTATCACTCCCTAGTTGGATATGTCTTCTGTTCTATACTTGACTCATGTGCATTCTTTTGTCCTCTGCATTTAGTTACTTATTTCACAATAGGATTTTCCTTTTCATGAATACTTTTGAGCTAACAATACATTCTCTAGCACAACCTTTGGAATACCCTTTCAATTCTTATTTAACGAGCCTTACTCATAATTTTATAGTTTCTAATAAATCTTTACCAATAACAAAGTGTATTAGAGAGGAGAAATTATTTTTTGGTTGAGACTATAGACACATGGTGGTCCTAAACCATAAATTGATTTATGTTAGATAGTGTGTTGTTAGCACTCCTCATACCTTTTTACTATCAACGAAAGAATGGATTTTTCATCGAGATTTTCCAATGAGATGAACAGTTGAGAACTTTAAAACCTGTTTTGGGCAGTGCAATCTACATATCATTCTGCTAGGCTGAGTTACAGAATCAATAAACAACAAATATTATAACTGTTTGTTCGCATGCTCAACCATGATTTGGCATGGAGGGTTTCTTTTGTTAGTCACCAAAAGATAAACTTTACAACAGTGCTACATAACTTGAGAGGGTCAGTTAACTCTTGAATATTTTTGTGCTACACATTGTCCTTAACTACGGCATGTGCCGTTAATGTTAATGAAACAAAAGACTAAATGCCCATTGTGGTCCTTCTAAAGTTGTTTCAATTCTTTTTGGTATATTTTGTGACAAACCAATTTTTCCAAAAACTTAAGTTGTTAGGTGAAGATACGTGTATGATTTTTATATTACAGTTTTAACAAGAGCCCTTGCATTTGAAGTACGAATGATTCTTAGGTCTATTTTACCTTGTACTGAAATTCAATTTTTTATTAGAAGAATATAAACAACAATGATCAAACTCTAGACCACTTGGTAATCGAAGTTTTGATACTAATGCTACGAACCAACTATCCTAAAAGTTGAAGTTGTTAGGCAAAGACACGTGAATGCTTCTTATATTACATCTCGTAACACATTTTAGAGTTGGTAGAACATGTTGAACCTATAACACATGCTCAAGCGGCTTCAATATTAACTGATTCACTTTAGTTAATTGAGGGTGAAAAAAGAAAAGAAAAGGCTTTGAAGTTGTCATGCTACATTTAGGTTATTTGGTTCCATTACTCTTTCAATGACTAATTGTCACTTTAGTACTTGTGATTGATTCTGCAGATGTTAATGATGAGAAATGGTTTGAGCTTGCATCCAATGTCTTTGCCAGGAGGACTAAGACCTATGATAATGTCTCAGACTGGATTGAACCTTGATGGGAGTAATGGATTTCATAATTCTACCAGTGCAATTGCCTCATCTTCAAATGATGAAAGCTTAGTGCGGCATGCTTTTAGTTTTCCAAAGCAATGCAGCATCTCAAATCAGTCTATTGGTGTACCCTCAGTGACAAACATAGCAACTTCGGATACCTCATCCACTTTTCATCCCTCTATTAAGGTTTGTGTTCAATACTTCAACCTTTCAATATCATATTACGTAGTTGTAATGATGGAAAAATTATTATATGATCTAGGATCATTATGAATCTATAGTTTTGACCAATCTTGATATGACACATAGCTGAGTTTATTTATTTTTAACTCTATCATAAATTGAAAAACTCAACTATATATCACGTGCAAATTCGTCATTATGAGTACTTTATTTTTCTTAATATGTCAAGCTTAACGACTCTTCTTTGTGCAATTTTGAAGGATGCACTCTACGGCAACATGCCACAACTGTTTATGGATACAACAACGATGGGAAAACCCTCTCCAGATGTGTCTTAAACGGCTTGATTTCATTGAGGGATAAAAGGATTTTTTTAGATGGCAAGTCACCTCGTAAAAGGGTAGCTTTGTTCAGGCATTATAATCTACATTTAAATCTGCTCCCTACATGACACTCCATTGGGTTGTTCCTGGTGCAGTTTAATTTGTAGCAGTTTGACACAATCTTTGTGCCATTGTTGACACTTGCATAAAAATGTACAAGTATTTTATAACTTCATCAATTGCAAAATGCAGCTAATGAAACATTCTGCAACAAGTTGCGACTGACTTGTGATAATTTTAGATCTGTTATATTCTTGGATGATTAGATATATTTAACAAACTGCATATCGATGTACAATATGCTAGAGCGGAGAAAACAATATTGTGATCTTTGCCACTACTTTCTAGGTTCAAGAATGACCCTACCTTATAATATCAGTTAATGTGTTGCATGGACTGTATACTGATTAATTTCCATTTAAAGTTGACACAACTACACAGGGCCTCTCTAATGCAACTAGAACAAAGCCAAATGTTAAAAAACTATTAGTTTCGGTTATCCTTTAAGTTGTTAGGCTTGTTATAATCTGTGTGTGTTTGGATACCACAAGAAATCGATTTCGGGAGCAAAAACCGTGGTGTCACTGTAAATTTTGAGAAGCAACAATGTGTTGCTTTAGCTTCAACGTGGGATCGGCCACGATTTTGTTTTGCCGTGCCACCACCCCAATTGTACAATCTCAAAAGAGTTGGTGGATAATTTTTTTTATCCACAAATGTTAGTTTAGTTTTGTCAGAAATGTCAGTTGATAGGCTGCAACCTCTCCTCCCTCTCTTCTCCCTTCACTCTTTTTCAACCACCGGATCAATCTTATATCTCCAGAATTTTCAAATAATCATTATAAAATTAGCATGGAGGGAGGGAAGGAATGAAATTACTACCATCTAAAGTTGTCATTGTCATAAACAAAAGAACATCAAGAGAAAGAAGAGAAGAAGCATGTGACCTTACAATGAAAAGCATGAACTGTTGGCAACAAATAATACTATAATGGAAGAAAAAAACATGCAATGAGTAACCCTCTTACCTAGCTAGGAAGGAGTTTGTGTAGTGTCGGGAATGAAAAAGACTTGGAGCATGAGATGAAGATTTAAGGCACGCATGCATGTTGAAGAAAAGACACAGAAGGTAGAGGTTAAATTCCTTCTATGGTAGTAATCACTTTACACTAATGATCAATAATCATGTTCCATCATCACTACCTCTACCTCTAAGTTCAGACGCGGTCCTCACCCTACAGTAAGATGTGTTGTGAACGAGTTTATCGATTTGTTCACAATTCTGAAACCCGAGCTTTCCCTTAAGCATGTGGGCTATACATTGTTCATTTTTTTGTGTGAATTATTTTACAACACTCAAAGTAAACTAACTTTTGTAAATGCATTTTACTATCTTACGGAGCTGAATTTTATTGTAAATGTATATATATCTTAAGGTGGTGTTTGAAAAAGTTCATTTTAATTTATGAGAATGACTGATATATGTGTTTGAAATCGCGGTGAGTAGTAAGAAATTACGTTTGAAATGTAAAAATGATAAATTATTAGCTTTTCAGTAAATGTAAAAAATCACATTTATGATGTGAAACCAAACATGCCATATAACTTTTCCGTTAATTTTTGCTAGCTTATTTTAATAACTCTTGAATGGATATTGCTCATGTTTGTTTTAACAAATGAACAATGATATCAAACTGGGTCGTACCATTAGAGCTAGCTGAAGTGATACTTACGTAAATGGGATAGTTGCATTTAAGGGACAGATACATAATAATCAGAAAAGAAAAGATGTATATGGGATTCATCAGAATTAGAATTTCATCATTTAAAAAAAATGACTGCCCAAGTTTAATGAAGTTACAAAAAAACTGATGTGTCACACTAAGAATCATATAAAAATTATAAATAATAAAGTTGATGAGTTGCCCCATAACTTTAGAGATTCTCTAAGCTTTATAAAGAGTTTATCAAAATAAACTATTTTTAACTTAACTTATGATTAAGCTCTTATTTAATAAAAAAAAATATCAAACAAATATTTAATTAATATTTACCTAAACGTGTCTAAGAAGCACATGTTGTTCGGTTTTTATTTTGGGCCAGATTCTCAAAGTTGGGTTAATTCAAACGTTTTATTTTATGAGTGAATAATAAAAAAAAGAAGCATGAGGGGCAAGTGTGGAAATTAAAAGAAACTTCTGCGTCGACCACCTCGTCATTTCTTCCTTTCCATTTTCATTTCTCGGTGTTGTTGTTCTTCATCCATGGCTTTTCCTCAGCACCACTTCCAACAGCACTACCAAACCCAACAGCAACAACAGCCACAAAACAAATCCTTCAGGTTATTAATCTAAGTACCCTCTCAATTTTTTTTATTATTGAAATCCCAAACCATTTCCCTTCCTTTCCACCCTTCATTTTACCAACCCTTTTTGATATTTTGTTTATTTTTACAATTTCTCTTTGCAATTGAATCTTCTTTGCTTTTCTTTATATTTACCCCCTTTATTGTTTTCTTTTGCTTTCAGAAATCTGCAAACAATCGATGGTCAGATGTCACAGCAGGTGGCGTTTTACAACCCTACTGATTTGCAAGATCAATCCCAACATCCACCCTACATTCCTCCATGTATGTAAATTCTTCATCTTTACCCTCCCTTTGTTCAATTTTGGTTCTTTTGTTTTTTTTTTTTTTACATGGGTTCAATGCTCTCGAAAATCTCAACTCTTAGGGAAATGACCCTAGCTAGGTTTGTTGGTGGTACCCTTTTGGTCATTTTGAGTCAAAGTTGTATCTTTTGTGTCGTATGATGATTCAACCCCTGGAAAGTTTAGATTTTTGAAGTATTTTGTGTGTTTTTCCTCAACATTTCTTATGGGGTTGTTGTGGGGTTGACATAGTAAGTTAAGTCCTAGATTTTATGTGTGATGTTTTTTTTTTGTTTCTGTTTGTTTAGTTCATGTTGTTGGGTTTGCTCCGGGTCCTGTTCCTCCTGCTGATGGCAGTGATGGTGGAGTTGATTTGCAATTGCAATGGAATTATGGTTTGGAGCCAGAGAGGAAGAGACTAAAAGAACAGGATTTTTTGGAGAACAATTCTCAGATATCTTCTGTTGATTTCCTTCAACCACGATCAGTGTCGACTGGGTTGGGCTTGTCACTAGACAATACTCGCCTGACATCCACTGGAGACTCAGCTTTGTTGTCACTCATCGGTGATGACATCGAGCGTGAGTTGCAGCAGCAGGATGCAGAGATAGATAGATTTCTCAAAGTGCAGGTAAGCTTTGGTTTTGATGTCTAGTTTGCCATTTTATTGGTTACTTGTTCAAGCCTTCAAGGTAAACTATTATAAGTTAAACCCATTTATTACGAGATTTGATAGACTCCTCCATGATTAGAGTATAGAACTCATTATTTATGCACACCTGATGTATCTTCTATTGTTGATACTTGATAATTGGATCTCTTAAGTGTTTGATTGCACTAGACTAATGTAAGTATTTCTTCTGTCGCTAATATTGTGTAATTTGTATGAAGCATGCACTTTCTGTTTTCTCCTTATATGATTAAAGGAGATACGTATTAGAGTGGGATGTAAGTTATATGGAAATGGAAGCCTGAGAGAATTCTCATTCATAATTCTCATTACATGGTGCTGAATTATCATGATCAAATGAAGAATCTGCCTGCATCCATTCTAGGCATTATACACCTTAAGTAAGATCTATTCTAAGACGCCGGCTACAGTGGGAGAGTTGCACATGTCTCCCACCGTGTGCAAGTTTATTAACACCACTAGATCTCTGTCTTCTAAATTGATGGCTAATATTCATTTCTTTTTTAATTTCTTCCCTCCCTTTTCCCTATTTACCCTCTGCCTCATCTTTCTCTTTCATACGCCCATTGCCGCGGACCGCCATGTGCGGGCAGTGGCATTTCGTTTTCCCTGACAGCATTCCACCTCCCCTTTCTTTCTCTCTTCTTCCTCCCTCTTCTCCAGATCTACAAATTTTACTTACCAAACCAACTCGCAAAGCCATTCAAGAAATCAGCCGCATTTTGTTTTTTTTTTCGGCAGCGTTCTGCCCCCTTCTCTTCACCACTTTCCTTGATTTTCCTCTTTTAAATCCAACCGCTTCCCTCTCAGGTGCCACTTCTCTGATAACATTTTATAAAAATATTTATGATTAGTGAGGTTGATTCATGCTATCAAAAAGATGTGCATCATATGTGACATGCTCAATTTTTTACTCATGCTGGAGAGTAATCTCCCTTTTTCTTGCCTCTTGCTGTTATTGAATAATGTGTATCATATGTATGCATCACTGGTTGAATTATTAAAGAAATCTGATCAAGCTTCATCATTTTCTCTTATTCTGCACTGAGTTTATGACAGTATCAATAAACTGTTTTTCTTTTCAGTAATTGCTTCAATGTTCAAATATAAATGCCTTTTTTTACTGTGTTGGAACTTGTATTTTTAGCCTGATTTGGCATCTGTATAACTGAGAAAAAAAAACTTTCTCTACTTTGAAGATGCAACACTAATTAATATTCTCCTTTCTAATAGGGTGGACGTTTGCGGCAAGCAGTCTTGGAGAAGGTTCAGGCAACACAGCTTCAGAGTGTCTCACTAATTGAAGACAAAGTCCTTCAGAAACTTCGCGAGAAAGAAGCTATGGTAGAAAGCATCAACAAGAGGAACATTGAACTCGAAGATCAAATGGAGCAGTTGACTGTGGAAGCTGGTTCGTGGCAACAGCGAGCAAGATATAATGAAAATATGATTGCTGCTCTCAAGTTCAACCTTCAGCAAGCATATGTCCAAAGCAGAGATAGTAAAGAAGGATGTGGTGACAGTGAGGTCGACGATACAGCTTCTTGCTGCAACGGCCGTTCCCTCGATTTTCATCTGCTTTCGAGGGAGAACACCGACATGAAAGAGATGATGACATGCAAGGCTTGCAGAGTCAATGAAGTGACCATGGTTTTGTTACCTTGTAAGCATCTTTGCCTCTGTAAAGATTGTGAAAGTAAGCTTAGTTTCTGTCCTCTATGTCAATCCTCCAAATTTATCGGCATGGAGGTCTACATGTAACTGCAAAGTATACTTCTACTTGTGAAATCTCTAATTTCATGTTTTTATTATGTGTCCTTTCATGTAGCTTGTGTCTCAAGGACCATGACACCTTGTAACTAGTTTTTAAGATGTATTTGACCATAATGAATTTCACTTGCTTGAGAACAGTGAATTTTGAAAGGATGTCTAATAAAAACCATCAATGCATCGAAGCACGTGGTTGTAACACCACATGCATATTTGCTCGAACATTTACTACACATTCGTCAAATTTATTTAGCGTCGAGAGTGTATTTGGATAATACAGAACTGATTCTACCTTACTAAATCATGGTAATACCATGAAAAATTAATGTTTTTTCTGAAGCTATTTCAAACACTATAAATTTACGTGCAAGTTAGAAAGAATTGTTTTCATTTGATGTTTTTTTGTTTACAATCTGTGCGACTGAGTTTAAGGGGAGAATTATTTTTTTATATTTTATTTTTCTATTTTGCCCGTATTATATTTTTTAAATTTATTTATTTAAAACGTGATACTTGAGCAATTTAATCATACGTGTCATTAAGCCAAATTTAAAATGCATAATAATTAATTTTAAGTTAAATCTTAATGTGATCATTATTCTCCATAGTATTTGAAATTTGTTTAATTCAAGTGAGTTAAAATTTCTTAAATGTAACCAATGTATGTTTAGTTTAAGTGGTATATATTTAATTTTCTTTGAAAAAATATTTTGTATTAGAACTTCGTGTCTGAAAAAGAATTTGATAGAAGAGCTAATCTTTATTTTTTCGGGAAGGGGGTGAATTTAGAAGAAGTTTAGTTAGAAGAGTTAATCTTGTACTATTGTTAATCTTGTACTATTGTTAATCTTATTATGCCGTATTAATCTTACTATGCTATAAATATTTTTCACTCAATAGAATTGTCTCCCGGGACATTTTTTTTCTTCTGAATGTCATAGTCAGCTATATGCTTTCTGTGTGGATATGTTGTGGGCTATTGCTTCATGCACTCTTTATAGGCTTCAGGATTGACTAATCCAAAATATAAAATTACATTTCAGATTTGATACACCTTTTACATTTCGGATTGATCAATTTGAAAGGTAAAAAAACATTCCAAAGAGGTACAAGAACCATTTTTTGAGGTGCAGAAAGCAACAACCATAGAGATTCAACTCTAGTTGATAGCTGATATGATATTTCAGTAGTTAGGTTTTCTTGTGGTTCTAGTTTGGGCTTTTTAGCAGATGCTATTAGAGCTGCTCCCATATGAACTAAAGCCCACAAGTCATTCCACTCAACACTTTTCTTAACCCACTTAATTTCTAGCTCCTTCGTGTGTGAATGGTTTTTACTTTTTAGTCCCAACACACATTCTTTTTTTTCTTTTCAAGGAGAGCTTTTAGATTTCTCAAAGTATGAAGTTAGCTTCACAGCTACAAAACTGACTATAACAGAGCTGACGCATCGAACCAGGCTGCAAAAGATTTCTCAAAGCTTTGTTCTGCTGCCTAATTTTCTCACCTTTCAAATCATGTTCAGACTTTATCAGTGCATCTTATTCTTGCGTGTTGCCTCTCATTAAGCCCTTCACAGCTACAAAGCTGAATAGCAGAGCATGGAACAGTGAACCATTGGACGGTGTGTACTTTTTATTATTAATAGTATTCTAAAATAACAATAAAAATATTCAGTTTGATGTATTAAAGCGTGAAAAATGATAAATTAATCTTTCAAAAATTTTAATTTAATTATTATAAAAATATAAATAATTTAATGATAAATTAATTTTTAAATTTTATAATTTAATATTAAAATAATCTTGAAAAAATATATTTTATTATTAAATTAATTTTTAAATATTATAATTTAATGACAATTTATTTTCATAAATTTAATAACAATATCAATTTATTTTACTTTTATATATTTAAAAATTAAATTTAAATTTTTATCTTTTAAAATTAATTTATGACTGTCTCAATGAGTATTTAATTTCACATAATATTAAGAATGGAACACATCTGAGTCGTTGAGACTTGAGATTTGGTTCTCTCCTTCCTCGTGTTCTCTTGGCCTCTTGCTTGTGTTAGTTAAAATCCAAAAAACCAAATCTTATATCTCTCTCCTCTACTCGAAACTATTGCGCAGCAACATTCTCACTCCCTAGCCTTCACACGACGTCCACTCTGCAAACAAGAACGAAGAAAACCTCATATTGCCATTGACGAAGCTGCATGCAACCGTCACTTCTCTCATCGCTCCTCAAGGAACTCGAAAGACAATGGTGCTCGGTGGAATTGCATGTGTTGTATCTTCTTTCTACTCATATAGGTACTATATGTTACTGCTATTTTCTTTTTGTTTTCTTGTCATCTTTTCTTTTTTCTTTCTAAAATTTGTATGGTCTTGTTTCCTCTAGATGCATGAGCGAGGCAGCTGACCATGTCCTATATTTCAAATTTTCAATGGTCGGTACAGATCTTCAAACTACGACTGGGATTTCCTTGATTTAGGGACAAAAAATATATGTATTTGAATGTTTATATACAATTCAATGTATGTAAGATTTTTATGTTAGTGAGCAACAAAAATCATACATTTAACGTCTTCATCGTCAAAAGTTGCATTGTTATAAACTTGCATTTCGCGTCCTACTAATTGTGGAATGAAATATCACAAACTTGATCCAGTGATTGAAGTTGGATCCTTTGACGGATTTTTCTTTTTGAGACTTCAGGTGTGAGACCTTGTTTTGTTTAAAAGAACGTTACATGAGAACATTAAAACATATTTTCTTCATCTATTTTGATTATTTGATCATTTTAGTATACTAACCAATTGATAGATAAGAAAGACATGTTGTGTATTGAGTTTTCAAAGTTGGAAGAAAGTAGTAGAAAAATAAAATGTGTGAATGTGTTAAATGGAGTTGAATATGACTTCTATATATAGGATACAAGGTTTAGGGTTTACGACTTTGGGTTAGGATTTAAAGCATTGAATTTCTTAGTGTAAAGTAAAAATGTGTCTAATGCATCGAGGTAAAGTAAAGGGTTTCTGATGTCATGACATAAAGCAAAAATGTCTTTGATGCCTTAGTGTAATACTGATGTAAAACAAAAGTGTTTCTTATCTAGGGTTAGTAGCCATGGTTCAGTTAATATATTAGGGTTAGGGATTGTGTGACAAACGTATGGTCCAGGGTCCAAAATTAGGGTCAAGGTTAAGATTCAGATTTAGTATAAATGGTATATAATTAGAGTTTAGGTTAGGTTTCATTGTTTAGCGTATTCATGCATTAAATTGCTTAACAAAAACACCCATGTGCATTGTTTATATCAAGAAAAAAACACTTAATAATCCATGAGGATAATTTCTGACACTTAGATTATTATATATATCGGTTGTTTTGATTAAAATAATGTTTCATTATTGTAGTTTTTATGTCAACGAAGTCATTAAGACAACTTTTGAGTCTCGATTCGGTCCTAAAACGCATTAATGGAGTGACCAACAACAAAAAAAATCACTGAAACTTTAAGATTTTATTTCATGAGGACAATTAAGCCATTAAGACAATTTTTGAGTCTCGATTCGGTCCTAAAACACATTAACAAAGTGGTCAAAAAAAGAAAAAATCACTTAAACTTCAAGTGATGCATCGACTGTCTTAATATATACTATATTTATAATGTTTAATGACTTGTCACATGCACTTCAAAAAGAATGACCAAGACCATTGCTTAGATAACACCTGTCAGACCTTAATTTCGTCCGAGAATTATCATTCGCTAATGTTTTAATTCTTGCTAATCGAAAGGTGTTGTTCGATACCAATTTCTGCACAAGGCATGAGATCGTTTGACGTTTTGGTCAAGGATGCAGAAAATACTCAAGGGGGGGGGGCAAAATGATCATTTCAAGCAATTTTCTAGACCCTGGCTCGCCTGGGTCCCCAAATTGCTCAGGGCTGTGAAGGAACCAACTCGCCTGAGCGAGCCAATTTCTTTAAGACTAAGCTCCAGCTCGCCTGGTGTTATATCAGTATCGCTTGTCTATCTCATTGCAGTGTCAGGTGACCCTTCAAAAGAGGATGAGAAAAGCAAATTAAAAAGTCAAATATCATTAGAGTCCATATGTTTTTTAATAGGAAAAATAAAATAAAAATGAATAAGTTACCTCTATTCGTTACATCATTAGAAACTTTATGAGAAGCCTGTTGAGGAGTGGTATCATGTAGAGGAGAATAATGAGTAGGTTAAGGATTAATATCATTTACATCGTATGATTCAAATGTCAAATCATTTACATCATCCAATGGATGCAAGGTTGATCCAACAGTGAGTGAGATCTAAAACAAAATTTAAGAGAAATATTTTGGGAGTTACTATTGGCTCCTACCTCCCTATGAAAAACTCATTCTTCCCTTCTATTTAAAAAATTTCACCCCTCCCGTTTTGCTCTACCCCACCCCCTTTTAGCACCCCACTTCACCCTTTTTCTTTTTTCCTTTTCTTTTTTCCCCAATCTTAACCATTTTCCTTCCTCCTCCCCGACCCAAACCTTTTCTTCCCAACCCAAAGCAACACTAATGATTGACCAAGACCCAATAAAATCTAAGGTGTATGGGGGTTATGGTTTATTTTGGACAGTTAGAGAAATTTAAAAGTATATTTTTGAAGCCACTTGATTTATTCGTTTGATTTTGATTGATGACACCATGATTTGATTGTCCTTCTCTATTCCTGACCAAAATGCATTTGAAGTTTTTGAACTGCTTAAAAAACTCTTCTTTTGATGCCACATAAACTCATTTACCACTTCACCAAACCTGATTAAGGTCTCAAATGCATACTTCTTTTTCTCACATCACTCACAACTCCAACTTTATCTTCGCCATGGATGCTGGCTACACAAATGCATGGTTTGATGTCGTCGTGTACGAGAATCAAGTGAGCCATTCTTGGATGCTAGGGAATTTGGAATCTCTAAAGGTAGGTTATCCTTCATTTTAATATATATTGCATTTACAAATTAAAATTTCAGCCAATATTGTTGTTACTTTAATTTTTTTGATGGGTATAATATCAAGTCTCAATATATGTTAAGTCATTTATATTGTTATGTAGGAAAAAATATGATGTTTCTCCTCGGGTTAACTCTATTCGTCTAAATCCTCTGTCCTCAAATCAAATAGTTTTTTTTAATCTTTATTGTGGTTGGTAGGTTGCATTAATCTAAAATAATTGTTTATATTTTATAGAATTTTGCATATCCATAATAAATGTTTCTAATTTGATAATCCTTCATGATTACTTTTCTTTAATATTTTTCATGCAGGTATGACATTTTGAATATTTATAATGTTTTCCATTTGACACACATTCATTGCCAACCTTATACTTAGGGTAAATTTGTTAGTTGTGGTATCTAAAGTTGCTATGTTGATAATTGCAAAAGCTTTATAAAATATGTAAACAATATGTTGTTTTTCTTTTATGTTGGTTATGAAAGATATGTTGTGCTTTAGTGTTGCTACCTATACATTAAACCACATGCTATTCTGCTTGTTAACTAATGTGTTTTACTCATTACAGAAGTTGGGGATAGACATTTTATCAATCTTGGCCAATAGACATTGTTACTGAAAATATTTGTAAAACAATTTTAATTTGACTAACCTTTGTTATATTGACTTAGTAAACAAATCTTGAGATATAACTTAGCGGCTACAAATGAAATCGGTTGGTAAGGGTATGAATATGTTTGGTGAGAATTATTTCTTTTTTGCTCATATTTTTTTGCTACATAACAATATGAATGACTTAGCATATCTTCAGTCACATGCATCCAATACCTCTACATGCTTCACGTTTTTGGAAAATCGTCACTAAAAAAGTTTTTTGCAATCAATAATCAATCAATAATCACTAAAATTAGTAAATATTTTTATAGAAATAATTATTTGTAAAGGAAAAAAAATCTCTATTGCCCGGGCCTCCTCCACATCAACTGATCAATATAATTGTTTTTGGCCCGAACAAAATTAGTGAAATGTAATTTAGATAATCATGTCTTATAATGAGGGACAAATGAAGTAACTCTTCTTGACCAGTCAAAATTAGTGAAACGCAATGTAAATAATCATAATCATGTTTGCCAACTTGACTTGATGTCTTGTGATTTAGCTGATTGATCATTGTTTTCAGGACACTTCTTTAATAATGATTTCCCAAACATGAAGCATGTAGAGGTGATTGAATGTTGGTCATTGGTCCCATGAGCTTCAAACTTTGGTTCTTGTAACTATTATAGACTTTTCAAGGAATATATATATATTTTAAAACTTCACCTATTCATTTTGAAGATTTGACTTCTAAATCTAGTCAAGAGAATTGCAATTCAATTGATGATTCTAACTAAAGGTTATAAAGATTTGCAACTAATTGAAGAACTAAAATTGGTAAAATTGTTTCTAGGATTTTCACAAACACTTAGAATTAGAAATTGACTTTTAACAAAATAATGAAAAACATTGAGGTTTGACTTCATCACACCATACTCTCATGTGTCAACTGTGATAAAACTCTAATTATAGCATTAATATTACCATTAACCCACAATTTTATTCTATCCCTAATTCCTTAGAGTTTAAGTTCCTTGACTAGACTATCAATTCTTTGAATTAGTTTAGCCAATAAACTTGCTTTAAGTAAAGAGGTTCTTAGATAGTTAATATATCTTACTCCATTCTTAGAATATAAGGTCTATTAGTTGTATTTTTTAATTCAAGGGATAAACATTAATTTTTATAATAATATTCACAGCAAAACAACAAACAATGGGAGACCAATCTAAAGAAAACATTAAGCATAAAAAAGACAATTATATTGAACTATAAACTTGAATAAGTAACTTAGGATGTTACATGAGAGTTGACTAGTTATATCAAATCCCAACAAGGGAAAATTTAGCTATTCATAGAAGTAAAAAGAAGTGAAAACGGTGAAGGGAGGATAAAACATGATGGAGAACCTATGATCAAGAGCTTCAAGTAGGCACACTCTTCCAAGTTGATGCTTCTCACATCCAAGTTAGGTTAGGTCAGACTCAATCTTTGGGTCTTAAACAATCTCTCTTAAAAACCTCTAAAATTGTGTCACATCAAGATATCTCTCGGTTAAGTGTAGTTTATTGCTCACTTAAGCAAGACAACAATCTTCAAAGATTTGCATTAGGAATATATGTCCCGTAGGTTGTAGTCTATTTAAGCAAGCTTTTGTTCCATCACTAAGATATTTCTAGAATCCTCACTTAAGCGCCAACCAGGCTTGCTTAAGAGAGACTTGATCTTCAAATTTGGGAGACTAGTGAAAAACTCTCTTAAGCGAGACTCTAACTTCACCATTGCCTTTGTTTTGAGTCCCACCACCAACATGATTGAAACATACTTTTGTTGTATTGATGACGTGCAAAAAAGAAAAATAGAAAGAGTGTGGGAACGGGAAACCAGAGAATGGGAGGGGAAGGGGTGCGAAAGAAAGAGATAGAACAGGACTTTTAAATGATGGGTGTGAGAATAGAAAAAACAGGTGACAATAACAATTCCCACAATATTTTATGATCGCACACCATGGTTTGTAATAGCCTAGATTAGTAGTATTGGGCCTTCTGTATAAATTAATGTATAGAAGTTAAAAGCGGACTAAGGATTCATTCGGCTCATTTTGTTTTTTTTTTTTTTACTTTAAAATTACTATTAAGTTAAAGTTTTAAGATTAAGAATTTAAAGAAAACTTTGAACAACTTTGAGCGTATTATTGTTTGCCTTTTCCCCCCTCTTTAATGCAATATATATCTGGGAAGTTTTTCCTCTTATTTTATTTTGGTCTAATAGGGCGGAGAAAGTAACGCTTTTCTTATAAGGAGGAGATGATTGATGAACTTTTTTCTAATCATGCCTTTAAAAGAGATGACAAAGGAAAGCGATATTCTTCGCCCATGATTATAACTATTAATCTCTATATCTTGCAATCTATTATTTTTATTATAATTATTCCCACCATTTCTTCTCCATTTTCACACCGCAAAATCCAGCTGATCTTACCCCTGTCATATTCATGCCGCATTGCCTTTTATTTTCCCTTTCTCTTTTGTTTTGTGCATGCTCTCTACCTCTCTTTTACCTTTTCTTCTCGTAAAAGGAAAATAATCATTTCATCTAATTCCTACATAATTTTTTTTAACAAATTCCTACATATAATTAAAAAATATTATAAAAAGTGGTGTTATTATTATTAAACAAAATAGAAATAAATCAAACGACACCACAACACATTCTCCCCATATCCATTTTTCCCATAAATTAAAAATATAAAACGCGTTTGTAAAAATATAATGTGTAAGAATAAAATATCTGTTTTTAGTCAAATTTAGATAGAATAATGATTTAGTAATTAAAACTAAGAAATATATTTCATGGACGTACAATTGGGTGCTAATTGACACCTAAAGAGAGAAAAAATAGAAAAATATAGTGATTATATGTCATTACTCTAAAATTAAGTTTGGGTATGTTTGGATATCCATTTAAATACCTCAAACATACTTTTGGAATATCTTAAACTCAGATATGTATCTTGTTTGGATTTTTCTAAAATTAATTCTGGATTAGAAGTAACAAATGGGTTGCTTTTAAAGTAAAAGTATTTTTGATTTGTATATTTACATTAAGTAAAAAAAATTGATTGGTATTATCTAAATAAATTTTATTTTATTAACATATTTATGAAAAAAATCCAAACATAAATCATGTTATAATTTACTTGTTTTTATACATGATTTAAACTTATATTTTCAAGTTTTAATCCAATCAAAGCATTTAATATATGTGTGCATGCCTAGAGGTTGTGTAAAACTTAAATGGATCTGATGAGTGAGGAGTGTACTTAAGTTCAATCATGCAATCTCATCCTTATTCCCTATAAAGCTGTTTACATATACTTTCTTTTTTGCTTCTTTCTCTTTGTGGGGTCTGTGGTCACAGCCTTCTATAGGCCTGCTTCCTTCCACTTTGTATCACTTTCTTTCTTTCTTTTTTTTTAGCACTGATATTATTATTATTATTATTATTATTATTATTATTATTATTATTCACCAGCTAGCTAAGTGAATTTATCTGTTCTTTTACAGTCAAAGTTATTCCTTCTTTAAGCTGAACGATGTAGCAACTTATGCCCACAGGCCACAGCTTCTGCTTTTGATGCATGGATATTACGTTCTGATGCAAAGCTTTCCTCAACCTAAATGGAACATTTGTTCTTTTGCAGGATGTATGTGTATAATTATTGATTAATGAGTGGCTTTATAATAGCTTCTGAAATTATGCACAAATTAATACTATAAGTTAGAATAATAAAGTACTCGTACCCAAAGGGAGTTGATCCAGTAGTCACCAATTTAGTCTATAGGATAAAAATGTGTGCATGCAGGAATATTCTCAAATGAGAAGTACCAAGTTCGAATTTAGTGGAAAAAAATAATAAGTTTTGGGAGGACGTAAATTGGTATAAACTGCGTTATTAAGAATTTCTTTGACCTTCAGTAACTCTAACGCTAACACGTTGTTGTACTAATTAAATAGTAAACAAAAGAAATAGAAGTATATTTCTGCATAATTTCCGTTAACTTACCTAATCTGCGGGTACGTATAATGCATTCCACATTCAGTTGCTTATCTATACTATATGCATACGAAAATAATTTCTAAAAGAAAATTTTACTCATGACATTTTATAGGGTTCTAAATAATTAATTGTTTTTAGTTTAAAATTTCTTTGGTACGGGTTAGACACTCTAGTAAGTTAGTTATACACCAGTTCAAACCCTGCGAACATGTTTTCTTTGGTACATATATATAGTTCTGAATCTTCTGATAATTTCAATTTCTTTTGTTATTTTCGTGACATTGCGTTTACCGTTTAATTATTAGCATAAGATTTGATTATTTTTTTAATTTTAAATTAAAGCTGAAACACTGATAACAATATTCACCGTGTATCTCTAGCTAACTTTCTTGTGTTGTGTCCACCGTCTAAAACTAGACCTATCAGCTTTCTTAGATATCCTTCTAATTAAGTTGTAGTTGTAGCCATTTATGCATTTATATATATATATATATATATATATATATATATATGCTTTTTTGGGTGGGACATGCATGAAAACAGCTTCATCTTTTGTTCTGCAAATAAAGCCAACTCCAAGCAAGCCCCGGGCGACAATAAGGTGTTGGTTTGGTTCCACTTTCTGCAATATTTATGCAGTCCTTGTCTAATATAATTAAGGAGAGGTATCATATTTACTACTAGCTACAAATCCACAATTTTTTAACACTGAAGCCCACTTTAATTGAGTTCGTGTGTTCCTCAAACACTAAAATTACAAAAAATGTTACATAGTATTTATGGAATTGATCAGGCAAACCGTCAATTAATCCCCTTGGTGGATCGTACGAGCGAGACCCGTCTCAGTTGGCAAAGAGAACTTTACATCAGACATGATTGACTTAGCCAGATGGCAAAGAGAATTGATCAGACATGTAAACAAAAAATATAAATGTATTTATGTTCTCCTAATTGATTAAAAATATTAATAAAAGTTATATTATCTATATAATATGTTTTACACACAGTTTTTTTTAATTAATTCCTTTTAAGAGTTTTAATTCATTTTATACGTTCCATATAAACATATAGACCTAAATAGTAAGGAAGCAGTTTTTATGTTAGAATGAAAATAAATAAATAAATTTGAGTCATATAATCATTATGATTGATCAAGATTTGAAATCAGATTAGTAATGATAAATAAACACTTTATGTCTTTATCATTATAAACACTCTTTCAACACTTTTTATTTTTATTTTTTATCTTTCTTCTTATAATATCATAAATCTCATTATATTTATATATATTTTTTTTCCTTTTCTTTCTCTCTAGACGTTAAATATTTTTTAAATCACATAAGCATATAGTTATATAACTTTAAAGAAACACTCACATAGCTTGTAAATGATTTTGCCATCAAAACATAATAATAAAACTCAATGCAATGCGATTTAGGATTTTCTTTGTTTCTTTTACGGAGAATCGATGATACGAAGATAATGAGAGTGATCAGTACTGCATGCATTTAGATAAACATGCAGATCAATGCAGCCATGCATGCATTATTGGATGGCATGCATCAGAAGAAAAAAAATGCACTTTAAGCAAATGCATGCTTTACAAAGTTATGGTGGTGAGAGAGATGGGTCATTCAACTACACGCAAGAAATGATGACGGGGACCCAGAACCTGAAGGAGGAGGATGGAATATCCCTTCAATTGAGGAGGAGCTTGCAGCATATCGATCACTTCAGTTGAAACAGTGGAATATACATGTGGATGTACGTGGAATATTTAGCTAGCAATCCCCTTTCTTCTTATTCTTCCTTTTCATTTTTGTTGGTTAGTAATCAACTTTATTGTGTTTTTTCTCTCTCTTTAAACATTCATCACCCACATTATCAAAAGAAGAGAAGGAGAAGAAGATTGTGAAATGCATGTGATCCAACAGACTTTATGTTCCCCGTTATTACCTCCTCCCAGCTATATATATAAACTTACAAGTCATGTTATTTTGAATCAAATTATAAGATTAATTTTGGTCGTTTAGGGTTTAATAACACTCAAAGTTCTTCATCTCCTTCTAAAGATATGTTGGTGGGAGTTGAACCTAGCTATATTCTCTGCCACAAGCTTGATTGTGCTAATATTTGAGTTACATTATTATCCCAAAAAATGTAAAATGTTATATCAGTCTCTCTAAAATTAAAAAAATTCAAAACAAGTTTTTAGTATGTCAAAAAAATCCTTAAATTTAATTATTTATTATCATTTTAATCTTTAAATATATATTAATATTATATTATTTAAGTCATATAACTTTTTAAATTTTAGATTAAAATTATTGATAAATTATATTTTTAAAGATTAATGTGATAATGTTATACACTTTTATAGATCCGAATGATGTTTTCACTACTAGAAAAATTGGATTTTAAGTCGGTTCTTATGGCCATGTCACGACGGTTTTCAACCGTCGTTAATGCCAACGTCGTAAAATGTATAAGCTATTTTACGACGGTTATGGGAACCGTCTTAGTATGTGCTAAATATTACAACGTTTCTTCCATAACCGTCTTAAAGTCTACAGATAAATTTGCGATATGAAGACGGTTACCATGACCGTCTTAATAGGTGCCAATTTAAGACGGTTTTTATGACCGTCTTAGATAGCATGTCAAGATTGCATACTAAGACGTTTTATGGGAAACGTCTTTGTATGTTATGCAAATTTACGACGGTTATGGGAAGCGTCTTTGTAGGTCTATATTACGTTGTCATTTTATGACGTTTTCGGAAACCGTCTTTGTATGTCTAAGTTTTTTTTTTTATTTTCTTCGTTTTATTGATGCATTTTTTTTACATTGATCTCTGGTACCTATAAATTAAATCAGACCATGCAAATTAAATAATAACATCAAATGAAATCTGAACAATAGCATCAAATGACATGCATCCTACATATATAAGTCCATGCAAATTGAATATCCTTTTTTGAATTAATGATCCTCTAATGTATCCAACATACAAAGTTGTAGCCATAATTGTTCTAAAAAAAGAAAAAAAATTAAAGGATGACAGCAAAGGCCTTACTTGGGTTAGTGCTAATGATGACAGCCGTTCCACCCAAATTGCAGCTATTTGGAACAAAATTCTTTTGATAATAC
The DNA here is from genome assembly GCF_004193775.1 of Glycine soja. Lineage (NCBI taxonomy): Eukaryota > Viridiplantae > Streptophyta > Magnoliopsida > Fabales > Fabaceae > Glycine > Glycine soja. The sequence continues at coordinate 40,021,050 of NC_041018.1, forward strand.
TTCAAAAAACTTCTATGAATTTACACTGAAATACTAACCTCATACTCCAAAAAACTTTCTTTTAAGTGATCAGCATCAACAAAAGTGTCTGTGAAATCTACTGTCTCCAATAGATCAGGCATATTAGTAATAACAAATAATGTTCGAAAGCCACTTGTAAAAAAAAGAATTTACACTGAATCTTAGGTACATGTTGAATATTTTGAATGACTAACAAAAATATTCATTATTAAAAGTCTTATTCTCTTCTTTATCTTTTGTATTAATTTAACAATGAATAAAAAATTAAATTACTTTAAAAAATATACATATATAAAAAGTAAAATTTTAAGTAACCATATCTCTATCACATAGCCTTCTGCAAAATTACCAGGTTTCAGATATGACTGCAATTGCGTCACTGCACCAGTTACAAATAATAAAACACATCACTCATTTAAAACTTCATACTCTACTATCAAAATATGATTTACAGAGGAAAGCATAGTATATAATAAACTCAAGGATACTCATAATTTACAAAGCAACTCTTGTTTAATAAGCCAGTAGAAAGAAATAGAGTACACTACTTGCAATAAATATTGTTAGAGAAAAAAATAAGTGAAAAGAAATAGATCAATACATTGCTTAAAGGTATTCTGTATACATTTAGAACAAACTTGAGTCTATAACTCCCCCACAAGAGGGCAATACATGAATTAATAAAAACTAATGCAATTGGTTGTAATTTTTATTTAATGATTAAAAACTCAATATTCATTCAGCAGCACAATAACAACAATCAATATATACACTAATAAAAAAGATAAGTGAGGACTGATTGATGCTTACTCAGAAGTGCCACACTGTGGCTAGCCACTTCCCGATACAAGAAGAACACGACGTGGAGCAGCCACTTCACTCATCTAGCCACTTCCCGATACAAGAAGAACACGACGTGGAGCAGCCACTTCACTCATCACTTCATCTTCCATCAGCAAGATATATATATATATATATATATATATATATATATATATATATATATATATATATATATATATATATATATATATATGACCTGATTTAAAATGTATTTTATAATAAAATCTTAAAATATAACAATTACATATATTTATAAATAATAATCATCACCTAAGAAGAATAAATAATCAAGTTGATCCAGAAAGAGTTTTTCTTAATGGTATATAAAATCTAGTATTTTTAATTAAATAAATGTATAATGTTAGACAAAAATATATATTATAATGTCAGACAACATTTTTTATATAATTAATTTTTTTCTATTTTAAATTAATCTTAATTATCAAAATTAAGACATATATATGTGTGGATAATAATTAATTTAATTATTTCAAATCAGAATATATAATTATTCAAATTACCTCAATTATTATATTTAAATAATTCTATGAATTAAAAATATAAAAAGTTTCTCAAAAATTTTCTTGCTCAATTGCATAAAATGTCCCTATAATTTTATTATAATAAAAAATTTAAAATAATCTTAATTACCTTAATTAAAACATACTTATTCTAATTAGAAAATATACTTATTCTAATTACCTTAATTACTATATTTATATAAAAAATTTAAAACCATCTTAATAACGTTAACTAAAACATATACCTGAGTTACTAACAATTGATTAAATTATTTCAAATTAGAAGATGATTTTGATTACCTTAATTACTATATTAATATAATTCTATGAATTAACAAATAAAGAATAAAATCTCTAAAAATGAACAATTTAATTGCATAAGTTTTCCCTCTCAAACTTATTTATTTTTATTATTATTATAAAGATAAAGATAAAAATATTCCTAATCATACCATAAGATTACAATCGGTGCATAAAAAACTCATTATAAAATTATGATTAGCAAGTGTACATATAAATTGCTTGACTAACCAAATCAAGAAAGAAGATCCGAATCAGATCCAAGCATGGGAATATTAAGAACACCTGAAAGTGTTTCCACACCAAAGAATATGCCAACAAAAGCAGACAAGATAATAATCAGATCAAAATTAACACACATGAGACTGCTGTTGATTGAGAAAAAATAGTGGAGTTCTAACTATAGTGTACTAAGTCAAGATTTAGTACAAGTGAAGGATGCTCTACAACAAGCAAAAGGCCATCACAATACATTTTTAAAAAAAAATCCTAAAGAGTGCTATTAATAAATTAGAAAATACATTTTAATATCTTAAAAGATTTCATTAAAAGTATTATCAAATACCTAAAATCACGTATAGGAAATAATATTATAAAATTATTATATTTATATATTAAAATCTTAATTACCTAAAATCACGTATAGGAAATAATATTATAAAAATATTTTATTTATATATATTATAATCTTAATTACCTAAAATCACGTATAGGAAATAATATTATAAAAATATTATATTATAATACTTAATATTGAAATCAAATATTATAAATTAAAAGTTTCTATAATTTGTTTAGATGTAATAACATAATATTAGAGGGGAAGTTTTCTCAGATGGTTTGACAGAATTACTCGTGAAAAATTAACCAGAAGTTCAAAAAATTAACTTTTGAGCAACCAGCAGACTACAACATATGGCACTAAAGACAGGACAAAAGCATATGTGAGGAGAGTATGTAGAAGCAAACTTCAAAAAACTAGCCACATTAAAATGACTTTCTGGACAAGATACCTTGGCAGGTGTCTCTATAGATGCTTTCCCAAGAGATTTGCTAGGGAATGACTTTCTGGTTCTCTTTTTACCTTTCTGTTAACATAGAAGCAAACTTCAAAAAACTAGCCACATTAATATAAAATTAAAATCCTAATACAAGGCATATTTGTATTAACTTCATTGGGAGTAATTATTTTCATCAATCCATCTGTTGAATCAAAGTCTACAACCCAACCTCACATGTTAAATATAAGGATGAGAATAAGGATTGAACTCCATGAAGCATTTAATCAAAGGTGATTTTCTCAATTCTCATGTGTTTCTCATTAGAAAACAATCTCAAACTAACAAAAAAAATGGACAATCTGTGAGAGGTGCTTTCAATTTCAATGAAGTAGTTCAACAATGAAATGATATACAACAAAGCAAATTTACTAATGTTATAATTAGCAAAAGCATCAATTGATTAAAATAATCTATAAAGAATAAACCTGCTCTTTATCAACAAGTAGAATCTTAGTTGTAGCACGTGGGGACTCCAAATATTCCAACAACTTTGTAGACCCCTCCTCCTGAAAGCATGTTTCATTTAATAATTTAATTTTAAAAAGTACTAAAACTCTATTCTCAAATGGAGTTATATTATAACAAACTTACCTTCTTCACATTGGTCTTGTTTATTTGAATATTAAGAACATCACAGAAGTCCAATAACTTTTCTTTGACAAATTTGTCAATCTAACTGTGGGTTAATTATAGCAGCAGACACTCACATTTACAAAAGCAGAAATTTTTGTCATGCATCACTTCAAACACTTAAAATCTGTAAGTTATAGGACAAAGGACAACCAAATAAAAAGACCAATGTAAGGAAAGCAAGAAGGAACTAGGAAACTAATAACAATTAAAACTTATAATGTTTTCATGTTTTCTCTCTGCTGCAATCAAGACTCACTCACTTCAGCAATCAAATCCAACATGTAATAAACATAAACAGGCCTCCAAATACCAATCACGTGAAAACACTACCTAGGTCAGATCTACCCAAATTTAAACCAAGAACAACAGCCCCCTACATCTAAGAAACACCTTATTGAGGAAGCAATAATCTAAATTCTAAAACCTTATGGCTATGCACAATAAAATAATTGAAACAGAAGCCAACATAATCATTGTAAAACATAACAAAATCATGAAAGGCAAAAAAAATGGTAATAGAATAACAATATCTTCTTCTGAAATGCTTCTACTACTACCTCTTGAGCTTTAAACTGTGGCATGCCCATCCTACCAATTAGACAAACTTACTCAAAGAAAGCGAGGACGAAGGCCTTTTCGAGGTTCTAGAGTGGATCCAGATAGGGTTCATGAGGCTAATTTTGCGTTCGGAGAAGGCCTTTTTGAGGAGGAAGGCACTGGAGTGAGTGAAGAGGGCTCGAACATCGGTGCCGAGAGTGAAGGCGGCGTCATTCTTGTCGTCGAGCGAAGGCATGGACTACGGAGTAATGTCGAGCATGTCGCGGGCGTTGTCGGAGTAACCGAGGATGCGGAAGGAGGGCTCGTCGATGGCGATCATGGAGCCGAAGGGCTGGATGAAGCCGCCGAACTGGATTTTGACAAGGTAAGCCATTATCTGCTGCTCAGGGACAGAGTAGTTGAAGGACCTCCCGAACTCACCGGACTGCTCGAAGATGGCGTAGAGCCGCGCGTCCACCGTGTACTGCGCGATGGGCTTGCTCCCAGACTCTTTGTTCTCTGTTTCTCTAGCATAAACCCTAATTGCAGCATCTCTCTATCTCTACTCTCTAACCAGAAACGAGAATGCCAAAGGTCCACACCCATTTGGTTTTGATTTTTGTTGTTTACAATTACGACGGTTATAGTTAAAAAACCGGCGTAAATGTTATAGTACATAACATTCTAAGGCGGTTTTTAATAACCGCCTTAGATTGTGCGTAGTAAAATGTGATTTATTTCACAATAATTACAAAAATACCATGTTCTACTTTTTAAAGCGGTCCCTATATAACCGACGTAGATTCAGTGTCGTAAAAAACCTTTTTTTTAGTAGTGTTTATCCACTATTTTATTATAATATCATGACATGCATGGAATTAATTTGAATAATAATAATGCTATAGATGAGACTCTCCTGAATTTTAGAGCAATTATGCTTTCAAAAGATTGGAACTCAATCCCTGGTTTAATTAAAACAAGTCTGTGGACTGATTTGAGAGGTAGTCTTCGCTTCTCTATATATATAACTTATGAACATTCGGTGACTATACTTTTTGGTTAATTATGTTGAAGTCAAGCAAAAACGTTAAGACTTAATTGTACTGAAAACACAATTCAGGGTCCCACTATTAGACATGCGAGGTCGGCCATGCATGCGTGAGAATTAATGTTCTTAATCATGCATCAAATTTAAGTTTGCTTTATATCAAATATTGGAGTTCTTAGCCCAATATCAAATCAAATGGACAACCTAACGCTTCTCTTAGCTTTTCTTTAAGTTAAATCAGGGAAAAAGGTAAGTGTTTGGTGTGTGATTAGTCAGATATAGAATATATATGAATACACTTCGCGATCGTTCTATTCTCATTCTGTGATACAAGCCCTATCTCGTCTTCTCACATAAATAGAAGGATGTCTTTTCTTTCTTTCTTTTTCACGTAGAAGTCGTATGGATGACTTTAAGAAAGATAAAGAAAGAAACAACAAATAAAAGGAAAAGGAAGGGAAAAGAGAGATAAAAGAAGAAAAAAAAAGGTGATTAAAGATAGAGAGGAAAGCTCTCTCGTGTTCTCTCCTTTTAACGTTAACTATATATAGAACGCATGCTAAATGATTTTTTTAGTGATAAGATGCGAGGAATGTCTCGAAAATCAAATATTTCGATTGGGGAGATATAAACATTATTCCAAGAAGATGCTTTTCAACATTTACAAGACAATTCAACTTAACATGCAAATAATACATCAACATTATTTATTTATTATTATTATCATTATTACTATTATTATAATAGCGGCGGTGGTCGTGAAAAGAAATATTTATAAAGACAGGAGTTCAAAGAAATAAATTCAACCCACAATATGTATAGATAGCATTAAAATTATTAACTCAAATAGACCTAATCTTTATGTATATTAAATAAATTCAACCCTTTTATATATATATTACATAAATTCCATCTAATCTAGATTGTACTAATCCAGATTTTTTTTTATAAAAAAAACACAACTCAAACCAACTTGATAGGACATTACTAGAAAATAAACTTTTAGTATTGGTTATTTAAGATTTTCAACATGGGTTATTAACTAATGTTGAAACCACCAACGTTAAAAACATCAATGTTAACATGGATTTTTGAAAATTGATGTTAAACTAAACTATACAACATCAGTTTTCTAAAAAATCAATATCTTATAGTAAGAAATAAAAAAAATGTAAAATATGTACAAATCAATATCGATTTTTAAAAAAATCGATATTGTGGTTGATTGACAGCATTGATTTTTCTAAAAATCGATGTTGTTTTTTGGAATTTTTATTAATATCTTGTCTATTTTTTTAATTACACAAAATTAACCTACAAATTAAAAAACAGAACCAATCCAAGTAGTTTTCAGACATTTTTTATCATATAATTCAAATTTTGTCCATAATAATTGAATGTCTACTATCAATTAAAAGAAATATTTAAAGTAAAAAAAGTCAATACATAAAATTATTTGTAACCTAATAATCTAAATTAAAATAACTCTACAATTCTAAAATTACTTCAACACTTAGTGTTTCATTTTTAACTTTTAGATGATATCTTGTCCACTGAATGCAAATTGCCTTCATTGTCTTTGATTCCAATGGTCTTGGATTAGTAAAATACTGCATGATATAATGCAAATTGCCTTCTTGTCTTCTTCAACGTAGACGAGGAAGGTGTTGTTGACTCAGAAGGAGGAGGAGGAGGAAAGGAACTGGTTGGTGTAGTCATGTGCCTGTTAACAAACAACATTAATTAGACTCAACTGAAAACTATTAAGTTATGCAATTGAAATTATGAAAGCAAGTAAATATAAAATAAATTATATTATGCGATGTTAATTAATTCTTCTTCATCATGATCATTATGATTTGCGAGGACGTCGTCAACTTCTTCTTCTTTGTTGACGTTATGCAACATTTGTGTGTTGAAAGGACTGAGACAAGTATCAACGATTGAAACATCATTTTTTTCGTGTATAACCACTGACCACCTTTCATAACAAGGATTTTGAACATAAAACACCTATTTAGCTTGTTCTTCCATGATGAAAGGCTCATTCTGATAAGCAAGTTTTTTCAGATCTACCAAAGTGAATCCGAAATCATCAGTTCATACATTGATATTGCTATTAACTCACTTTCACTCAGACAATGAATTTTACATAATTAAGCTCCCAGATTCCTTCAATGACTCCAAAGCAAAGCATGGAAGCTAGACGTGGATTGTCATCATGAATAGAATCAAAGTGTTGAGATTCAGCCCTTAGATTAACCCCACTATTTTGCATTGTACTCTTGTCGTCTTGTAATTGTGTGTAGAATGAATACTTGTTGATATTGTATCCTTGCCAAGTTATAACATTTCTTTTAGGCCTATCTGCTAACTTTCTTAACGTTTATGAAGCATTATCGTCACCAAAGATTGTATCTTTAAATCAATTTAGGAAAGTCTTGTTATGCTATTTCAACACCTTATCCTTGGTCATTTTTAGGTTACCTTCCTTGACTAAAGCTTTGTGACGAACTATGTATGACATAACTTCATTACTGTTATTCAGTATATACAAATGAGTTTGTTGCAATTCTTCTAGACTTGGAGTGATAACATGCAGTCCTCTTGAACCCTTACCTCCTACTCTTTCGCCATGCCGATACTCGGGAAGCTCAACACGTTTTTCCTTTTCAATATACTTTGAACAAAACTCTAGCTTATTCTATAATGTACCTTTCAACAATAAATGCTTTAAGACGGTATATATTCTTTGTATACCCTTTTAAGATCTTCTTCATGTATCGCTCAACCGGGTATATCCACCACAAATAAATGGGACCACAACATTTAATTTCCTTCAAAATATGAACAATTAAGAGAACCATGATGTCGAAAAATAAAGGAGGAAAATAAATCTCTAACTGACACAAGATAATAATAACCTCATTTTCCAGCTCATCTAACTTGACAAGATCAATGATTTTGCTACATATGACATTGAAGAAAAAATACAGGTGAGTTATGGCATGCCTCATGTTGTTTGGCAAAATGTCTCGTATCGCCATGACTAACAATTGTTGCATCAAGACGTGACAATTATGAGACTTTAAGCTAACCAACTTTAGATCTTTGAACTGCATAAGACTCTTAATATTTGAAGAGTATCTTTGTAGTACTTTGACACGAGGTAAACATGGACAAAAACTTATCTTCTCCTTTTTGGACAAAATATAACAAGCTGGAGGCAAATATATTTTCTTACTGTTAGACCTTGGATGTAACCGGTCTCGTATACCCATCTCAGCTAGATCTTGATGAGTATTCAAATCATCCTTTGTCTTGCCTTGAATGCTAAGAAGTGTGTCGATGACATTATCACACACATTTTTCTTCACATGCATAACATCAATACAACGTCTGACATCTAGATCGAACCAGTATGGAAGATCAAACACTATCGACCTTTTTTTCCATATGCAACTTTTACTTCTTTTTTTCCTTCTTTTGGGTTTTGTCGAATATAGTATTGATGTCCTCAACCCGCTCAAGAACCTGTTGACTAGTTAAAGGTATTGGCACTATTTCATGTTCTTGACTTCCATTAAAAGCTTTTTTCAATCGCTATAAGGGTGATAATGAGTTAGAAACCATCAGTGCCAAGTGTATACTATTTTTCTTTCATGTTTCAGTTGTACATAACTTGTGTTTTCTTCATAGATAGGGCATACACGATGTCTCTTAACACTGTATCCACTCAAATTCCCATATGTTGGAAAGTCATTAATGGTACAAAATAGCATTGCACACAACTTGAATGTTTCATTTCGATACCCATCATACATAACAACCCCCTCGTCCCATAAATTTGTCTAGTCTTTAATCAATGGACTGAGATAAACACCGATGTCATTTCCTGACTGTCTTGGGCTGAATATCATCATAGACAAACATCATGTATTTTCACTTCATCATAACCAAGGAGGCAAGTTGTAAATTACTAGCAAAACATACCATGAATTATGATGATTGCTTAAACTGCCAAAGGGATTCATTCGGTCAGTGGCAAGTCCAAGTCTAAGATTTCTTGTCTTTTTCTCAAAATCTGGATACAAATGCTTAATCTTCTTCCACTGCGAGGAATCAGTCGAATGGTGAAGCATTCCATTGCAATTTGTCCCATCTGCATGCCATGTAAGGTCTTTTGCGTCATCTGTATTAGCAAACAGACGCTTGGACCTTGGAATGATCGAAAGATACCATAATACCTTTGTTGGGGATCTTTCTTTGTGCTTTCATCGCTGCTACACTCGTCATCATCCTTTACTTTGTATCGTGATACCCAACACATGAGACATTTATGCATTTCTTCATACTCATGTCTATACAATATGCAATCATTAGGGCATGCATGTATTTTCTGATACTTTATACCCATCAAACACAATGTCTTATTCGCCTGATAGTAACTTTTTGGCATTGTGTTTTTCTCTGGAAGCATATCATGTACTACCTAAAACAATAAAGTAAAGCTTTTGTCACTCCACACTTCCTGCACCTCGAATACAAAGGCTTCTTGGAATCACTTTCTAATGTATCATACATAAGGGGATGTGCTTGCTGAAAAGACTCTTGTCCAAGATCACAAATCATCTTCTCCAAGCGATCTCATATTTCTACATCAAGCGGTTCAGATTAGGACCCCCTCTGCGTGTCTGTCAATTAACCATGTCATATCCATGTTTTATAATTCTTCTTAATTCCATCACACAAAAGATGTTCTTGTATGTCATCGAGTACTTGTTGTCTCTTATTCAAACAGTTTATATATGGGCAAAAATATTTTCCATCCTCATCCAGTCGACTTCTTTCAGAAGCAAATTGTAAGAACTGTTCAACACCTTCCTCATACACATGGTAGATGCAACTTTCATTCATCCAGCTTCGATCCATCTAATTAATAACTCTATGATATACTCACAAAGCTAGTGATTCCATGCATGAAAATCTCACTTTTTCATTAAAGGTGTAGTCTTATCCCATTCAGGAAGACATTTATTTATAGTAGACTCATACGTAAAGGTTAACTTTATTTTCTTAGATTTGATAAAATTTCGACAGTATTTTGCATTAATCTCCAAGTACACGACATGAAAGTGGTGACATGAATTCCACCACAATCAAGTATGCACCTGGAGAACAAAGTGAAATACACTAACCAAAATTTTATCAAATTTAAGAAAAGAAAGTTAACCTTTATGTATGAATCTACTATAAATAAATGACTCTTAGCAAATTGTCTAAACGAACAATTCAAGATTCAAAACAATGATTAATGCAAATGTTCACGAGAATCATTGTATTGAATCTCAAACGGGAATTTAAGATTCACTAATGATGAACATAACTTGTATATAAAATAATAGTCATTAATCATAGTAAACAAGTTATAAAAGCATTGGTAACAAATAAGAGCATCAAAAGTTTATGAAAAACATTTGTACCTGTGATGATGGTTACTATAATGTTCAACAAGGAATGTCGTAATCACAATACAAACAAGAAAATGAAAAATACCTACAAATAAAATATTTTAATGCTAAGTGAGAGATATGAGAACCAACTTCTAGTGTTTTTTTTAATACCAAGAAATGAAATATTTTAATTTAATACCAACAAATTAAAATTTTGAGAAGCAACTAACTTTCCCTTCTCCATACCTCCTTATGATAAATGTAAATCCATTTAAACTTAAAAAAATACTAAATAAAAGAAAATTTGAAAATCACTGATAATAAATTTAAAAATTACCAATTATTTATTAATTTTAATTTTAAAATAAATAGCCTATGTACTAATAGAATAAAATATTTTTTTATAGTAATTATTTTGAAATTCATATTTAGCTATAGTTTCTTAATGATTAATGGTATAATTTTTTTACAGTAATAATTAATAAATTTAAATTCTTAATTTCAATTATTTAATAGAATAAGAATTATTTTCTATCAGGAAATTTTGTACTTGGTGTCTACTTAGATATATGACCAACTATATACATTTTAATTCAGAAGTGATTAAGAGTAAATTAATATAATTGTATATAATTATCCATGTGGTAATGTTAACCACTTTGACACTCAATTACCTATTATTCATTTACAAGAATTACATTGGATGTAATTCCAGATGGAAATAAGACACAGAGTCAATAACAAGTTTGATTGATTATCTATCCCTTAACTCTCAAGCGCCCCACAAATATACTTTTATAAAGGCACAAACATAAAAGATAAAATTAAGAGGTATCCTTGACACTGCCCATGCTATATAAGTTACAAGTTCTATGAGTTTTAGTACTATTATTACTTAATTTTGCATCTGCACTTTTTTGTCCTTTAATTATTTTATGAACTTCGAAGCTTTCTTAAAACAACAACATAACAGGTTAACTTGTTTCATTATTTACATTAATTAAATAGCAGAATCATGCTTGCACCTCAATTATGCTCAAACTGAGAATTTAGATGAATCTTTCTCTCATTCAACCTTGCAATTGCAAGCAACAAGTTTTCGTTCCCTAAGATCATGGAGTATTTCTCGAGGAGCTGAACTTTAAATTGTACACACATACATTCCCTTAATCATCACAAGCTCTAGTTATAGCAAGTAAGTAGCAACAAGAACAAAGCATCTATTTATAACATAACAGTAACGCATTCATAAGGAGGAATAAAAACAATGACAATTGTACTAGAAGAGTCAAATTAACAACACAAATAATGTACCTCCGACGAGATTTGGCGACGCAACGCTCCGACTAGATGTGGCGGCACGAACAAAGTGTAGACCCAGAGGCAGCGAGAATGGATAGGCAAATAGAAAGAGGCAGCGATAATGGAGAGGAAGAGGTGCGAGAGCGAAGAAGATGAGATGGAGAGGAAGAGGTTTGAGAGCGGAGCTGAGACAGACAGGAAGAGGCGCGAGAGAATTAGGGCATAAAGGCAATATATATTTTTAAAAATTGAGTTTGTTAACATTGATAAACTGATGTTAACTTATCAGATCGTTAACATCGATTTTTTTGAAAAATCTAATGTTAACTTATCATTTCACGATATTGATTTTTTTGAAAACCAATATTAATAAACTTATGTTAACATCGGTTATTGAAAAATCAATATTAACGAACTTATTTTATTTACAAAAATGTCATCACAATTTTGTTAATATTGATTTTATTAAAAATTAATGTTAACTTAACAACTTTAAATCTATATTTTTTAGTAGTGAGACCCTTCACCCAAATTGATTTCAACCAGGGATTAAATATAACCCAAATTGACTCATATTCAGCCCTAGAAATTAAAAGCATATTCAGCTTACTAGTATCTTCCTTTAAAATCAATCTTATTTTAACAAAGCTAGATATTAATTGTAGGCATATCTAGCAATGAAGACACGCAGGGACAAATCTACTTTATTGAGGAAGTGGCAATTGCTCCCACTATTTTTTTTTTATATTTTTTTTCTTATTATAACATGTATATATAGTTATAAATTAGCTCTATAGTTCAAAATTTAATTAAAAGAATAAGTTATAAGTTTTGTCCCCTCTAATCTATATACGTCAGTATTGTCCTCACAACTAAAATATTATGGATCTATCACTGAAGACAAGTACTCTTTTTACTATTTCACACCCTTAATATTGTTAAAGCCTCATAAATGCTGAATTCAAGCTTACTCATGGCTTAACTAGCCCTTTTAAGTATTCATCTATTTTAAATTACGTTATGTAGATGGATCCGAATTAAATTTGTGAACAGGGCAAAAATCTGTGAACCCGGTCAAATTGGTAAAAAGATGTTATTGTTAACAATTTAAATTTATTGAAAAGAATGTATTTTTTAAAAGGAGAAAATTATATTTTAATTAGACTTAAATATGTTTTTAGTTCTTCAAATTAGAATTCACTTTTTCTTAGTCTTTTAAATTAAATTATATCTTTTTTAGTCCCTCAAATTTAAAAAATATTTTTCATATTCCCTCACGGTAGAAGTCACTCATGTGTGCCAAATAAAAAATATTAAATTTATAATTTATAACAACTTTTAGTGTCTAAAATTTGATTTTGCAACTTAAATTTTAAAACACGACCCTTCTCTCCCAATTTGTTCCTTCTCTGAGTAGTGTTTACTCAATTTCTCCATTTTTTATGTTAATTCAATTGGTTATGATCTTCAAGCAGGATTGAAAAGTTTCGTTTCACAAAACACCCGTCAAGAGAGGCCCCACTCGCACTAAATAATATGGATGCAAAACTGCAGCAAGTCATGATCGTGCAATTGACGGTATAATTTAATTGGCTACTATATATTTTGAATCTAAAATTGGCTACTATATATTTTGATTGCGTATATTTCTTAATTGTTAGTTCGTGCAATTGCTGAAATAAGTTATTGGATTGTTTGTTGATTGTATCTTGAGTTTATGAGGTTTAAGGAATGAGAGAAGAGGAAAGGGGCGTTTTTTTTTTTTTTTTTAATTTGTGACGGTTTATAGCCTAAAAAATTATACTATTATATTAATAAATTAAAAATAAAAATTTGACACCCAGCCGTAATAGTTAAAAATTAAAAAAAAAAAAAAGTCCCGTTTGGCAATGCTATGGTGAAGGACTTAAAAAATATTATTTAAAATTCAGGTACTAAAAAAAATATTCTTTAAATTTGAATGACTAAAAAAAACTTATAATTTGAGGATGAAAAACATATTTAAGTTTTTTAATTATATAATATGATTAATAATGCTAAAGAAAATAAATAAAACTCTACATCACTAAAAAAATAATTTATTATTAATTATATTGCAATCTCGACGAGTACAATAAAATGTGTTTACGAGACAAAAGTCTAGGTTGAGGCATATGTGTGTATATGCATAAAAGTGACTATAAAGACAAATGGTCATCTTGTCCAATATGTTATTATCAGAGATTCAGAGTGCAATTTGCTCGTGGGATTCATATTTGATAGCCCCTCGTGACCCCCCAATTAAGTAATAGTGTATGGAAACAGAACCTTTTAAAGGAACTTTGAACTCATCGCTCATGTGTATGTATACCTATAACCTAGCTCGCGTCAACAACAAAGTTTGGCTGTGTCTTTCTCTGCCCTGTGCTTTAATTTTCTAATCAAAACACGCATGTATTTTTATGTAAATTAAGTTATTTTATAGATACAAAGAAGGGTTTGTTTTTATAAAAAGCAAATAAAGCTCAGTGCACCAAACAAAAAAGAATGCGAAAAGAGATAGAAGAAAGAACCTTGGTAGCTTTGTCGTTGTATGGAGCAGGAATTTTGAATGCCATCGCTGTAGAAGGATAAAGAAAGGAAGAAAAGTTCTTTGTGTGTTTCTCTCTAAAGACTTTTTCTACCACTTAACTTCGTTCCTGTAGATTAAAACAATCACATTTCTAGAAATTTAAAGAAACAGTTGTCGTTATATATTTTTTATGTAACACATTCTTTGAAAACACTTTTTCTTATCAATCAAAGTTTGTTAAAAAAATATAAATTGAGTTATTTTCAATAAATTTTATCACAGAAAGTGTATTTTAAAAAAATATGTTAGAGCGTGCTACTAATATTTTTCATTTATATCTTAATATGACGCGTTGTAGGGTAAGAAAAATTATAACATAATCAAGTTTTATTATTTTTTCATAAATTAAATTTTTTGTTACATTAGGTAAAGATTAACCGATATCATAAATATGCTGTGATCCCACATTAATTATACAATAATTTTAAGTGGAGTAATATAAGGAAGAGTTAAAATAGTTAGATGTGAACTAAAATAATTTATTAAGGCGATGGATGTTATTTTATTTTTCTAGTCTCCGTTTAATAATTAACAGTAAAGGGTCTTGTGTGTTTTGATGTTGTCTCTCCTTGAGATTCTCGTAGGACTTTCGTCCCATAATAAGAAAAATGGTTTAATTTGAAAGGTACCGGCGGGGGTCACGTGATAGGGGGTAGGGTTTGGTTCACTTTCTCTGCGTTTTAGAGATTAGAATAGAATCTTCTTGGCTCTTCATCGTGTGAAGTGTGCCAAGAGAGAAAGAGAGTGAGAATGAGAGAAGTGTGTTTTGTTTGATGATGGGTAAATTTTGGTAGTGAGTACTGACATGTATTGTGCTGGGCTCGGTTGTATCTGACTGAGTTTGCTGACAACTTGTGAGGGAAATCAGCCTTTGTTTTCTAGATTTAGATTTCCATTATCTGTGGGGTCAGTTATTTCTATTTTTCCCCTATATATATATGATTAATCTAATTTCTTCTTATTAATTGTAATGCGAAGAACTCATAAAAAAATATACTTAAAAAGTGCCACTTGATTATTAGTTAAGATTATAGATGACATAAACCATCTAATAATTTTTCATTAGGAGAAATTTAAAAGAATGTTCACTGTCCGGCTAAGATGAATTATATTTGGTTGTTGTTTCATGTAATCTTATTATTTTTTCTTTTTTTAATAGATGAGAGATCTTTTTTATAAGTGATAATTTTATTCGAACCTAATGAGACTGAGACTATTAAGAAAAATAAAACTCTTAAGTATTTATGTAGTTACATGTCTTATGTAAATTCAATATCACTGTATAAGCTATAACAATTACAATTCCGTTGATTTTCATGCAATAATCATTTACTGCATGAGAACAGACCAAGGGTAAAATTTCACCAACCTGCTTTCTCGTCAAAAGCCAAAAGGTTTTCTTTTAAATTACCCTTTAAAAAACAACAACTGTGGATCCCACTCCACGCGTTATAGTTATAGATTGTCCCACCTAATCTTAGGTTTATATCATCCATTCATAGTAACATAATTAGGTCTAATTCTGGTCTGGTAAAGCCAATCAACCGGGCATAATTGTGAAAAGGTTGGAATGTGGATAGACATATTATTGAGCGTGAAAACATGACAGCAGCAAGCTTTCTTTGTCCGTGAATTTCCTCAATTTACCCGTTATATATTCATCCAAGAAAAATGTTTGATGAATAGTCATTAATCTATCTAATACTAACACCTAAAAAGAAAAGTAAAAATTTAAAGAAAAAAATATAAATAGGATTGAATTTATAATCTAACATGAAAAGAGATAAAAAATATATATAATATATTGATTAGATGTTTAAAATAATATATATCATTACTCTTGTTTCAAACATCATATTAAATATTCAATTGATGTTTTTTTATTTTAACATTATTTACATTTTAAAAATAATTAATTGAATAAATAATACATTTATTGATATCATAAAAAATTTATATTATCATCTAATTATAAACAATTATGTATAATAAATTTGGATCATGGCGAGCGTGTGTTAACTTAACATGTAACGCACCATGCCAGAGTTTTATACACCGTTGGATATTTTTATAAAATTGGGTGCAGCACGGTTATAAAGCATCGAATTACATGTTTTTTTTTTATAAAAAATGATAAATTAAGTTTGTACTGTTACTAAATTGCAGTGTTATCAATTTTTCATTCTCTCATTAAAGCCCTACCCAAATTGATGTCCAAATGGTTTCTTGTTCAACACCATCCCCTCATCATCATCACTCGTCAACATTTTTCTTACCATTTTTTAGTTTCTTCATTGTCCAACAAATCTAATTATTTCAAATAAATTATCGCTCTTATTATGGAATCCATTGCATGACTAACAAATGAAGGGGAAAACTTGAATTTTTCCGGTTCGTGAAGTTAAGATAGACACTTAGTAATTAAAAGTAGTAATGGAAACACACGATTATAATTCTTTAATTAATATGAAAATTCTTCCACTATACAGAATAATAGTAGAATTAAGATATATTTACAAAATTGACTCAACGGTGTCTCACTCAAGTTTGAGGATAAAGACTTTTCAAACTATTTATCTTCTCTCTCAAAGAGACTTTCTAACTTTTTAGTTTTCTCACTCTAAGAAGTAGATTCACTCTTGTCTTAGATGGTTAGGAATGAAGGCTCCTATCCTTATTTATATTACTCTGTTTCCTCAATGAATGGTGGAAATTACTTATATTTTAGGGTGAAGATTAATTATCTAGAATGCTTCACACATTCTAGAAGTCTCTATACTCTTCTACTCTGTTTCATATCCTTCCATACTCTTTCATAAGATTCCAGAAGGTTTCACACATCTCCAGAATGTTTCAGAAGTTTCCACATTCTTCCACAAGCTTCTAAAGAGTTCTACATTACTCTAGAATTCTTCATGATGTTCTAAAAAATTCTACACTTTTCTAGAAAACTCTAGAATTTTCTAAAACCTGTCCAATTAAGGAGGGATCCCAACAGCCTGTGTCCCTTCTCTGCTAATATTCACATCTGCAAAAATAAAACACATAAAATTGCTCAAATTACATATTAATTAAACTGATTTTTCTATTTTACATTCCATGTAAATCAACTCATCATCATGTCCTTTCCAAAAAAAAAAAAAAACAAGCTCATCATCATGTCAATAGTATTGTGGTTACATTAAAATAGCAACACCGTTCACAACAAATACCATTTGCGAATCTACATCGGAAAAAATTTCTCCAAACCCATGATTCTATCATCCATGTTCCCCTCGACGGAAAGAAGGTACAAATCGAGACCCAAAAATGAAGGAAAACTCCGTTAAATTGGAAAAACATTTATTCTCATAAAAAAAACTGTTTATAGTAACAAAAAATACTTGGACGATTCAGGTGTCATGCCAAAATCAATCACTATGAATGACGATGGTGTGCCGCACAAACGCACAAATCAAACCGAAATCGATGGTGGCCTCACGGTTTTGGATTATGCTCACACACCACGATGCATGCTACGAAGATGGAAACTCAGTCTAACTTTTAACATGAATTCGGGTCGGATTTCATAAGAGAGAAAATTAAAAACTAAACACGTGTAATTTAATAGTTGTACACATGGTATGCCTTGTCAATTTTTAAAAAGTGTAATCTGGTGCTTTATGAAATACTAAACTTAAATCATCTCCAACATCACCTAATTTGATTGAAATATCCAACAATAGGCAAAATTCTCGCACGGTACGTTATAGGTTAAGCTTACGCACGTTAGTCAGTGTCAATAAATTTGATAACTTTTGTCACAATTACTTACTATACAAATCACATGTATCTTTTGAGAAATCAATCATACTCAAGTGATATAAGATTCGATCACTTATAAAATTCTTTCATCAAATATTTCACTTAACAACATACTTAAAAATAGAACTTATTATCATTAATAAAGTCGGAATAATTTCATCCCAATTAATCTATACAAACAGTGTTATATATATCACAATATTTTATATTTTTTATCAACAAAAGTTAATTATAAAGTGTTAATTTTGATATATAGTGAGATATTCAAATTTAGTACCTCTCCTCCCCTTCCTTATTCCTCTATCATTAAGCAAACTTTATATCCGATTACTTTCCATGAATCACAATCAATTTTATTCAACTTGGAAAGAAATATATTCTTAGTAAAATTTTGAAAATGAGGGCAATATAATTCTCCGAAACATGTACGTAAGATGAACATGTTGAAGTAAATGTTGTGAAGGGGAAAAAAACAAAATAAGAATCACGAGAATGGCAATACTCACAGACCCATCAAAATAGAAAGGATTACTGTCCCCATGTCAGGCGCTGAAACGAGGCAGTACATATACATACATATGTACAGCAAAAGAGTCAGGGCTAGTGCAGTGTGTGTGAACTGGGAAGCATAATGCCACACAAGAAGCTGCGAAAACAAACTCAAAACAAGGGTTTTGGAATTGCCATGATTGTTTAGAACATACTACAATCACATATACTTATCATCGCTTTGCTTCCTTCTTAATAAGTCTTCTTCTTCTTCTTCACGTCCTACACTACTACTATAGCTATAGCTAGATTCACTAGGGACATAAAACTACTGGCGTCATTTGTCTGTTATCATATTTCAACTTTTGTTTTCATGCACTAGTATAAGAGCATCTTCAAATAGATTACTTATATGATTCTTAATTAGATTCAAGTTTATAAATATATAAGTTTGAATTAAAAGTATGCTAATTATAAACTCAAGTTCGATAAAAATAAAATGAGTTTTCTATAATATAATTTATGTTTGCACTTTGTTGAAAAAGTATGCTAATAAAATGAAACTTTTTTGGATAATAATAATTAAAAGTACGTTTACTAATTGATGTTGTTGTTGAATAAATATCGCCAAATGACAATGAATTTTCAAAAGTTACTCGTATGTTGCTTCTAATTGAAACTCAATTTCGGATGAAACAGTGAAAAATAACTTTTTAAAGCAACTAAATATGATTAAAAAAATTAAGTTTAATGGTCAAAAATTATGTTGCAGAAATCAAACATACCTTTAGATTTTATCCAAACACACCATTTATTATTGGAGTAATTGATGAGTTATTCTTACATAAACAACTTGTTATTCTTACCAAACGTTTTTAAATTTCTTGTGACATTATAAGAAAACAAAAAGGAGTTAAAGTACTACGTTATAGTTGCATAAATGAAAATGGTCTAATAAATCTAATTTGACTTTACTGTATAGGCATACACTAACATAAGTTATATGGGTACAAAATAAATTATTGACTGTATATGATAAAGAAATGTAGTGAATCTTCATATTTTTTTAAACATCTATCACTTCTCTTCTTTTTTTTTTTACTGTAACGCCTATCACTTGTTTCTATTGTTTTTTTTCAAATCATATCATCTATAATTCCTAGACTTTTCTTATTTTTATTACTTTCTTACTAGGTGTCTATGGCTTATTGGCATATTAGATGCCCTTGTATAATTTTTGAGAAAAGACATGGAGTACGACCGGTGCAACGTGTAGGCTGAAGAAAAATATTGTAAACTATATACTCCTTTTTGTATTTTGTTTTTATGGTTGTATCAATACGTTTGTTTGTATTTTAGAAAGCATCAACTAAAGTTTGAGCGAAAGCTTTTCAACTAGCTTTTTACTCAAACGGTTTATATTAAAAGACTTTACGATCGATACAGCGCAGTTTAGCAGTGGTGTTACTTTTAAAATCTTGACTCTTTTTATTTTGTTCAGCGAACAAAATTTATTATTAACGAAGAGGTATCAGTGATGCCAAGAAAGATACATAGAGTTCAGTGGTCAAATTTGACCGTATCTCCCCAAATAAAGTTTCCCATAAAAATTGTACACATGATTTTGTAGATATAAAATCATGACTTCTTAGTCTATTGGTCTAATGTATATTGGTGGATTATGCAATCGATTAACTTTTTCTGATTTTCAGATTAGCGCTTGAGGGACTAAAAATTATTCAATGATACAAAGTTACCTTCTCCAAATTTCATTTTTAAGCTTAAAGTGAAGTTTGGAGGTGCTAACTTTGTTAACATAGAAGGCAAATTAAAGGAGTAATTAATGTCCAAATCAAGAGAGGAACTCCAAAACTTATCAATGATCTACTTTATTATTTTCCTTTGCTATCTCAAAATCTCTCTAGTGTTGTCCAACTTGTAAATAAGGCTATATGAAATGAAATTCGATAAAAAGGGATGCATGGTCATTGATAAGAAACAAAACCAGCTGGGTATATAGTTGATGTTCCAATTGTCTCTATCAAAGTTTAATCTTTTCCACTACTCATGACCATTGATAAGAAACAGAACCAACTCGTAGTTGTAAATGTCGTTGTATTTATATTGTTTTAATAATCAATAATAAAATATATTAATATTTGGGTAAAGGGGATATCCCTACGGCCCTACCCATATATAGGACCATTGTTGCACTTGGCACTTTGTTGTCATTTCTATATATATGGTTTAGAACACTTCATATTTTATATAATATACTTTGCTTATAATTTTTTTTATTAGTAATGTTTTGAATTCTTTATTTTTTATTATCATATTATAGATAGTATCCTTATGTGTTGTTGATGAATGATATAAACCTGCCGATGCATGGTATAGAATTATTATTATTTAATTTGACAAAATGCATGGTATAGAAATTAAAATTAGGTTTTTATGACTCGTTCGTATATATGCACTTGCTACATTAGGATAGAAATCAAACTTAAAGAAATTAAAATACTAGTAACACTTGTTGGCCTAAGGCTTAGTAAAAATGTTGTTAAAAGTTTTAACAACATTTAAGAAATATCATCAACTATAAATAAATATTATTAACATATTTTGACAGTATTTTATCAAATATTATGTATAATTTATGTTACTAAAGATTTTAGTAACATTAACTATACATAACCTTTGACAAAATGATATGAGAATATATATTATTATTATTTATTTATATTTGATAATATTTTTTAAATGTTGTTAAAAAAATTTAATAATATTTTTGCTAAATATTAAGAAAAAAAATATTATTAAAGATGATATATGTAATAGTAAAACCTAAACAATAATCTATGCGATATAAATTAAATAACCCTGTACAGTACAGTAATAAACTATGCTGGTTTAATTAGTATTATAACAAGGCATGAGTGAGTATTGACACGACCTTCCTCTCATGTCTTAACAGATTTTTTTTTATAAGCCAAAATATATTTATAGAGAAGGCTAATTGAAACACAAACGGTGTACAGGGATAGGTCACATAATTACATGGTGAGTTTTGTGCATGCATGCATATTCCTACCATGCACTTCCAGCATTTAATACACCTCATAAAACTAGATTACGACCTTCCTCTCGTGTCTTAATAGATTAATTCCTTTCAACCCTCTCTTTGTGATGTTCTTCAACCGTAAATCCGTTTCCGTAATTTGTTTCTATTTCCTTTTTACTTGGTAAATAGATCAAAAATTAAAATAATGAGAAAAGAAAAAGATAGCTTTTATTAAAGATCCCATATAGAATATATGATCAAATATAGTACTATATATAACTGAAGGTTATTCTCTAACTATGAGTTAGTTTTTTTTTTTAATTAGTTGTGTTAACTCCAAAACTTAAATTTTAAAATATATATAGTATCAAAATTTGTTTGGTAGTACCACTGGTATCCTCCTCCATGATCAATGCACGTTAACATTTTATAGGAGTATGGGAAAAGGGATTATTGGTATTCAGCGAATTTTATAGTGATCCTTCTTCATGATCAATGCACTATTTTGATTGGCTGATAAAAAAATTTATTGTAAGTCATGGAACACGTGGTAGTCCCAAAATACTTCCAGAACAAAATATATAAATAAATTATAGCTCTCACTCCATAAATTCTATGAATTTCTTGGAGATTTTCTTTTTTATCAGTTGAATTTCTTGGAAATTGAGATAACTTTTTGATTATGTTTAGCTCTTTATAATAGTTAATTATATTCACGTCGAATACGAGGAAAGCGAACTAATTATATGGGTGGGAAAACTCTGGCAGTTTAACTTTGTTTTTCAATCTTCAAAAAGAAAACTATGTTTTTCCGATAAAGAATCATAGACATTGTCAAAATAATCAGCTGTGGTATCAATCAGAAATAATTACTCATCATTTTTCTATTGTTTTGCATTGGCCCCTACCTCCTTTTGCGTCCCTACTCTTTCACTCTCACACAATATAAATCAATACGCATTTCCTTTTTCTTTAGATTATATCTTCACTGGCACTATGATTTTCAAGAAACTTTTCAGTTTTTATCTTTTTTTTCTTAAGCTTAATCTTTTCTTTCAAATTATGATATCTATACCCACCCAATTATCAAAAGAAATAATACAACTGTAGTTAATGGAAATATTCAAATCCATAAAAAAAATGACAATTCAATTATATAGGAAAATAAAAGTAAAAAAGACGACAGTATGTATATGGAAAATTGTATTTGAAAAACCTTTTTTATACAACAAAAGAAAGATTGATGATAACAAAATAGAGAAATGTGAGGTAAAATCAGTAATATGATAGAGAATAATAAACCTAAGAATGGTATTATAAAAATATTATATAAATGGTATAGTTTTATTTATATTAGTATGAATGGTGACATTATGTTATCTCTTTTTTTCATATGAAAATGTAAACTCAAATATACACTGTTTATGTTTCGTACAAAATTTCATATACTTATTTTCTTTGTTCTATTTAACATTTTTGGAATAAAAATTGCCGTTCTTAGAGGTTATTTTAAGTTTCCTAGTATTATTGGCTATTGATATGAATACAATTATTTAATTTGTGGACTAAATGTATTTCATGAACATTAACTGCCTTTGCCTGGTTATTGTTTTTTCCGCAGACAATATATGTTCATTGTTATCAAATTTACTCTCTTCCCTAGTGAACTAGTTCGTGCATTCTGAAATGCAAAGCTTTCTGTATTAATTATTCGCAGTTCGTCGTGAAAAACATCAACAGTACGTACGTATCATTAAATAAAAAATTGAAGCGGCCTTGGTCAATTTGCTTCGTTAAAAGATAGGCTTTATTGATTAGAATAATAAGGAAACATTAAAAAGTTGAACGTTTAAAACAAATAATAATGACTTAATACATTTTGTTAAAAAAAGAAAATTATTTTCCGATAAACAAAAAAAATACTAATATTTTAATACAAGGAGTACTCCAAGTATATAGTAATTAACTGACGAAAGATCTAATTAAATATTCTTCGATGTCAACAGCCAAAAACCTCTAAGATTTACGAAACAAAAAAAACACATTTAGATTAAGCTAGACAACATAAACCAACATACTTTACCTTTAATTTTAAGTAAAATATAAAAGATAAAATTATATTTACACTAATGGTACATATTTTAGAACATATCACAGACTCAAGTAACATATTGAATAATGAAAAGTGTTCAACATACTCTGTAACATATTCTTTTTTATGAGTTAAAATTTATTAAAAACTTTAAAATTAATTATGCACACATACATGAGGTTCATTTATATATATATATATATATATATAGAGAGAGAGAGAGAGAGAGAGATTCAAAGAGGAAATTAGAAATAATGTATTAGAGAAAAAGTGGTTTGTTAGTATTTCTCATTAACGAATAGCCTGTTATACTACACGAAGTCACGAACCCGTGTTAGTAGACAGATTTACTTTCCTTCCTACAAGCGTGTCTCAATTTGGAAGTGTTGCATTGCTCAAAATTTAAAATAAACGGTAACGTATCTTACATTTTAATTTATAATATTAAGCTTATATTTTTTATTGCATTATTCATCTCACAACATTTTTCTGTCTGACTTTTTTTTTTATCTTGGTTCCTTTTTTATATAAAATATTGCACAAATCAAGTATACCTACATGTTTCTAAAATTTGTAGGAAATCCTTCCACATATCAATATTATTTAATTAATATGTAGTTACTTGTATGGTACATTGGATATTTCATATCCGTATTATAGAATATTGTGTAGCATTTAACTAAGTTTTGCTTAGAATTGCATTTACCTACAAAGTTTAATACACAAACAAGTAGCTCATGCATGCTTTAGGCCGGGAAATAAGTAAATAAAATATAAATTAATATAATATTATTGCTTTCCCGGGGATACACAAAGGGAGGTGGAAAAGCTGTAAAAAATTTGCTGGGAACTTTTGGGGGTCAATAATTCAATCACCTGGACACGTCAGCAGAGTGAGGCCTAGGTTAGGAGCAGCTATAGAGCTAGTGCTTAGGAGTAAAAGGCACTAGGCCTTGGCCACATATAGCATAATACTACAACTCTTACCACACTGCCACATGATGTTGAAATTTGAATAGTGTGTTTATGAGTTTATCAAGAAAAGGGGAAAAAACCAGGAGAGAAAGAGAATGTTTTTTAGTCGCTTTAACTTTTTAACCAGAAATCTTTAATTTTTTGCTCTCTGCTAGAAGTTCGAAGAGCTTGTTAGATTCCAAAATCTTTCCTCTCATATTCTATTTTTTTTTTTTTAGGTAAATCATCATTTTGGTATTTAAATATGTAAATGGATGATAATTTAATTCTTACAAATAAAGTGTATTTTATTTTGAATTTATGAAATTATTTTATCATTAAATTATAATATTTAAAAATAAATTTGACATTAAGTTATATTTTTTAGAATTAATTTAATATTTAATTATAAAATTCAAGAACTAATTGATGATTAAGTTGTATGCAATGCATAACTATAGTACTTTTTACATACTAAATAATTAAATTAGAATTTTTAATTTTTAAGATATTAAATTATTATTGATTTACACGAAAAATAAATACTCATTTACCCTATTTTGATCTTTTGGAAGCTACAAAGAGTAATTTTGTCTTGAACGTGGCTTAACTTAGACATGTGCACAATTAAAAAAAAAACACACACACAAACAAAGCAGCTTCACACACTTCATTATATTATTTTAGATTGATGATGAGACCCATCTTTAATCTAGAATTTTGTCTTACTTGAAACTCTTTATTTCTCTTAAAAAATAATGTATTTTGAAGGAAAAAGTTTGCTAACAACACATTCTTTGAACATGCATTCTTTTAGTACTTCAAATTTATTAAAATTATAAAATTAAGGGAGGGTATAATTAAATTTTAAAAAAAAGTATATATGAACCGATCTAGATTAGATTGGAAGAAAGAAAGAGATATAGCAAACAGAAGAGAAGGTGAAGAAGGATAAAAATGTGGTCACCCAACTAAAGCAGTCTTTAGTTCTCATCACGTAGTTCGATGTATTGTTTAATACTATATGTGCAATTGAAAAATGATAGGGATTCGAAATGAGAGACTACTGATCGGTTGGTGACATTTAATAACAAAAGGAAAGCTACAAAACGGAAAGAGGACACTCGTTTAACGTGAAGTGAAACCCACCTTCTCTTTCCATTATGACTTGTGTTCTTTCATAAGATTCCGTTAATTTAGATTTATTTTATTATGACAACAAAAAATGTACTGTACTACTACTATCTGCACACAATAAACCCAACTCCTTCACCGAATTGCCCCTGTTACCGAGGGATAGTCCTTTGCTTTGGAATTGGAGACATCTTTGTTGATTACATAATTATTGAATATCCACCCACCTTAACCTTATCATCCAAAGGTAAATTATAGTATTTATTTTACCGAAATTATCAGGGAAAAATATTAACTAATGTAGTATAGTATTTTTAAAATACAGCATATTTTTCACTTATCAACGGCACAGATTAATTGACCTAAAATTATCTCCAATATAAAATAAAGTACTTATGGTTTAAATAAAAAAAATTATGATTTTTTTTTATAATTCTTTCAAACACATATGATTACAGATAACATTGTCTTTCAAATACAGTACCTTTCTATGACTATTAATTACCTTTCTTCTTTGTTTGTATCATATTTTTTTAAAAACTTTTTATTGTTCTCATTTTAGTTTTTATGTATCTCCCTCCCTTGCACCAAATTCACAATATCCCATTTAGATGGTGAAAACATTAACTAGCCGAACAAAAGTCAGAAAAGGGAGTAAAGGGGAGATTTGCGAGGAGGAGGGAGGGTCCAAATGTCAATTTGCAAAAGATGGCAACATGACTTTGTTCTGCACTGCACCTTCTTCCTCTTGTGCTCGATTTCAATTGGGTGTGCGCGGGATGAATATGTCAGAGATCAGAACCAACACATATACGCACAATACAAACACACACGTAGAAAGAGAGAGTCACGGGTTTGTCTTGAAAAGCCCCTTATTTCACAGTCCTAGACAGACACACAGACAGACACTTATTCTCTCTCACCACATAACCAAGCACCCCTAAACAATTCAAACAAACACACATATAATATTTATATTTAGGCAAATGTTAACGGATACTTTTTCAAGTAAAATTGAGAAATAAAAAATTATATTATTTATAATTTTCTTTAAATATTTTCTCTTTCAGTTTTATAATCAGTGTCCAATCATGTTTGGATGTTCGTTTAAAATATGATATACAAATTTCAAGATAAATATAATGATCAACAATATCTGTTTTATAAAAGAAAAGATTTATGTTTTTATAAACTTCATTTTACTCCATAAATCCATTTGTAAAAATAATACTAACATGCACTATATTTATATATTTCTTTCGTTTGTATTTATAAGATTTAAATTTAAAATAATGTTTTTTTTACTACCAATTTGTAATATTTTTTTATTAATTATTTTTGAATTAAAAATACTTTTCATTAAAAGAAAAAAGATAATATATTACAAATTATTAGAAGAAGAAAATATTATTATGATTAAATTAATTACTATTTTTTAATTTTAATAAATTTGGTAATTGAGTAACACCATAACAAAACAATTTCCCTGCCACTCTCCAAAAACAACATCCACAATTTAGAAAGAAAAAAAGAAAAAGACAGAGCCAAACCACATTAGACAGTAACAGCATTAATTTCTCTCTCCCCTCCTTTATCTAGCTTGCACCATTCCCATTCTCTCACTCACACTGTCTCTTTCTCTCTGATCTTCATTCTGTCTCTTTTCTTCTCTTTCTCTTTTCTTCCCTCAATAGCAGCATAGCTAAAGCTATGGCTCTTCTACTGGACAACTGTGAAAGCATTTTGTTGTCTTTGGACACACACAAATCGGTTCCTGCACCTTTTCTTACAAAAACATACCAACTTGTAGAGGACCCTTCCACCGACCACATAGTCTCTTGGGGCGAAGGCGACACCACCTTCGTCGTTTGGAGACCCCCCGAATTCGCTAGGGACCTTCTCCCCAACTATTTCAAACACAACAACTTCTCCAGCTTCGTTCGCCAACTCAACACCTATGTATGTATCATACACCCATCATGTCTCTCTTCTTTTTCTTAATTTCTACTCATACGTTCTTCCGAGACAATCTTATTCAATACATTATGAAACACTAAATATAAGAGACAGAACTTAGATACCGTTTTTTAGATGTTTTTTGTTTGTTGTTCTATTAGAATTGGAGTTTCTTCCATAATGTGTCTCTTCCTTTTGTTTTTCACATTTTCTTCTCTGTGAAGAGGATTCTGTCCGAAACATCATTAAGAGACAATTGTAACTTAGATATAATTATTATATACTTTTGATGTTGTTCTACTATTAGTGTTGGAATTTTATTAGGAATTTGCATAATAAAGATTTACATTAGAGATTAATATACTAAAGCAAAACTCCAATTCCTATTAAAAAAACAACTCATAAAACATTTAAGGAAGTACATCTTAGTTTTATCCAAATATTGGCAGCGCACTCCTAACTCCCATTTAACATACCCATGTTAATCTCACTTTCAAGATGTTACATTTTTGCATGCTCCTATTAATTAACTAACATGGTTTTACATTTTTTCTTAAATAGGGTTTTAGAAAGATTGTGCCTGATAGATGGGAGTTCGCGAATGAGTTCTTCAAGAAAGGAGCGAAGAACTTGCTGTGCGAGATCCACAGAAGGAAAACCCCTCACCAGCATCATCAAGAAGTACAAGCCATGAATAACCATCACCACCACTATCATCATCATCAGTTTGGACTCAACGTTCCTCCATTCTTTCCCTTCCACAATAGCAGACTCAGTATTTCCCCTCCTCATGACTCGGACGAGTTAATAATACCCAATTGGTGTGACTCGCCACCAAGAGGAGTTGCAAGTGTAAACAACAACAACAACAACAATAACAACTACAACACTGTCACTGCACTTTCTGAGGACAACGAAAGACTTAGGAGAAGCAACAACATGCTCATGTCGGAGATCGAACACATGAAGAAGCTTTACAACGGCATTATCTACTTCGTTCAGAACCATGTCAAGCCCGTGGCTCCAAGCAACAACAACACTTTCCCTTCTTTTCTACTCTGCAGTAATAACATTAATAGCAATAGCAACAACAACACATCATCACAACCACAAGCCTCTCCTATGAGCAATGTTTCAACGGTGCAAAGGCAAGTGAAGCCATTTCTGGGGTGTTACTCCAACAACACCAAGCAAGCGCGTGCTGTGAACTCTTCTCCCACTAACAGTTCCATAACCATTGTTGAAGAAGAGGCTAGCAGTAACAGCTGCAAGACGAAGCTTTTTGGTGTGTCTCTCCAATCCAAGAAAAGGGTGCACCCTGATGAGTACGGATCTAACTATATTCTTCAAAGCTCCCAAACGAATAATAAGGCGCGTTTGGTTTTGGAAAATGATGAACTATTAGGCTTGAATCTTATGCCCCCTTCAACTTGTTAATTAGTTAGTTACTAGTTAGTCGTCGCAAAATTCTTAACTTTAGAACCTTGCTATTTTCTAATTTTAATTGCTTCATATATGTATAAATTAATATTTTTTTTCTTCTTTAATCCCTTGATTTTTAAAGTTTTAAAGAAGGCAAATGATGTTGATGGAAAGTGGAAACGTGTGTGCGTGCGTGATCCTGTGTATATTTAACTTAGTGCCGAGGTTATATCCTTCGTTTTTACTATTCATATATCCCCTATCTATAAATCTATTAATTATAGATAAAAAATGAACAAATAATTCAAGGAAAATATAGGGCAGAGGGAGACTTATTGTATAGTTGCGGAATACTATGTGTCTATGACTTAGGTCAATATTTAAATGATACAAAAAAATGAACTACATGATAAAATATGTAAACACCTATGATAGAAACGGATTAAAAAAAAAGAAATATAAATATAATAAGGAATATATATAATATGATAAAAATGAAAAATAATGAGCAGAAACACTACATAAAAGGGAGCGATGTTCACTACATGATAAAATAACTAAAATTTATTCTATATATTTTTAATTGAAAACTCTTCACATATATGGTATCATATCAAAATTGATCGAGACTATGCATAGCACATGTAATTAAATTGGTTGACACCATGAACTGTTTGGGATAATGTGACAAGATGACGTTAATGAATTTTATTTACAAACTTTTTATCAAAAGGAGTTCCTTTTTAAACATATTTCGGAGGAAATCTCTTATTTTAGGGATTTGGCTATTAAGATTGTCAAAACATGCATATTGTCAACTCTAGCTGCGGAACATCCTGCAACATCTCTATTCATACACAAAAAAAGCAAAAAGCATTCACAGGCATGTGGGTTTTGCCACCACATGATCATGCATGCATGCATCCCTTATAGGTTTCGCTAGTAGAACTGGCAAAATAGGCATGATTGATTTTAACCGATGAAAATTAGGCATGGTTTATTTTAACGGAAAAAAATAAATACAATTGTAAGATTATAGTTAAATTAGGGATGGTTGATTTTAATGGAAAAAAAAATAAGCATGCTTGATTTTAACGAAAAAAAATTAAATGGAAAAAATTAAATACGATTGTAATTGATTGTAGATAAATTAGGGATAGTTGGTTTTAACAGAAAAAATTAGGCATGGTTGATTTTAACGAAAAAAAATTAAACGGAAAAAATTAAATATGATTGCAGTTAAATTAGGAATGATTGATTTTAACAGAAAAAATTAGGCATGATTGATTTTAACAGAAAAAAATTAGACGAAAAAAATTAAATACGATTGTAATTGATTATAGTTAAATTAGGGATGATTGATTTTAATGGAAAAAAATAGATATGGTTGATTTTAACAGAAAAAAAATAGATGGAAAAAAATAAATACGATTGTAATTGCTTGTAGTTAAATTAGGGATGATTGAATTTAACGGGAAAAAATTAGGCATGTTGATTTTAACGGAAAAAATTAAATATGATTATAATTGATTGTAGTTAAATTAGGGATGATTGATTTTAACGGAAAAAAATTAAATACGATTATAATTAATGATTGATATAATATATTTTTAACTTTATTTTGATTGTTTTTTTTTTAAATTGATATGGTTTATTATAATAGGAAATAATATTTAATTATGTCTTATCCTTATTTCGTCAACCTCTATCCTATTTCGCGAGCCACCATGGCGAAACATGTTGGATATGCTAGATGGGCATGATATGCATTGGTGGGACAATGCATGTGTGTTTTGTCAATGATAATGGCAAAACCCACGTGCACACGTGAATTTTAAGTTGACATATACAAGTATATTTTCGTAAATGCAAATGATAACATATCTGTTTTGTTATTTTCATAAATAAAAATAATAACATAATTATTTTGTTATTTCTTTTGGTGAAACCCTTATAAAATAGACCCATTTTAGAATATGTTTAAAAATGGACTTCTTTAGATAAAAAATTTGTAAATAAAATCCATTAACGTCATTTTGCCGGATAATGCACTAATTTCACGGAGGTGGGGATGGTTGGATTGAAACATCTCAAGTTAAAGCAAAGTGTAAATGTTCAACAACTCTGGGTGGTGGAGTTCAGTTCATTCTCTCATTGGGGCAACTTATTGCACACGATTGTTTGTGTGGGATAATGGGAATTTTTGTCTTTCCTTTGTTCATTTTTTTTCTTCTGATTTTCGTATCTGCATGATTCAGTTGCATTAATGAGAGAGAGAGAGAGAGAGTTAATGATAAAGGGGGTTACTTACAATTTTACTTGGAGAAAAAGGTGTGACCGTGAGCACTGAGAATGTAACAGGCTGGAGTAAAGACGCTTTTTATTTTGATTTCTCTAGGGCTTTCTTGACCAAGCCCCATTAATGGCCTCAATATTGTACGAAGTGAGGAACACCAATTACTTTGCATCGCAATTCAAAAACTGATGAAGTGATGGGTGATGTTACAATGATTCATTATTATTTTACTATGAAGGAGCTGACAGAAAATGACAAAAGTAGTATTCATAAAAAATCCCATTAGTAGTAGGATTTCTGGATGCTATGATTATTAATTTGTGGATATTAATTAATTCATACTTTACATTAGTTAGTAACTAGTTAATTATTGGGTGTTCTAACCGTGTCTTAATTTCTTTTAAAAAAAGTATTTAAAGTGTAAATTATAACAAAGTAGAAAAATAAATTATAAAAAGTATAATTTTACGTCTTCCAATAAAAAACTTTCACTCTTAATTCTTTAATGAGTCTCATAGGAGCACTTATTAGTATTTAGTTATTTGCCTTAATAATTTTATATTTAAGTTGGAAATAGTACTATAATTTCATGAGAAAAAGGATATTTATAGTTTTTTACAATAATTTATGATATGTACTTTTTTTTGTTTAGACGGGGGCTGTTGCCAGTTTATTTAAGGTAATTGACGTGTTAAAATTAATCTCAGTATATATATATATATATATATATATATTACAAATATGTTTTTAGTGTATATACGATAATGTTTTCTCTATTAATAGTTAGAATTCTATTTTTCATTTTCATTTTTCCTTAAATGTCATCTAGACAGAACAAAAACGTTGAATTTGATTACAATATGAAAAATAGTAGACTTGAAATCATTTACGAACAAGTAAAATTTTAATCATTAAAGTTTGAACTTGCTGACAATCGTTTAATCTAAATAATTTTTTTAACAAAATTAACTTTAAATCATTAAAAATGTGTATCATAATTCATAGGATGAGTTTGTTTAATCTTATAATAAGTAATATATAGGAACATAATAAATTATATTTTTTAAATTTTAAAATAAAGGCTACTAGCAGATTTTAGAAAATAGAAACAATGTATTTACGAAAATAATATGCGTAAATGTGACTCTACTTTATAGAAAATGTTACTATTATAAGTAAATGATACTGGTTTCTAAAATCTATACACCGAAAAAATGCTGCTACCAGTTTTTAGAAAATTAAAAAATGCTTTTAAAATAATAAAAAAAAGTAATTAAGTAATGAGGAGAGAGATTTGTATGCTTTTTTATGAGAGGGGAGAGATTCTAAAGAAGTTAGTGCATGAAATAAATAGGAGAGATAATTGTTTTTTCTTTCTAAAAATCATTATTAATTAACTAACTAAAATTGGTTGTTAGTAGATAATTAATGAGATTTAACCTGCGCAAAGTTAGAAAAATCAATATAATATTAGGTTCAAAATTATGTTAGGTGAGAATTATGTTTTTGTGACATTGTGTTTTTTTTCTTCTGTTTGAAGATGGATTGTTATTGTACGTGAATATATTACTAGGAGATCAACATTTTGGTAATTGAAGTATGAATGAAAATGAGTTAATAATATTATCAATCTCAATCTTCTTTTTTTCATTATCAAGAATTTGTTGAGAGAATTTACTTTTAACACCATTAAAAAAAAATGATTTTTTACGACGTTGATTTAATATCGATTGATTAAGAATCATCTTAAAAAAAAGATACATTTGTATTTTTATAAATAAAAATAAGTATTTAAGACGATTTTACAAAAATCATTTTAAAAAATACCAATATAAGATGATTTTATAAACACTGTCTTAAAATGATTGTCATTTTAAGATGATTTTATAAAATAATCTTAAAAGATTTTTTATTATTAAAAATTGACAACAATAAACATGTTTATATAAATATAAACTTATTTTATGGATAAAAAATATCTGAGTAATTATAATTTTAGTGTGTTATTAGTTCATTTTGATCTCTTACATTTTTACATAAAGATCAATTATAAAAAAATATATTTTAATTACACATGTTTTTACATTTAATCATTATCTTTAAAAAAAATCCATTCTACTATTAATCTTATATTATATTTTCAAATATTTTAATTAAATCTTATATTATATCTTTGAATAATTATAATATAGTGTTTTATTTATTTATAGTCCCCCAACCTTAGGCTGTTGACTTTTTCTTTAAGAAGAAAAGCAGATAAAAACCCAACCTCAGATTTGGGTCGGAGGCTACGAGGGTTTTTTTTTTAAAAAAAAAAGGAGATAAAAATAAAACCTCACCTATCAATGCAAGCAATCTTAGAGATGAGATCATTATGAGATGTTAAACACGCAACTTTAATTTGTTTTTCTCAGAAAAGTTAAAAATTGGTAAAGATGCTTTTCCCCCCAGGAATGGGCAAAGATATATGGCACGTGACGTCGGATTCTCTTATAGTATCTTAATTTTGGTTAAAAAATCTTAAAAAACTTAACCATCGTCCATTAACTCAAGAGTGTCATTATTAGATAAATCCTCTTTCACTACACTATTTCTGGACAACAGAATCTACAACAATTTGATAACTGCAAGTTAATTAGTACTTTGGGTATGATATTTCGACTCACGTCATATGCTACGGTTGCGATACATAGAATACATCAATTACCTTTAAATGTTTTCTTTTCTTACAGCATTTACCTTTAAATGTATTTTAGAGTTTAGACGCACTAAAGTATAATGCTAAAATAAATAATATAATGACTAAAATATATAAAAGAGTAATATACATAATATCCAAAAAAATAACAAAAGAGAATAATAACACTCCACGTTATAAAAAAATTAAAGTAAAGTCAACAATTATTTTAAGAATAAAAAAAATAAAATAAAAGATGGTAAAAACTAAAATGGTATTAGAAAGAACGTCTGAAAGAATGTTATAAATTAAAAAAAAACTTATTTATTGATATTCCTATGATAAAAAAAAAATCAGCTAATTAAAAAAACAATAATCTAACTAAAACTGTTTGATAAACATATATTCTAATGAGAAATCATCTCAAATATGATTTAAAGTAATTATTATAAATTATTCGATCTTACTGTACATAATAATATAATACTGAATGATAGTATAAAAAAATTATATTTTGAGTGCATTTTAATCAACTAGAGTGCATGACGGGTTAAATATATATTTTTATAAATATTTATATAAAAAAATTTGAATAATGAATGTTTTCTTAAAATTTGCATTAATAATTAGTTATAATTAAAATATAACATTTTAAATTATTAATTATTTTATAAACTCCAAATCAAGTAATTACAGTTATTTTTAATTAAAAAAATATTAATTACTTTCATTTATCATAAATTTTCATATATCATAAATATATTATATATTTGGTAGATTATGATTCTTAAATACAATAAATGAGAGACATAAAAATTAAGCATATAATAAGTAAGTAAGGTAGTAATTTGAAAGTTCTTAGTTATAATAAAAAAATGAAAATAAAATATTTTTCTGTAAAATAAATGCCATTTTTATTTATATACTTTTAAATTAAAACTAAATTCAAAGTATGCATAGCGTGCATGAAATAAATTTCGGACAATGCTATAAAAATATACTAAATTTTCAAAATTTAAAATTTTTCAATTTTGAATTAGGAATTATGAACCAAAATCGAAAGAATTATTTGACATAAAAAATTATTAATTACTATTTTTGGTACAGATTTCATATTTCATTAATTCCATGTGTAGCAAATTGGTCTTTTTCTGGTACAGGGGAATAAATAAAAGCATAAAAAATTTGTTTTCGGGTATATATCCTCGAAATATTCTAAAGTATCATAAACACATGTTGCGCGCGGACCTGGGATGCTGAGAGTAACTCACTAAACCATTGTATTTGCAAGAGAATGTTGCACCATCATTTTTTTTTAATTCTTTACTTCATCTTAATTATTGAAATGGAAAACGTTATAAAATAATGTTAAAATACAAACATATTTAAAAGTTACATATAGAAAGTAAAATGAAGTTTTTTTTCTTTTAAAAAATGTGGAAGAAGATTAACCCTCTAAACTCTACTGTGAACACATTACATGAAAAGATTAAAGATGAAAATAAAAGATTACATAGATGATGACACTTTTAAACTCTGCAATGAAATCAAAATTAAAATTAAGGAGATTAGGATTTTAAAACATTTTAAAAGATTTTTAAAAAAAAAAATAAAATTGTGATAGTCAATTAGAATTTTTGAATAATATAAATAACTCTTATAGTATTCAATTAAAACTTTAAATATTTTTTAAAGAAAACTATCAAAATTCGATAATATTCCATTAAAATTTTTTATAACTTAGCAAAAGTATTTTGGTATTAAAAAATATATAAAATTTGATAAATTATATTTTTTAAGAAAGATTTTTATGAATTTCATCATTCATTAGATTTTTTAGTAAATAATCTCACTCAAACCCTTGAAATTTTGCTATTTCTTTTTCTATTGGTTACTAGATTTTTTTTATCACACATATTCTTTTTTTTCTTTAATATTCTTCAAGATGCATGAGTCATATATATTTTTTCTATTTTTTTGGAATAAAAAAATGTCAAATATATTCTCTCTCTCCATTTTTTTTATTTTCTAAATTAAATTATTGTTTGTCTTATGTGGTGAGACTAACTATATTTTTCTTATAATGATTATGTCTATAACATGCTCAATACAATATTTTTTGTGATTGTCACCCTTAATTTCATAATTCTCAAGACTCAATAACCCTCTTGTTAATTTTTTACTTTTACTATTCCTTTTCTAGTATATATTTATTATTGCATCTCATTTAAATATGTTATTAAATTTATCATTAATAATTTTAGTAATTAAAAAAATAAAAAAGTCAATGTATAATTTTAAATATATTGTTTAAATCCAGAAGTGAAAATGAGAAGATGTTATAGCAAGAAAGATTAGTATACGAGGACATAAAACTATAATCAATATAGTTATTAAAAGATTAAAAAAATATTTTGATTTTAATTTTTTTTCTCTAAATCTCATCATTTCTTATTATTTTTTTTTCAATAACTCTTATAATTTTGAATGTATTTTTAAAAATTTACATAATTTTTTCAAATCTTATAAATCTATAAAAAAATTCAAATCTTTTAAATCCTTATGATATAAATTTATTAAAATCCAAAATATCATAAAAGTCTTGTAAAAAGTCTCATAAGTTATAATATTCCTACATAATCATTAAAATTTATAATATTTTTTTATATTAAAATAATATTTTAAAATCCTAATACACCCCTGAAAATCACATCACATGAGAAAAAGAAATTGACATACTAAATTTATTTATAATGAGAAAAAATGATTATATACCGAAAAGTGTAAAAAAAAATTATATTGTCATCCAATCATAACTCAATATATATATATATATATATATATATATATATATATATATATATATTGTTGACTTAATTATTTTAAAAGTTAGATCAACGATGATTTATGATTAGATGACGATATATTATACACCGTTAATGCATGACCGTTAAACTCATTTATAATAATAATTGAATATTTTGAAAATGAAATAATTTGAATATTAAAAGAGTTTAATACTTATGCATTGACGGTGTAAAACAACTTTATACCGTCATTTAATCGCATATCATCATTCAAATTATTTAAAATAATTATTTTAAAAGTCAATAAATTTATCATGTATAACAAATTATGATTGGAAGATTGTACAAAACTTTGTACATCGTGTATAACTCATTTTCTAATGTTAAAATCAAGAATAATATGAATTACCTTAATTTCAAATTTTGAATCAGAATATAAATTAATGTTGTCAATTAATTTAAATCATTATATAATAGTTTATTGTTATCATCGTTATTCATTATGTTAGTATTTAAGGAAATATAATAATTTTATATCCCGTGTATGAAGTTGAACATTAATAATATTTGAAATATATAAAAATTATATCAATTATGCTTTTTTTTCTTCAAATTATTATATTTTATTTATTCAATAATTTAATTTATTAATTGACCGTTCAATGTCAATAATTCAATATTTAGTTTATTTATTGGATAATTTGATATATCAATTGACCATTAAATATTTAATTTGATATTATATTATAATATAATTATTTTCATTTTAAATTAAATTATTTACAAAAATATTTACCATACTAATGCTTTTGTATTAAATACTGATACTGAATACAAAGATGATTGTGATATTGTGTTAAATTAGAAGATAAAATAAAAAATGATTTGCACTCATTAATTATAAAATATGGTTGATAAAAATTAATTAATTTAATTATAAAAAATTGATTTCAATCATTTGGAGAGAAATACGTAGACATATATTTCAATTCAATGGATAGTAGAATTGGCCGTCATTAATTAGACAATATTATTTATAACAATTAATTATTTAATTATAATTACAATTATATAAAAAAAATTGATTGCAATTAGTTAATCAATATTTTAATTTAAAATTAAAAAAATTAATTTGATTATAGTATAGATTTGATTATAATTATTTTATAATCAATATTGACAATTATAATAATAATAATAATAATAATAATAATAATAATAATAATAATAATAATAATAATTGTAATAGCTAATTTTTATAATTATTATATAAATAAAATTTAATATTCATTATTATAATTACATAATAAATGAATATTTAAATCAAATCATTTTATTTTAAGAATCTTACATATAATTTCTTTTAGGATAAAATGAAATTTTTTGTTTTCCTATTTTTTTTAAATACATGTTCTTAGTCTTCTCATTCTTTAATTAGATATTTTATCTCTATTTTTATAAATTCATAATTTTAGTCTTTATATTTTTTAATTAAGACCTTTTTGTTTCCTATTTTTGAAAAATTTTAATTTTAATTTCCTTAGTCAATTTTAGACTTGTTGAGGATATAATTTTTTATTTTCTAATAAATTAAGTTTGTTAGCAATTGAATAATTTAAAAAAATTATTCATTATATGGATAATAAACAAACACATTTCAATTAACATTTATTAATACATAAATTAATATTTAAAATTGATCATAATAATTAAAATTATGAATTTTTTAAAAGTAAGAAATTAATTGTCTCAAGTAAAAATTGAGAAACTAAAATCGTAAATTTTTTAAAAATAGAAGGAAATACCTCAATTAAAAAATGAAAAGACTAAAAGCATGAATTTTTTAAAAAAATAGAGGAATAAAATTTATATTTTAACCTTTCTTTTATTTGAAAAAGCATTTATTTTCTACAACTTCTGATAAAGCGACGTGTTATAAAAATATGTTATTGCATTGAGCAAGACTCTCATACAACCATGCAAATTGCAGGATGAGAGTAAGAAATTAAAGTGCAAAGTCTAGAAAAAAAAATTATTGAACAAACACGTAAAACAAATGTATTTATAATAATGATCTGAAGAATTTTAATTATTGTATTGCATCTAATTATATTTATATTCTTTTTAAAAAAAATAAGAATCATGTATGCATTAATTGGACCATTGATTTAAACATTGCATGTCCTATTCCAAAAAATTAATTTGATTGCAGTAATTGCATTTGATTTTAAATATGGCTTAAAGATAATTTAAATCAATTAAAATATGTATTTTGAAATTGGACAAAGCTGACACATAATTAATTGATCGGGAATAATTAAAATTGAATACTCATAATTGCAGTTTCGTGGAATAAAAATTATGTAGTAATTATTAGTACCTGTAATTGATAATTATATAAGAACGTTCATAATATTAATATTTTATTTAGGATAATAATATTACTAATTTCCTCTTTTTTTAATTTAATCATTAACTATTCTAATAAATTTAAAACATCATATTTATATGATGAGAAAGTTTATTTAGTGAAGGAAACCATTTATTTTAAAATTCTATTATTAAAACACTAATTAGTATTAAAAAAATCAAAAAAATTGTCAGAAATATTGGATGAATTTATTTATTTAATTTTAATATCATAAATTAAGTATAAATAATTATAAAAATATTTATATAATTTTTAAAAAACCTAAGTATACATATGTTTAATTTGAGTATTAAATTGATTAGGTTTATGTTTTCCCGAAATCAAAGGAATAAATAAATAATTTCCATTAATAATTATTATAATTAAAGTAATTATTTAATAGAATTTTTAAATTC
Source organism: Glycine soja (assembly GCF_004193775.1). Taxonomy (NCBI): domain Eukaryota; kingdom Viridiplantae; phylum Streptophyta; class Magnoliopsida; order Fabales; family Fabaceae; genus Glycine; species Glycine soja. The sequence continues at coordinate 40,060,898 of NC_041018.1, forward strand.
AAATTCAAATATAACTATTTAAATGTCATTAATGTAATAATCATAATCATAATTATTATAATAATGGTATGTAACTGAATAAAAAATTTACTAAGCATCATATTTTGACAGGTGTCATCGAATCTCTATTTAGTTGACACGTATATTTAAAAAATCTTGAGAAGCAACAATGCTTCACCTCATGGACTCCAAAGCTTTTATATCATTGGTAAATTTTTATATTATTAGATTAGATTCATTCTGATTGATTAAAAAATTCATTCTTTAAGATCCCCTAACCTCGGGGTCAATACCAATGACTTGTCTGCAAGTTTTTTCTTATAAGAAAAATTCAAAGAAAACCTCAAAGATTTGGGTGAAACTTTTTTAAGAAAAAAAGATAAAAATAAAACCTCAACTAACAGTGTGCAAGCAACCTTTGAGATGATACACACGCAACTTTATTTTTCTCAGAAAAGGTAAAGATATATGCCACGCGGGTGTCACATTTTCCTGCAGTATCTTAATTTTGGAGAAAATCTTACAAACTTAACCATCCATTAAATCAAAGAGTGTCATTGTAACTCAGCAACTAGTTTACGACTTGTGACAACCGCACATTTAGCTAGAATTTTAATTAGAATTTGTAAAAGTAAAAATATATATGCACATTATTACGTGGTATAAAGCCTCCATTGACCAGCAAAGAACAAATGAAAGAAACAGCTAGGAAAATCCGCTGTAAGGATGATCAATTAAGGGCTAAACACCAGAAATCAACTCATTAATTAATTATTATATAAAACCTGTTTCTTCGCAAGCCACTCTATATTGAATCCTAATTATATTTTTTTATTGTGATATTAGTACAAAGTTATTTCACAAGAAGTAATTAATTTTTATGGAGGATCCAAAGACACACATAATAAATATTTTTTATTCCATATGACCTATTTGAATGCTTAATTATATCTTTTATGTCTATACACATACTTAATTATAAATGTGAGAGCTCCATGTCCTATAAGTTTCTGTCTGAGAAATAGTTGACGCAATAATTTGAAACTATCTCGCTTTTTCACTTGGCAAATCTATTTCTTAAAGCAATGGCTTCCTCCTCCGAAGAACTATTTGGTTTGAATTACCTGCTGCTGAAGCCACAAGAGGCGAGTGCTGTTGATCTTGGACGCCTCTTGTTCTCTTCCAACTTGAAAAACAGAAGATTCATCGAATGCCCAGAAGAGATTGAGGCCAGAGAATTTCGACAAAGATGGCTCCTCTTCATTTCCATTGTCGCGCAGAAGGTCCTCGTTGCATCAAGAAACTCATTGAAGAACGTTGGGGACACGTTGGAGTTGTGGCTCAATCGTTTATCAAGCAATGGAGGCTTAATAAGACTCTTGTTCAACATTCTAACAGGTAATTCATTCAATCATTTCTTTTCTCACCATTTATCTATGAGTTATCTCGTATGTTTCAATTCTTTGAACTAATTATATATATAACTAATATTTGGTTCAGAGTTTAATCACAATTGAAAATTCTTTATTCTTTTCCACGAAAATATTCAGCAAAAATTAAACTTGCATGTATCTTTTCTCACAGGCTCATGTGTGTATTGCTACGCGACGTCCATTGAATAACTTAAATTAAAGTTTGTTAAACAAGTTTACCATATTTATATTTATATAAGTTGTTTCTATAATCAAAGAGAAAATTATATATAATTAAATTATATTTTCATATAAGATGTAAATCGCTTTCATAAGTTATCATAAATACTTTATAAGTTGAAAACATTTTATATATGAACATATATCATAAGTTATTTTCAAAAGTAATTTTGTTAAATGTTAAGTCTTTGCATGCATGTGAGAAATAATATTATGATTTGTGGTGCAGGAAAGATGATAACACCGGAAAGATCATCGGCGACATTCTTATCCGTGGTGGGCTACAGTGACACACGAGTTGACTTAGACAAAAGCATTAAGGAGAAGGATACTAAATACAAAGGGTTCCTCTCAATGATGGCTTCAAAATTAGCGTATGAGAATGAAGAATTCGTTAGTAACGCAGTGCGAAATCATTGGGATGTAAGTCCTTCTATAATATGTATATATGCATTGGTTTGCTAGATGATGAAAGTGCTCATGGTTAATTAGCGATTTAGCGTACCTAATAAAAAAAATAGTTTAATATATTAGCGTAAATATTGTAGTACTAGTAACATTTTTTTTTTTCTGTTTAGGTGATTTTGATATCTGACTAGGGTTTACATTTTTTTTGTTTTTCTTTTTTCTTTTATGATATGATTGCAGATGGATTTCTTGGGGTCACACAGCTTCTGGAACGGTACGTAATTAAGAAGCATCCTTTGTAAATTTTGCTTAGAAGATACGAAAATTTACAGATAGATAAAACATCATTTCAGTACTGTGGCTAGTAATATGTTTTGCTAATTAATCTGGTTTCCTGATCAAAAATTAAACTAATAATATCGTAGTGCATGGCATCTCAATCATATGAAGAACAGGAAGATTCGCCCAAATATATATATATATATATATATGAAGAACAGGAAGCACATTTATTGCATAAAATATTCGCATGTCGATTCCTCTATTACATATTAGTTGAATTATCCGTCAATTATTCTAGCTTAGTTCATAGTTTTTTAAATTCATTTATTTAGTTATATAAATGAGCTTGAACTTAAAGTTAGGCTCAATTTCTTAAATGAATAAAACACAAATTTAATTAATAGTCCACAATTAATTTGTGTTTGAGTCTTCTTTTTAAATAGATTAACATCACAAAAATTTAAATATATCATTATTATCATTTCTTACTTTTTAACAAGAAAATATATGTTGTATATATATATATATATATATATATATATATATATATATATATATATATATATAAGCTAATAAACAAAATTTTATTCAATTCAAGATCAAACTTTAATTTAACTTTGATTCGTTCAAATGTACGTCAAGCGTGAACAACTTTTTTTCCCCTATAAGTTAAATCCAGACTCTTAATTGCATGGAATTTGAATTTGATTCGTTCAAATTTAAACGTAAATAATAACATTATTAAGAAGAAGAAAAAAAGAAGCAATGGGAAAATGTTTACTCCGGAACACAGTTAATTTCATGGAACCCGCCCTCCATTGACCAATGAACGACAAGTCACATTTTGCTTCCGACCTAACCTTTGGTTTATAATGGCATGCTTCCAAATTCTTTGCCCTACCGTAGAATTTTAGATTGCATATTGGCATGTGTTTTTTTCGTTTAATTTGTTTGCTTGCTTTTGAATTCATTTTGTCTTGTGTCTTTAAGGAAGATGCTTCCACCACTATTACCTAGTATAAATAGGTGGCGAATGGCGATGGTTGCAAAGCAATAATTTGGAGTTAATTACAAATTTCTCTTACAAGTTGCAACTTTTGAATCAGGATTGAAATCAATCTTTAAAAAAATAATCCACCTTTTCTATAAATTCTTAAAAAAAATACTTTTTCTATGAAATAAAAAAAAGTTGAATTTATATCATCCTGAATACGAGTGTACCCTTTTGGCTAGGATTTTGCTAAAAAAATGATTTTGAAATCATATATATGAAATTATGAATGATGATTGATGATCAACAAGACGACCGTAGAAAAATGCTTGGCTTTAATTAATTGCCCTGATCTATACTTACGAAGGAATTCCATTTGCTAATCAAGCTTTAGTAAAGAAAAACATCTATAAGAGAGAAATTGGGAAGATCTCTTAATCAAGTTTGTGATTCTTTTTTTTTTAACAAAATAATCAAGTTTGTGATAGTTTGTTAAAAAACAGTGCCTTTTCTATTATTATTTTTCATCGTCAATCTAAAATGCTGAAACAGCCTGCTTCTTTAAAAATATTTTTCGATCAGTTGCTTCTTTAAAATTATAATCACACTGATGGCCATATATAAATGAAATGGCCAGCAAATTTTCGGGATGTGAATATGAAAGATCAATGCATATTATGCCAGCTAGCTTATACTTAAGATACCCACAAAATATTTAAAAACATCTTTCAAATTGAGAATTGGAATCTATATTAAAGAAAAAAAAAGAATAATTATAAAATTGGTTGCACATAGCCCTAGCCTAGACATGTCTGACTTTTTTCTTTTATTTAATACCACTATACATGTGACATGTTTAGTATATTAAGTAAGCTCTGTAAAACAAAGAAATATGCACAAACACACAAAAAAATAAAAAAAAGTTTTCATCACAACGATTAAAATTTCATTGTTTATTTTTACATTATTTGTCCCCTCTTTATAGAGATAAGTACTTGGTTAGATTCTCGGATAAAATATGTTTTCATAGACTAAAACGGGGAGGGACAGATCCATACATACATTAAAAGGAGGGTCCGAATTTTTTTACACAATTATTTAATTATTTAACTTTTAATAAATAATTATTTGATAAAAAAAGTTCCACATAATATTTATTATTAAATTTATGTGTAAAACAAAAGATAAAATATACTTCTAAAAGAAAATCAAACAAACATTAACTCAATATTCTATTTTTCTTACTAATTTTTCTTTAGTAATATTAATTTATTTTTACTTTTCTCCTCATGTATATAAAGGATCAAGGATCTTGAGGGAAGAGAAGGGAGACAATGCCCCTACTTGGCCCCCCTAAATTCATCCCTAGACTAGAATCATTATTTTCTTTTTTTGTAAAATTTAGAAACTAAATTGATCAAAATTAAAGTATAAGATTAATATCAATTTTTACTAAAAGTAGGTTAACTAAAATCATATTTTACCCTAGATGCTCCATTTTACATGTTTATCTTTTGCTCCAATGTGATTGATCCATTTTTGACAATCCAAATGATGGCATGCAGATTACCAAGAGCTCTGGTCCACACGAGCAATCATAGTGCAAGACACCAAGTCCGAACCCAACTTGATTGTGGTTGCATTCAGAGGCACAGAGCCATTTGATGCGGACCAATGGAGAACAGACGTGGACATCTCCTGGTATGAGTTGCCCAACGTGGGTAGGATTCATGGTGGGTTCATGAAAGCCTTAGGTCTTCAAAAGAACACTGGATGGCCCAAAGAGATAATTGATCAAAGCAGCACAAGTGGTGAGCCTCATCATCTTTATGCATACTATACAATCAGAGAGAAACTGAGAGTCATGTTGGAGGCAAAAGAAGATGCAAAATTCATATTGACAGGGCACAGCTTAGGAGGAGCCTTGGCAATTTTGTTTGCTGCAGTGCTCACACTGCATGAGGAGGAATGGTTGTTGAACAAGTTAGAAGGGGTTTATACATTTGGGCAGCCACGAGTTGGGGACTCTCGGTTTGGGGAGTTCATAAAGGACAAGTTGAGAAAGTATGATGTGAGGTATATGAGGTATGTTTACTGCAATGATGTGGTGCCTAGGGTCCCTTATGATGACAAAACTCTCTTCTTTAAGCACTTTGGTGCTTGCCTCTACTTCAACAGCTTGTACCATGGGCAGGTATGGAATGTGAAAACAGTGTATGATTTCATATTTGTGTTTTCGTTTTGCTCGACTATATTAAGGATCTCTTTGGGTATACTTATCCAAAACATTAGGAGAAAAAAAATATATGAGAATTTTTCTATAAGCTAAAATTAGTTTAACTTTCGTATTACTTTCCTAAACAATAAAAGAGTTTCTACAAATTAACCTGTTAATTTGAACTTATAGAAAAACTCATTTTGTTTTATTTTTTCTAGAAATAAGCTTACCCAAATAGCAGATATACTCTGACTGATACTTATTTATGTACTGCAATCCAGGTTCTAGAAGAAGAGCCAAACAAGAATTATTTCTCTTTGTTCTGGGTCATACCCAAGATCCTAAACGCAGTTTGGGAGCTTATTAGAGGATTTCTTATCCCATTCATAGAAGGTAGAGGCTATATACAGAATTGGTTCATGACGATGTTCAGACTTGTTGGATTGATAATTCCAGGACTACCAGCTCACCTTCCTACAGATTACGTCAATGTTACTAGATTAGGATCCTTAAACGATTCTCAGGAGCTTCAAAACTCACAAGATTCCAAGGCTGACTGATATCATCGCTTGCATAACCAACAAATAATTAATAATAATTATACACAATCACAATTATATTCTTGTGCTCTTTTCTTTTATTCTTTCTGATATTAGAATGTTCATCGAACAATGTGTTTTGCTAATTGTGGTAAACTCAGATTTAGATAGAATTCAAAATATCTTAAGACAAATAATTGCAATAGCCAATTCCCAAGTCCCAAGTCCACTAATCCTCTTCATTCTCTCGTGCAAACACAATAGACTGGCATAGTAGCATATTGACTTGAAAATTTGAATCACCGAGGCAAAATTAGCAAAAGATAGGAAATAAGAAACAAACATAAATCAGACAACGAACTGAACTGAGCGTGATTTTGTGAAGGAAAAACTAAATTGCAGATTTGTGGTTAATTTATCGTTCTACTATAGATAGATAACATATTACATCTGAACAGCAAACTGTTGAGGAGAGGAAAAAAATACAATAAAATAAAATAAAAATGAAGCTTATTTCTAAAGTTTGGCCTACGTACATACACATATTATTTATCATTGAATCCAAACTCCCAAGGGTGAGGGCACAAGGGGCTTTAGATTTTATCGGATACCTTTAGAAGGTGCCGCTATTTCATGCATTGCAAAACCGCGATGACACCAATATAGTGTCAACTTAGTAAGCTGCTCTCACTTTTATCCACCTTTCATTCATTAACATGGGGCACGTTTAAATCTTTCTGAATTATGAAACCTGGTAAGGCAAATAACAACCTTTTATCAGCATAAATAAGAATGAACAAGGATATAATTAGTGCAAATTTCCACAGTAAGTAGATAAGTGAATAGTTAACCTGAGCCTATCAAAACTCTAGGGGAAGCAGGGGCTTAAATATAAAAGAAGAATAATTCTATATCCTCCTCCTACTCTTCCTAATTCCCTTGTATGGTAAGTATTCAATGTGCTTTATATTTTCAAGAGATTAAATGCATTTACTTTTTCATTTAACACTTTTTTTATAAGGTAGTAGAAACATTTGTAGGAGGATACAATATTACTCATAAAAGAAGGAAACCAAAGCGGACATCTGTTTTAAAATCTGTCAATACTGGAAAATGATTCCTACATAACTTGCATACTAAACCTTTTCACTTGTCAGAAAACTCGGGTACATTTGACAAAAATGTACAACTTTTCACATTAAAAAATTATGCAGACAATTGGTATTGAAAAGTGTGTTGCTTTAAGACTTTTGAAACCAAAATGATACCAAACTAATCGAAGAATAGATTATTTTTTGACTACTACAAGGTTTGCAGAAAAAATTACCCAAGCTTCAAGATTAAAAGGCATGACAGGTGAAACAACCACTTAAAGAACCCATCTGACTGGCTCTACTAAATAATATAGCCTTGTGCGGAGTTCTGGGAACTTGATGGGGCTGGTTGGCTAAAGTTGAACTTCTCATTTCCTGAGCTTTTTTCTGAGCCAATCTCAGTTTGGTCATAATCTTATCCATAGATGATGCTCGCTTCTTTTCCAACTTCATCTGAAATAGAAAAAATAATGAGATCATGATCTATTTTGTCCTTCCTCTCTAACTCTTCTCCCTTTTCTGCTTTAATTTTAGTAATAATATTTGTGCCTCAAATAGAAAAGAATCCTTAATGCATGCATGCAGTGAAATGAATTAACAAAAATCCACATAATGCTTGATTAGTGTATAGCGGAAAAAAAGACTTTCTTTCTGACACAACATGCGAGAAGAAGCTTTCTTTAAGACATCCTAATCCTATCAGACAGCCAACAATGAATATCTTCTATCCTTCACGACAACATAGTCAATAACTTGTTCATCATTTTAAGACAAGGGATGTGTGTGATCACTGGTCAGAAATACTATACTATCCCAGTAAGAGCAAGCCACTAGGCAGAAATACAGCTATTAGAGGATAACCAATAAGAAGGAAATAATTAAATACCAGAAATTAAAGAAAATAAGGAAGTTTCTTTTTATAATAGAAATATTTACCATGAAGGAGAAATAACAAGTTAACAACTTGATTATTAATTTAAGCCAATAAATTATCATACATAAAATCACTTCAATGGCTATTTTTCTTTTATAATAACTAATTAATGAATATTTGTAAGGAATATCCTGTTAAAATTCTCCCAAGAAAGAAAACATGAGGAATTAACCTCTAGTTTTCGTATTGCGGCCTCAGCTTTGGCCTTTTGTAAGTTCTCCCATGAATTGATCTTGGCTTCCTCCCTTTTGGACCTGGATATGTAAAAATGCTGGAATTTCAGAAACAATGTAAAGTTTACGCAAAGATTTCTTATATAGTAAATTCTGAGGTTTGGTCAGGGATAAAATTGTTAGATCAAATACTTCACATTATATGTTTTCTGGTTTGAATTGGATACAGATGGTCAGTTTTTGTTACATTTGGAAGGGTGATAAAGAGAGGTTATTGACAACTCCAGAACACCATTTTAATCAAATAATTCCAATGCCAGTAAGATAGCTAATTTAGCAAATCAATCACCATAAATTCCACAAACTGCAACTGTTGTGGTACCATCATGAACTATAATTTCTAGGTAACACACGTAGCATTTGGACAGGAGCAGAGTGAAAAATGGTCGACTGTAAAGGGAAAATCTCACTGCTTGCTTAATAGCAAATTCTTTTTATGATCATTAGTTTCAGTTTAAAATTGTCCTGAATCATTTTTCTTTATTTAAATGAATGAAATTGATACGATACTAAAGAAGACATACTTTGAAACAGTCTTTGACCCTCCAGAAATGTCCCAAAATGAAGATCGACAGCTTGATTCCTTAATTTTCCAGTTGTCACCATTTTCTGAGCCTCTGCCAGAAAAAAGGGCCCTGTGTTTCTTGGACCACCTTGTCATGGTTACACGTTCATCTACCGGCACATCCCTGATATCCATTTTAGAGAAAGGCAAACTCTTGAACTCTGAGAGAGGAAAGGAAGATGGAGTGGAGGCAGATAAAGAAGGCCTCAAACTGGGAGAGGAGCATGAGCTACCCTCTGGGCTCATCTGGGTGGCCATGTCCCTCCTTGAAAGAGCAGGAGATACATTGGTGCCTGCATCTTTGAAACCATCAAACTTCTCCCCTATAAGTTGGAACCAACATAAAAAATTACACATCATAAGCACAAAAGTATAGTTTCAAAATTACATAAGACAATCATCTCATCATTACGCATACAATTGTCAACTATTAACACACATCATTAGTGTTGTCAACAGAAACTGTCCCATTCACACCACCTCCCAACAGCAAGCAATACAGAATCTTGCAGCAAGTACGAGGAGTTCACAAAAGATAGCAGATTAACTAAAAAACAGAAAATTAAAACTGGTTTAGTCCTATAGAGTCACCTTGAAACACATGATCTCCTAGTATCAAACACGCATACATAGACCATGATAATTCTCAGGCACAACTTGACTGACAAATTACAGCATATTTGGATCAGCTTTGCAAACACAGATAAGGGCAATTTTTCACGTCAAAAAATGGAAAAACATAGAAGCTACTCTGTGTAGCTTTGAGCTTAAGGTGAGTCCAATGCTTAAGAATGTGGAACCAAACACACTATCAACAAAATCATAATTCTCCAAAACCCAAAGCAAGTCAAGGTTCAAACAAGGGATATATATTATATAACAAAAACCTTGGGCCGGCAATGATGACTGACTCTGCATCTGAGAGCAACCATGGACACTAACCGAGCGAGCCATGCAAGGATCAGTACTGCCACCGGAACTGGCAGTTAACCCATCAGCGGCAGCAGCTGAGACACTAACAGCAGCAGAAAACGGAGAAGCTGCCATGAAACTCCCCGAATTCCCACTTTCAAACAAAGGCACCGCAGGGGAATACATGGAATAGTACGCAACGGCAGCAGCTCCAGGGGGGCCAAGAGGCCCACTCTTCGACTTTGGCCTCCTCTGCGGTGCCGGAAACGAGGCCCTCCCGGTGCCACCATCACCGGAAACAGGACTAAGAATCCACCTCTCGGCGTCTTCCCATTTGGACGGCAACGTTCGGCCGTTGTTGAAAGGCAACAGAGCCGCACCAACCTGCTTGCGTGCAGCACTGGTATGCAAAGGAACTCGCTCCGAACTCCAACCCTTTTGCATAGCAACACTGGCGTGAAGATAATTAGGCGTTCCAGGACTCGGAAAATTGCCATTGCCACAGCCAGAGCCAGACCTTCGAGTGCAAAGCGTGCTCTTCTTCATAGCTCCTAATTCCAAACGAGGCGAAGAAACATTGCCATTGCCAATGGCATTGTTCAGATCTAACGAAGCAGGCCTTCGCCGATCGTGCTTCTTGTATAACGTCTCAGATCTTGATCTCCGATCCTGACATTCTGTAACGCCACCAAAAAAAAAAAAAAGCAACTCAAAAAAATTAAATAATTAAAGTAAAGAAAAATAAAATTAAAATAAGCCAAAAAAAAAAAATGCTTGAATTGAAATTCTAGTAAGGTACCTTTGAGAGCCAGAGAGAAAGAGTTTCTGGCCGAATCAAATTCTAAGTGTTGATTTCCGTCCTCAGTGTCACCACCATCACTGTCCTCTTCCTTTTGAACTTCGATACGGAAAGTACAACAACAAACAACAGAGTCAGTGAGTCACTTCATTTTTTCTCTTTTGATTTTCAAACAAAACAAACTACAAAGTGCAAGTGCATGTTAATAATAATAAACGTTACAGTTGCACACCTTTCGCTTTCTCTCTTTTTCCAGAGAAACGATTTCGGCGATGCTTCCTATGTACTGCATCTGAATCTGTATCTGCGTGTCGTTGTTGTTGTTGTTGTTGTTGTCGTTTATTCAGATCCGGATCCGGATCTTGACCGCTCCAGCTTTCGCTACGAGCGAAATCGCCGTCGTGATCCTGCACTGCCAAATGCTGCAACTCGAAACCACGAGAAACTCGATTATGAGAATTTCAATTTTCAACTACTATTATAACATAATAATGTCGCCATGTCGGTGAATCGTAAAGTGTTGTGGCGTTTACTTACGAGTGAGATTTCAGAGGCTAAGGAGTCGTGGTCGTGGGCGTCGGAGGCGAAGGAGCAGCGGTCGACGCTGGCGGAGGCGGAGGAGAAGAGGCTCAAGTTGGATTCGAGAGTGAAGATGACGGAGTCGGGGCTGGTGTCGCCGCCTCTCCGCCTCCAGGACCTTCGTTCCTGAAACCCTAACTCTGGCATTTTTATGGAGCTTCTTACAATCGCAATTGCAACACACTCACTCACTAACACTCGTGCTTACGCAGTAAATATGGCGGGTATTACTGTTTTGTGTTTGTTTGATACTACTACTACTTGCTGTTATTATTAGAGAGGACGAAAACGAATCAAGTGTTGGTGTCGTCGTTGAGTTTTAAGACGTCGTTATCGTTTGACTTTCTTGCTGCTACGGAATAGGCTCGGTCGTGACTCAGTGCGTCATTGTCAAATGAGTTGGACTCGGAGGCGTGTCTCGTACTCTATCGAAAGGGACAAATATTTTTTTGAATGTCACCACCTTCCATGTAGTAATAGTTAGTAACACATACTTTTTTGGTGTAGTTAGGTCGTACACTTATTAGTTAATTTTCTTCGGTAAGGTTGGTTCATTTTCGAGTAGAGTAATATTTTCCGTTCTGATTTTATGTTATGTTTAAGTTAGAAATTAAATTTTAAATCTTGATTAAGAGATTTAAGTATCAAATTGTTTGTTTGTGTTAATAATTTTTGGTATGTAACACCTGCTTTGAGAGAGCGCTTTGTTTATTGGGTTAATCAAGTGCGGGTTTTAGGACTGGTTAACTTTCTTTTGATGTTAAATTATGTTAGTTTACTTGACTGTGGAGTTTAACTGCTTGTGAAGTTACTATATGGTCCATTTACCTTTGCTTTGGAAGGGGTGATTTTGTGTATTGTGTAGGGTGGTTATTGTCTTTTCATTCCACAATTAAAGGACCAATAGGATTGATAATGATGATTATGCCTGGGTTAAAGTGGGATTACATTTTGGGTAATCGCGTTATTGAACAATTTTTAAATGTAAAGTTTAGCGGGAGGGGGGACCAAATTATTCATAGAATTATTATTTAAAATACTTATTTGGTGCCTCATTATAATTAGCTTTAACAAATTTTGAACTAAATTAATGACTTTAACGAAATCCCTCTCTTTTATTTGGCTACGTGCTTTCATCTTATTTTGTACGGTACAGGGTTTAATTTTGACGGCAGTTAACTAGATTTGAGGTGTTAAAAACTCTATTTCGAATTAAACTAACTTATTGTCTTCCTTGTTATTAATAGCAGTAGAGAGCTAGATGCTAACCTAATATTTTTCATATACTAATAAATGTATGAGTAGGGTTTAAATTTGAATATTCTTTATTCATTATTTTTCTGTAAATTCTCTCGCACTTTTGTTAATCATTGCCTTCCGTACTTTTTTTTCAAATTATAATACGAAGGTGGCTATACTATACTTCTAAATAGACGATTTTATGTTTTTATTTATTAATGTTTAACCTTTATATTCTCAAGTCTTACCTTGTGTGTGTTTTGAATTCTAAATAAATCGATTAGTTTCCTATGTGATTCTGATTTTGGCACCACAACAGGAGCCGGCAGTTGTTACTTTTTCCACTTAAAATAAACTTACAAACAATTAGGGTTTGTACTAATAGTTATTTTTGAAATTTTTTAAAAGTAAATAGTTTAGAAAAGTACATTCTACGTGCAAAAATAGACTATAATTTTACAGTAAAAAAGTGTCTTATTATATATGCACTTTTTTTAAAAAGAAATACATATTTTCTTATCACATAAAAGCCTGACTAACCCACTAGAAGTCGTATAGTGGTGGGATTAAAGTAAAATATATGAGGGCATAAGTTCAATCTTAGTTTGACTATTAACTCATTAGCAAGGCTTGTGAAAAAAAAAAATCGGTTCTGATTGAATTAGATTGTATCTAAACTTAAATCAATTGATTTTTTTTTTGAACTAGTTTAATAAAAAAAAGTGTATTATTTTATAAAATTAATTCGGTTAATCAAATTGTTTTTATAAAACCAGTTTAATTAATTAATTGAACTGGTTTTCATTTGAATTTTTTTTTTGAAAAAAAATAATTCAAAAATTAATTTAAAATTGATTCAGCTCTTAAAACTGATTTAAAAAACTGATTTAAAATGAGTTAAAAATAGTTCGATTCAAAATCAATTTTTTTAGAATCAGTTGAATTTTAAATCAATTTCTAAATCAATTTAACTATTTGAATATAAAATCAAACCAATTAAAACTATTTGAAATCCCTGCCTATTAGATTAGAAGTGATCTAATGATAGGATTGAAGTAAAATGCATGAAGACATAGGTTGGATCCTCAGTTTTGTTATAAAAAAAAATCCAATATTTTACTAAAAATTATTCAAAAGATATGATTTGTTTGGAAAAGAATAGATCGATGATTACTGAAAATGACAAACTGTGATCTAAAGACAATAATAATGCCGGAATTGCGAATATAGGGTGGGTGGGGAACATAATTTCGTGCTCCCTAAAATGTAATTTTGGCATCTTAGTAAGAAAAAGACAAAGAAAGGGAAACAGAAAATTATTTGTTTATGTTTCCATTGAAAACAACAGTAAACAGGTGCCGAGTGCCGACCACCATATCTTTCGGCTCCGACAAAATTTCAACTCTTACAATTCGTTTTCCTTATTAGTAGTTTTTATTTTTCTTTAAAAAAATGTGTTTCCTAATTTTATGCAGAAAGGCTCGCGCATGTGATGCCCGACACTGACATTTTTCAAACCAAAAATTAATGCAGCCAACAGCTTGTCATATTTATAATTATATTTTTTTGTTATTCGTACGAAATATTTTACTGATAACTAGCATATATATGACCAATCATGTTTATTGGAGTTTTCTTCTTTTATAATAATTTTTCATTTACAAAACTCAAATCCAAAATTTCATTTAGAAAGATTGAGTTGAATATCACTCAAATTAACAACCTATAATTATAATTATATTAATATCTTTGTTTTGGAGGTGCAATATTTATAACCTCTTTTGGGGTGATATTGAAAGAACATAACTAGAAAACTTTTATACAGGTTTGCTCTAAGGGCAATGGTTTAATTAATTAGCGACCATATTAAGAAATCCAGTTCATAATCCGCTGAATCCAACATGCATGAGACTTAGTAACGTGGACCATATCAGTTGCTCATACGCCATTCTGATTCCATCTAAAAGGGATCTAGGCTAGATAAAACTGCTAATGCTATTATGGCAAATCTTCGTTATCAAACTTTTGTGTTAATAAAATTAATTTTCCACTGTTGAGAATGATCAAAATACTATGTGTCTAAATTATTCTGAATGGTACATTGGTATGAGAAATGAGTTGTTTATTAAGTGCCGGAATTAATTTTTCAATTTTCAAAACGAGCAGGAGCTTGATCTTGTTTGTATAAATATAAAAACAATAGAGGAGAGATTATGGTGATTAAGTAAATAAAAAAAAAAAGTAGGTTGGTTGATGAATATATACAAAAGAATTGGAAAATGCTTATTAATTTGTTAATTAATGTGCTTAGTTAGTTAAGCAGTAGCAAGACCTAAAGGGATTTTGCAACAGAGATTGAGTATTAAAAGTTTTTGAAAGTAGCATTACTCATTAAGAGATGAGAGGTATTACTAATTACCTACCAATCTACCATAGGACTGTCATTTATTTTACCTTTGGCGCCATTACCCACTAATCACTGAATAATTGCATCTATTTTGCACCATGGAAAAAGCTATCTGATAACTATTATGACAAAAATAAGGCAAAATAGACAACTAATTATGGGCAAAGCTATTTAAGTGTGTTAAAATTGTTCTCACCTAAAACAACTAACATTCACTACTAGATGGAAATTGATCCTCATTTAGAACGGTTCCCGATGTGTGTTAGGGCTCGACCTTACATCTGTAGAGTCATGGATGGGAATGAGGGAATGGCTTTTAGTGACGAATCCATCGCCATACCTAAAACATTTAAGTTGTCTACAGTGAGAGTGTTCTGAGTTGGAACATATTTCTTTTAATTTCTACCTAATTTCAATTTTTTATTTATACCTCAAATCCACATACATCATTATCTCATGTATCCAAGGTGTTCGAGTTGTGCGCATCAACCATATAAGCCTGAAGCATATGCCATTTTTCTTGACTCGTTTCTATATATGTTAATTACTTTTAATAAAAAATATAATTAAGAAAATTATCTATATTACAAATTGTTTTTAACAAGATTTTATATACTAATAATTATTAATTTTGAACTTTTAAACTATTTTTGAACAAAATTTCTTTCCTTTAAAATAACTTTTCAATAAGATTTTCTATACTATTAAATCCATTGAAACTTTTCAAATATCTTATCTGTATTCTTGAACAAATTTTCTTTCCTATAAAATAACTTAATTTGTTTTGCAGTTTTTATTTAAAAGTTAAGCATAAATTCTATATATATATATATATATATATATATATATATATATATATATATATATATATATATATATATATATATATATATTTTCATTTAGTATCATATAAATCATAAATTCACAAATAATTTAAGCATAAATTCTCGTTAAAAAAACTGAAGTGTGTTATTAATAAAATAGAAAAAAAGATATATTGATATCATAAAAATAGTTAATTAAGAAAAATAATAAATGTTTCCATGTATAATATCATTGAAAGTTTAAAATTACCCATGAAGATGATATTATAAAAAAATATTACATTTAATATTTATATATTATAAGCTTAATTATTTTGTTCCCCACAATTTTTTTAGTTAAGCTCCGCCATTAAGTAAAACACGTCTCGATGGGTTGAAAGAAAAAAATGACTATCAGAATAATATATTATAAAATAAGATTAAGTCATCTTAATTTATTAACACATAGATGCATTTAATGGAATGGGTAAGAATGAATTTATCTTAGTTACTACCGACCTAAAATTTTGATTGATTTATCTATTTTAACCTAAACTCACCAAATTAAAACATTAATAATAGTATAGAATAACACAGTCAATTTCACTGTATACTAAATCATTAAATTAAAGATGTATAAAATTAAAATTAAGGTATGTTTTATGGTATATAATTTGAAAAAAATATCAATGCAAATATAATATCATATATTATGCAAAATAGTATCCATTAATTCAAGAAATATTATTATTAACTAATAACTATTAAAAAATATAAATTCTAAAAAAAATACATGGTAACAACCAAGTTAAAATGACTTAGAAGAATAATTTAAGAGTGTGTTTGGATGAGACAATTTAAAATTTTAGAGAAATTTAAATTTTGAGAATTTCAAATGTTTCAATTTAAATTCCTTTATTTTTAAAATTTTGTGTTTGGATACCATGGTTGTGCTACTGAACCAGCTTGAAGAACCTTATCAACTGGTTCTTCTCCTCCAGCGAAAGCTTTTTGTCTCTGAAAATCATTTCTCGAGAATCCAGCACGTTCACCAAACCCGCATTCGCTTCATAGACGAAGCTCTCGTCGATTCCTTTGAACTCCAAATACTGCGCCGCGCCTGATTTCATCAACAGATCGATCGTCTTGTCCGCGAAGAACAACGCCCTCGGACCTCCCAAATCAATGTTGAATTTTCGTGAATTTTCGCTAAGAAACACGGATTCATCGTAGGTTGCGGTTTCCGCGTCGGTGTAGAAGGGTTAGTGGACAAGGTCGACGACAACGATGTCGTCAGAGTTGGAAGATGCGACGACAGTTGCAGCAGAGGGGAGGGAGTGCGGGGAAGTGAGGTAGGAAGTGAGATTGTGGAAGGAGAGGGAAGCGAAGTGGCTATCGTAGAAGGAGTTGGGGTCAAGGTGGAGGATGGTTTTACCGACGACAGAGGCGGCGACTGCGATGACGCATTCCGATAGGGCAGTGCCGACGATGATGAGATCGAAGTTGACGGGGTCAATGGAAGGGTAGGAGAAGACGACGATGATGAGGTACATTGAGTTTGAGAGAGAAAAATTCAAGAGTCAGTCATAGAATTTTCAAATTTACTCCTTTGAAGATAGAATTTGAAATTCTATTTTTTCAACTAACTAAATTTTTTTTAAAAATTCTAAAATTTTGAATTCTTTTTACTAAAATATCCAAACAGTTACTTTTAATAAAAAAAAATTTAATTCCCTATAAAAAAAAATACATTACCTAGTTAAATTACCCTATCCAAACACACTCTAAAGGTCTTCAAAACATATGAAGCCTACATTGTAAAACCTAAACAAAATAAGCAAGCTTCTACTTGAAATAGATTAGTGAAATGAGATGGACAATCAACATCCCTAGTCACTCGCAATACAACTTGGAGTTATTTTGGTGGTTAAGGAAAAAGAGAAAGGGAGAGATCATGGGTCAAATCTCTCACCTACAAAAACTAACAAATTAACAATTAACATTCGACAATAAAAAAAACTAGCAAACCCATCTTTTTAAGCTCGTGAACCAGTGGGAACTATTTTCTTCTGTATATCTAGTGTAGTGTTACATAGTTGCATTGTAGACTGTTCATATTTAAACAGTTGAAAATATATACACGTTCCCGGGGGAGAGTTACATACAGTATGCACAGCTTTTACATTGTAATGTGAGACAAAGGATGAAACAGGAGAGTTATTGTGACTCTCTGGAGATTAAGCTAAAATACCAGGAGCGTAACTTCAAAATAACCTCAGTTAATGCTTTTCGTTTTGTCAATTTTTTGTCCTCGAAAGGGATGATCATCCTTAATTTCACTTGCAGCAGTAGTGAATGTGTTTAACTTCGCACATTCCCAACTGCTGTATCACTGAAATAAGCAGTGATCGCCTTCAATTTATTATTTAAATAAACTTTCTCCACCTAGAACCACAATAGAGGAAAGGGTTAATTTTCAAGGGAAAAAAGATTTACTAAGCCACCAAAGAATGCAATGATGATATTAAAAAAAATAATAATGAACCCCATATTAGTTCTATTATGCTTCACATAAGACCCAACGGTGAAGGCATTGAGATTTGAGAATCATAGTGTACCTTGTTTCTTTTTTTTTTCCTTATGGTTGCTCCTATTTTACATTTTGCAACATGATTTATTCTTAACTCATTTAAGAATGGCTAACGTAACAACCAGCCAAGGCTGTACTTTTAGTTTCAAGAAATTTTATAAAATAGGACCCAAGCAGCTGAAGTTCAAATTAACCTACAGAGCTGTTTTTCAGTATTGACATAACAAAATCATATAAAAACTTGATATTCTACAACCCAATAGTTAGGTACGCTTGGAAAGTTGGACATCCTAATCTTTTAGTTAACCAAAGACAGAGACAAAGAGTTACCACATTATACATTATACACCAATATAACAATTCATGACAACACATATTCTTTTTTGTTCTGTTGTCTGTAACGAATACAATAACCTGATCATGTAAAACATAATTTCATTTCAATAGTTTACCAAGCAGACAAACACCCATAAAACTATCAACATTAAAATAGTCTTAACCCAAGTAAGACATATGGAATACTATTATAGATTACACTTCAAAATAAAGCATATTAAACAGATAAAAAATTTAAATTACCTCTAGTGACCATGATGGACAGGATGACAGAGATAACTCTGCCAATTGGTTGAAATTGATATTTCTTGGAAGGAACATAACTCCGGAAGCAATCTCCTTTGCAACATTAAACAGTGTATATCTACTCAGAAGCAGCATTAAGTTAAAATGGTAGTGTAAAAATCTATGTATCTTTGCACCCAAAAAAAAAAAGAAATATATTAAACAAGATAAATTAAGAAGAAAAATAAAAGCAGAAAGACAAGCATCTACTCACCCATCATGTGGTCTAAGCATTGTCTTCAAGTCAAAAGTAGTAGCCTTGACATAATCAGGTCCCCCCCATGGAGGAGATAAGAAAACTGTATCAGCCTGCAAGGCAATATTTGGTTATAAACTATCCCAAAAGCATTAGTTGTAATTGTTGAGACCAAAAAATGATTTAGGTTAATATCTAGAGCATGCTACTAGCAAATAAAATTCGCATACAGACCTACCCAGACCTTGTGCAGAAATTTTTAATTTAATTAGAAGAGTGGGAGAGTGGTAAAGGATTTAATCTTGGAGACTAAGAAATAAACAAAATACTGCTGATCTGATTAAATGTAGGGTACCTAGGCTAATTGACTGCTGTTAGAGTTGTTTATGTTAGAGCTGTTTAGAATAAAAGGATTTCAGTATGTATACGGGCTTGGCCAAGTGCTTGTATATGCTTAACCTAGTATTATAAATATGAGGGTAGCTACACATTGTAGTGTACCTAATTACAGTTTACTCATATGCCTCTCTCTCTCTTTCTCCCTTGTCTCTTTCTACATGGTACCATAGAGCCAGGTAGGGTTTAGTGTTGCTGTCAGCAGTCTCTGTCCACAGCTGAAAAAAAAAAAAAAACCTTACCAGCAGCCACAAAGGAGGCCAACCAAGACTGCTGGAAGGTTGAAAAAAAATTTGGGTGGCCAAAACATGCTGCAACTCACGGATTAGAAAAATCTCGTTTTTTTGGGGTTCTTCGTGTGTAACCTTGGACGTCAGTTTTTGCAGCAGATGGCTTGCGTTTTTTTTTGGGACAGAGTAGGTCTTTTTGATGTGTGAGTAAAGCCCAGTTGATTTCGTGGCTGTTCGTGGTGTTTTGGGAGCGTTTCGAGGAGTTACAATGTGATCAGGGGTGTTTTTTGGGTCAAAGAGTGTGTTTTGTTGTTGCGTAAGGATGTCCTAACAGCGACGGAGGTGCCAAGGGGCCTACTACGGAGATCGTTAGAACTTCCTCCAAACTCACCGAGGGATGGGTATGGAAGATTAATCTTAATTAAATAAATTTAAATTTATTTTTCTTCCTTGGGGAAATAGAAGTATTTTTGAGTTTGGTGAGACAATACCCATCTAGTAAAAATAGTCCATCAGAGTCACCAAAAAATAAAATGAATTTATAGGCAATCAACAAGTGACTAAATAGTACCCACTACTCAGTACTCACTGTCGTGCAAATTGGATAGCATTCCCGCCAACACCAGTGAAACCGTCAATTATCACGCCACTAGCACAACGTATTGCTCGATGCCGAGCAAGAACCTCTGGAGTGACAGAAAACCATCCTTCCTCATCCATTTTTACACCATCATCAAATCTAGAGAACAAACTATGCCTCTGACACCAATATTTTCCAACTGCAACAGAATACACTTCAGGCATTTCTTGAAAGTGAAGATCTGCAAAATTAAAAAATGGTTTCTTACAAGGACAACAGCTATCTACTTTAAACAACACACTTACTGAGAAAATCTGTATTTAGGCATTAATATGTCGCATGGAATTGGGAAATCAATTTTTATCAATCATATAAGCATCTATCAAGTGTTATATTTATTTGACTCCTAGTAGAAAGTATTGTCACAACATTGGATCAAAATAGCTTAGAGATTTAGTAGAATAGCAACCATATTGCAAAAGCCAGAAATATGGCAGAAGCAGTTACAAAGAATAAAGTGTTAGCACAAACCCTCAGCTTCATTATATAATTTCCTCTGCCTTTGTCTTCTTTTTACTTTCTTTCCCTGTTTTGACTCAAAAGGATCAGATTTAGTATCCAATCCAAACATATCAATTACCATGTTTTCCAAGGGTGTATGATTAACCTCTGATGCCACCTGAATGCACCCTTCATTAGAGCTGCAAAGCATATCAATTGTTAGGAGAGCAAGTAAAATATAAAAATCAGAAAGGCAACTTAAGACATACACACTCATAATATTCTTCTTGTTACTTGTTAGGAATATAAACCATTCAGAAGCCTCCACGTAGAAGCTTAAGCTTTAGGGAGAATTGATTCATGACATCATATTGTAGCCTCTTTAACCAAGTGAAGACTATTTTATTCTTGCCATCCCTAGCCTTCAAATAAAAAAATATGTAAGCCCTGTGCAGCTTCATTCAAACCTAACAATTTTAACCTAAAAACTTAAACTTTTGGAGACCTAACCCTTGACACGTTCTTACTCTTCTAATTGTTTTGAACATTGAAAGACTTAGTCAACTTTGCAATTTATATTATCTGTCTAGGAAAAAGTTATTAGACATACTTAGAAGACAAAAAATATACGGTAAGGGTTCAGCATTTATATTGTTATTCACAAGGAGCAATAGTCAAGACCAATCTGCTTTTGCTTGATGTTGCAATGTGTAAAGAATTTTAACCAAATAATTTTTTTAAAAAAAAAAATTGATAATAGTTTATAGACAATCATTTATTTCAATTATGCTTGAATTAAAACTAGAAAAAAACATTACGTAATTGTATGATCCAGAATATTTGATACTGAGCAGCATGAAACTCCATCATTGCAACTACTTCTCACAAGACACTCATCTGAATGATTGAGAGATTGGTCTTCACCATGTGTAGTGATATCAGAGATGAAATTGCCAACAGCAACTCCACTCTTTGTCAAATACTCTTCATGTTGCTGTACTTCCAAGTTCTCTTCAATCAAGGTTTCCTCAGGTGGTTTAGTGCTATTTTGTGTTCCACATTCTTCTGATGCCTTTAGAGTTTTACTATCAGCTGATTCAGTACACCCGCCAGTTGCCAGATGCTCCATCCCTGAGGGTGCATCCCATGTAGAAGTGTGTGTTCATATATTGTAGAAGTATGTTCTCTCATAGAAAGTATCCCATGCGACCATCCAATCTCCATGTTCAGCATAATTATTTGAAACATCATTTCTGTCACATTCAATTCCTTCTGAACTCACGGGAAGCAACTCTGATTCAATAGCATGTGGATGACAAGTGGCAGCACCATCATCACTGTAAATAGTATCACAATCTGTATTTTTGCCAACAATTGGTGAAACTTCTAAACATTCACTGTCAATCAAGCTTTCATCATATTCTGTCCCACAATAATTGACACCAGCACCTTTCAAATGGCTTCCAGCAGAGACTCCAGTATCTGAAGCGGGTGCAGTTTTCAAATCAACACGATCATTACTGATTAAGAAATCATCATCTTGGGCATCATTAGTTGCTACCTGATTTAAATTATCATTATTTATCTCCCTGTAAACACCACTAGCAAACCCAGTACAGCAAGCGGACTTATCTCCTTCACCATAGGCACATTGGGTCATATCAATATCCATTGCAACTTCACGGTAAGAAGATTCACTTTGGCCCAGCATTGATATACAAGATAAAGGACTACTAGTTTTATCATGAAATTTAGCAGGAGATACAATCTCCTCCCCAGTCACTTCATATAGAGTTTCATCTACAGGGTTGTGACAAGTATCTGGATGCTTTGAAAGTTTACCCTTCTTTTTGCATTTTACTGGTCTATTTTTCTAGAACAAGATAGACCAAAAACATGATTAATAACAATCTTGAAAGTAATAATCTAATTGTGTATACAGACCATAACATGAATAATAGAGGAGAACACGTGATGATGCTCTCTCATTTAAAACAGAATAGACAAAATTTGTTATAAGAAAATCAAAATCATGTCCATTATAGAACCTATTCAGATTGCCACTGTATCAACAACTAGTACTGAATCTACTGCAAAGACAAGTATTAACTATATAGCTTTAAACTGCACCTATTGTCTTTAATAATTCAATTTGGACTTCACTATTTCCTAATCAGAGATAGGGCTGACAAGTGAGTCAGTCAAATCTCATTTGCTAACATCTTAATAAGCTAGGTTCACAAGCTAACGACTTAATAAGCATTTGGTTTAATTATGGCATGACTAAATTTGTGATAAAATTAAATATGTAAGACAAAAAGTGAAATTCATTGGGTCACAAATTCAAGCCTGCCTCATAGCCTAACTTGTTAAGCCTAAAGGGTTCAATTGGTTAAGAATTTGAGCTTTGTAGATTGAGCTCATTATTAAACTTGAAAACTAGTGACCTTAGAATGAGCTAAGCTTGGACATAGAAAACAGGCTTACTTTCTTATTGAACATTGAGCCTAAGCTGCAATGAAATTTTATTGGGTTGAGTCAGAGCTTGAGCACTGTGGATTTCACTCCCGTAAAGTGAGAGGTACACTTTAAAAGAAAAAGTATATACTTACAAACTTCCAATCATTGATTGGAAAATTAATAGAGTAGATTTTTTTATTTTTGGTACAAAAAATGAAGGGGGGTGGATGGTGCCCCAGCCCAAGGCTAGGCTTAAAGAGCACTCACAAAAGTACTTACATTTACCTCATCCCAAAGAGATGAGTGAATGCTCGAACTGCAACCTATCAAATACAAGACAGTTGCAGCATGTCAGATACAAGATTCTAACTTGCTCAACTTGACCAATCCTTTAGAGTTTAATAGAGTAGATTTTAACAACATCATTTAAAAGACACGTGTATATGTTTTATTACAATTACAATATCAGCTATTGATTGCAGCTATACTATAGAGAAAGGGTAATCTGCAATACTGATTTTTCTTATTCATTCCATGGTATGTAAAAGGTATTTATAGATCAGTATGTACAGCTGTTGTCGGTAAACAGAAATGATAATTTGAATTTAAATTACAAAGATAAACTTTTTTTATCATATCAGTTTGTTGCTGCTTTCGGCTGTGGGTTGGTTGTGATTTGGATTTATTTGATCCTTATCATCAACGCATACACTCACTCTATTTTTCTCACTTTACAGAGAAAAGCCAAATTCAATTAAAGCATTTCAATAAAAATACTAATTTATCTGTGTACCTACCTCTTTGTTTGTCTGGAAGGAAAGAGGGAGCCCCAAATCATTCAGCTGTTTGGTAAGCTCCAAATCCTCAGGTGTAACAAGGTCAATCAAATCTGCAGAAAACACACCAAGAAAAAAACAATTTTTCAGTAAGAAAAAGAAAAAGAATGACTAAATAAATAAAATTCTCCTCGCACAAGTAAAACACACGGTTCAAAAAAGAAAAAGAAAAAAAAAAGCGAAATTTGTTAAAATGAAGAGTGAGAAGCACTTGCCAGGAACGGGGTCAGAGCCGTAATTGGCATCAGCTTCATCCAATTTCTAATGCACAGAATAACGATACCACATCAAAGTTCCAATACAATAGTTATAAATATTCAGTTAGAAGGAAAAAAAAAAGAAAAGAAAAGAAAGAGAGCAAAGATAAACTTACCCAGCGTTCAGCTGAGGATGAAAACTTAAGGTCATCATCCCTGTGAAAAAAAACGGAGGGAAAGAAAGTAAAACTAAAGTTTAGAGTGCAAAGTAAAAACAGAGAGAGAAGAAAAAGAAAAAAAGAGTAGAGTGTGTGAATGAGTGAGTGAGTACTAACCAGAGGAAGACTTGGGAGACCTTGAAGAGAGGACCATTGTAATCGGAATCGGCGATGACCATTTTGTAAGAGAAGAAGAAGAATAGAGTCACTGCATGATTCCCCTTCATTTCCTTGGCCACAACCAACAATGCGAACAACTCCATGACTTACATGTTACTAGGAAACCTCTGTCTCTCTTGGATGGACCAAATGCAACACTAATGGTTCAATCCATGAAAAATAGGAAGAGTGCAATGGTGCTTGATTATGGGGTTTTCAAAGGTGTTTATGATCTACAAATAGTTTAATGGTCATGCACACCTCT
Source organism: Glycine soja (assembly GCF_004193775.1). Lineage (NCBI taxonomy): Eukaryota > Viridiplantae > Streptophyta > Magnoliopsida > Fabales > Fabaceae > Glycine > Glycine soja. The sequence goes on from NC_041018.1 coordinate 40,085,802, forward strand.
GCAATATTATGCAATTTATATTCACTTTTGGCTTGTTCATTATCTGGAGATCCATTCATGTTATGGTGACTTTTAGTGTCATGCCCATTTTGAAATATCAACAATGTCACTACTCACAATAGGAAAAATTGTGGTCTTAACTTACATAGGAGGAATTTGGTCTCGGTTTTAAGAGGAATTGTGGTTTCAATTAAAAAATTGGAGGACTTTGGATTCTCTATTTGCTCTTTTTCGTGGTGGCCTTGGTCTTCATGAATTTCAACTTCAAATTAATCTTCATCACCACTGTCATTGTTATTATTGTATTATTTTGATCTTCAATCATCTTCCATAACAACATAATTTAGATCATTGAAAGTAATTAAAATCTCATTACCTTAAGGCTGGTTTTGGGTGAATGAATTTTTAGTTTTAAAATATAACTTTAAAATAAAATGTGTTTGATAAAAATGGACTAAAATGATTTTTAAGTCTTCAAATCACTTTTATATTCATTTTTAAAACCGACAAAAGGATTTGTGAATTTAGTTTTGACTTTTAAAAAATTACAATCTTCTTACGTTTCATAATAAAATTTTCATATTGTCATCGTTATTTAGGAGGTGGAAATGAGCCATGTCAAGCCAAGTTTTATTAGACTTGAGCTCGGCACGTAAGGCTTGAACTTGTTTTTTTTTAAGGCTCGGCTTACATAAAAGTTTGACTTGACCCACGAACCTATTTAAAAGCTTGCTTAAAGACATATTGATTAATTAATTATTTTGAAACCTAGTGAATTACTAACTAAAAAAAGAAACTTATAAAATTTCGTATAAGTAATGTACAAATCCAAAAATAATTGATAAACAAAATCATATTGAATTCAAGTCGTTAAAGCATAAAATATATCAAAAGAAAATAAAAAAAGCATAATATTAAAAAATGTATGGATTAGAGATAATTTACACTAATATAGCCAAACAAAAATTATTATTAGTTAAATTAACAATTTTTAATCCAATTTTTTGAATATATAATTATATTAAATATTTTTTAAAAAACTATATCTACAATAATTTCATCTTAGTCTACTCAAGCTATATCTTATATATTATTGATCGAGGCCGTACCCAAATCAAATAAACATTAAAAATGCAGTATCTAGGAAGTGATCCTAGGTCGTCTCCCAACGAGCAATGGTCAATCAAACGTTCATAACATATAGTAATAAAACAGTAACGAATTGGGGGGTTGTTTGTTTTTGTAAATTAAACAGCAAGCAAATTTGAATAAGAAAATAACAGAATTAAAACATGTTTCCCCTTGATTCACAAGCAAGTCTTTTATCCTAGGTTACGAGAATTTATCCTTAATCCAACCCTAAATTAAATTACTAAGCGAAAATTAACATAAGACTGCCATTATGTAATTAAACAACACATACATCAATTAATCATGAACGAAACTGATCATTAAGCATGAACATAAATTAAGCGCAGAGACAATTAATCAAGCACTAAACATGTATGGATTAATAGCAACAAATACAAAGTAATTGGTGAAGAGAAAAAATTGATCAATATTCAATAGTAATAACAAAATTTTAAAGAGAGTTGTGCTTGATCCTCAAGAGAAAATAATGCTGGAGACTTAGCCTTCAATTAATCAGTAGAAACGAAACTGTAGATTGAAGCCAAAACGAAATTGTAGAAAACGAATTTTATTCTACGTGAACAATGTGCATGAACAGTAATAAAAACTCAAATTCTAAAATCCTAGAATTATTCTCCTCTCCGAAAAAAAACTTCCTAAACTAAAACATTGTTGTTGTTATATAGGTCCTCAGCCCGAAAGCTCACAAATCTATTTTAAGTCCAAGCCCATAAACGAAATAAAATAAAATCTAGACAAGATAAGATAAGATTGGATGAAATAAAATCTAGATGGAATAAAATCTAAATAGAATAAGATCTGAATAAGATAAGATTTGATAAAATAAAGTTATTATTTTTATTATTATTATTATTAGTTAAACAAGCCGGCTTGTCAAGCTTAATAAGCTTTTTTTATAGTTTGAGCTTGGCCTTTTTATCTAAAAAGGCTTTTTAAAAAGCTTGAGCTTGACCTTTACAGTAAACAAGCCGAACCGAGCCGAACCTTACATAGGTCAAGCCAACATCAATACTATCACCACATAAAATTAATTTTGTATGTTGTTATTATAATAATGGATAATATTAATTAATATAAAATTAGTTATGTTTGTTGTTTATTGTAATGATTAAATTGATAACTAGTGTAAAATTGTGTAAAACTAAATGTGTGTTTATTGTTATTATAATAACAATTAAGGTTATCATCATTTAATGTAAAAAATAGCTTCGATTTTAGGTTTAAAAATAGTATTTTTTTTTTCAAAATATTATTTATTAAAAGTTAAACATTTAAACAATTATAAAGGAAAAAAAATTTCAACCCCCTTATTGTTACCACCAATGATATTGTCATTTTTATTTTAATCACCATCAACAACACACAAATATAATCTTTAGCTAATTTTAATAAGATAAAAAATTTTCAAAATATTTTATTTAAAACTAAAAATTAGAGACATAAAATAAAACAACTTCAAACTAGTTGGTATTTTTAAATTTTTGAAACTTACAGCTAAAAATCACTTAAAAGACTCTTATTTGATACCACTAATCACATATATCTTCACATACTCAATACAAACTCGATCATTGGCATGCAATGACTATTAAACTTCAATTTTTTCGGCCTACAATTCAGGTGTGACACCTGCTAACATATTTTTCTAATATATATGAGTCGTGTTTTGATATAAAAAATATTTGATGAACACTCAATATGTTATCTAATGTCTAAAGAGAGTAAAAAAAAGAAATAGAAATATAAGTATAATAAAAATTTATCATGTGATAGGATAAGAGATAAAAAAATGTTAATAGAATGTATCAAATTATGAATGATTCATTTTATCATTATTCCTTTGATATATTATAAATTCAAATGCAACAAAAAAATTATTAGGGACCTAATTTTTTTTATAAAAAAAAATCAATTATAAGAATTTTGCTCTTAAATAAATATTAAATTATCAAGTAAATTCACACTTACGTACTACAATTCGATCAATATTAGGGTATTCATGGTGCCGTTTAGTACGATGCTGGCTTACATTTAGGTCGAATCAAATAAAAAAATTAAGTGTCATTCAATTTATTTTAATTTAAATTATTTATAAATTCCAAACTGAATCAAACCAAATCATTTTTTACGATCTAGTTCAGATTGATTTTTACAAGTTAAAAATTAGGCTCGTAACTATTATAAAATGTTTTATAAATTTTTTTATTAATTAAACAAAATTTAAATAATAACTAATTTAACAATCAACAACATAAACAATCAACACTAATTTCAACAATTAAACTTAAAGTAAAATAATAATTTTTCAAGATAAATAATCCTTAAATAATAATCATTCAACTTAACTAATAAAATATTTAACTTAAAAGTCAAACCAATACATAATAATTATTTTTAAGTTCCAACAATTAAACTTAAAAAATAAGTAAAACAGTATTCATAATATTTTCTTTCTTCCCATCATGAAAAACTTAAAAAGTAAATATCAAATAATAAAATACTAATGCTAACAATAATTTCTAAAAATATTTGTGATGCGATCTCATTTGATTTGGTTTAATTCAATCAATCCGTGAAATTTGGAAAATAAAAAAAATCAAACCAAAATAATTAATAACCATAAATTTTTCAGGGGTTTTCAATATTTTGAATGAGTTTTGGTTCTTAAGCTGGATTTAGTTCAGTTCTAAATACCTAATCAATATTCATCCAATAGAACGCGCCCCTACTGAGAGACCCGAAACACACTCATTGCGCGGAAGCAGTTATCGCTGCAAGAACAACAATGGAAGACGGCGATACGACGGAGGAGGCGGTTGTCGTTCCGGTCTCAAACGGCGACGAGCAATCGTTTTCTCATTCTTCCTCACGGCAACGCGATTCGGAGGAGGATTCTCCGCACGAAACGTTGCGTAACACAAAAGCTTCAATAGAGAACATCGTAGCCGAGATTCTCTCTCTGAAGAACCAGGCAAAACCCAAACCACTCCTCACTCTCCGACTCCGAGAGCTCCTCACTCAAACGTTCCTCCACTTCGTCACTCTCCGCCAGGTTCCCTCACTCGCTAGGGTTTCGTTTTCTATTTTCCGCAATGCGACAACGCGCGTTTCGCTTTTTTCAGGCGAATCGCTCTTTTTATTTTTTATCGGAAAAATGTTAATTGTTAGTTAGTTTTTGTTATCACGGGAGATTGAACCCGTGACGTTTCCTCCTTTCCTTCTTTCTGCAATGTAACATCGTAAAGGATTTTCTAACGCGCCTTTCACTGTTTTTTTTTTTTCAGGCAAATCGCTCGATCTTGCTGGAGGAGGAGCGCGCAAGAACGGAAACGGAGCGTGCGAAGGTGCCTCTGGAACTCACCACACAGAAGCTTCAGAACCTGAGTTATGAGAAGAGTCAATTCGTGAAAGCGATAAAGGTGTGTAACGATTTCAAGTCGAAGTATCCTGATATTGAAGTGGTGTCGGAGGAAGAGTTTTTTCGCGGCGCGCCGCAGGATATGAAGGATTCCGTTTTGTCCAATCACAGTGAGCATAATCTCGTGCTTAAGAGGCTCAATTTCGAGCTCTTTCAGGTGAGTCAGAATCGCATTTGCTTCTGTTTATTGAGTCAGAGTTTGTTACTTACTAGATGTTGAAACATTAGGAGTTAGGAAGGTTTTAAATTGTGGTCACGGTTTCGTTGGAGTGGTAAGTTGTGGATAAATGCAGCCACAATTGCGGTCAAGGTCTCGTTGCGATTGGATAAAATAAATGCAGCAGATGTGGCCATCATTGTGGTCATGCTGAGGTCACAAACATCTTAAAAACCTTGATGTTAATGTCAAAATCAAGACTGCGGTTTAAAACCTTGTATGTACTCATGGGAAAATGAAATATATGTCCTCAGGATTTACCTTTGTCTAAGTATAATGGAAGTTGTTTTTTGTCCAATTAAAGAACAGAAAGAAACAGTGGAACTATTTAATTTTCAGGTGTTTGTAAATGTTAAATTGTACTATTGTGGTCATGGATGCTTCTGCTTCTGGCTCAAGTTTTGTATTGATAAACTAGTTGTTTTTCAAAAGAAGGATTTGAGGGTAAATAGATGTTGGCCTTGTGTCAATATGTCTCTCTGTATTTGAGAGGAGTATATGGAGTATGTCTGAATACTCATAATACAAATATATTAAGATTGTAGATACTTGATTTGATACTTTGTTCACAAAGGGTTTGAGAGCAACTTCTATTTGTATTTTCCTGCCAAATGAGTGTGGACATTTAGGTCAGTCATTTAATGAGCATCCAGACCTACTATGTTAAAGTTGGGATGTTCTTTGTCCTGTTTATTTATTTTTACAGCTTGCAGTAGTAATTTGCCTTTTTTGAGTTTTCTTGTGAATAGTGATAAATTTTCTTATACTTTATATTTACAATTTTGTATCAGCGCAAAGAGCTTTGCAAACTTCATGACAAACTGGAACAGAAAAGGAAAACCCTTCTGGATACAATTGCAAACCGAAAGAAGTTCTTATCTAGCCTCCCTTCACATCTCAAGTCTCTTAAGAAAGCATCGTTGCCGGTGCAAAATCAACTAGGAGTTCAGCATACTAAGAAACTAAAGCGGCATCATACAGCAGAGTTGCTTCCACCACCTCTTTATGTGATTTACTCACAGTTGTTGGCTCAAAAGGAGGCGTTTGGAGAATCTATTGATGTGGAGATTATAGGAAGTGTCAAAGATGCTCAAGCTTTTTCCCACCATCTAGCTCACAAGGACACTGGTAATTGAGTGTTAATTTGTCAATTTTAGCATTTTATTGATTGGAATTTATGTTATCCAATATCCAGTACTATTGCAGCTTCAGTGTATCTGCTGTTGCAGGACTATAAACTTCAGTATTGATGTTTCAACTTCAAACCCTGAATATCACTCCTATATATTTTCTGGAATATTAGTTGCTGCAAAATATGTTATATAAATAGTTTCAACACTAATCACTGGATAATGAGTAAAGGGAAAGAAGTTTATTGCTAGATTTAAAGTACTATTGTGATTGTTAATGGTCTTCACTCCATGTTACTTTGGATTTAATATTTCACATCTTTCTCAATGTGTTTGGTATACATCACTTAACTTCAGTGTTGTGTAAGCAATTGAATATGTTAATTCAGATTCCCCTTCAAATTTCATATTTATTTTTCCTCTGACCCAAAATAGAAAGTCTAGGGATTCACTATGTTGTGGTTTTATCACTTAGGCATTTCCACCACTGTGGAGAGTCCTAAATTGGAAAACAATGAACCTGATGAAGATGGTCAGAGACAGAGTAAAAGGCCAAGGAGGTTTCAAGGCAAGGAGAGCCTTGACCAGGCAGGAATATTTCAAATTCACCCACTTACTGTCAATCTCCATGTGTATGATGATGAGGTTACTGATCTTGAGTCTGCAAAACTCATTTCTCTAAAGTTTGAGTACTTGATGCAGTTGAATATTATATGTGTTGGAAACGAAGCATCTAATATTGGTTCTGAGAATGACATCTTAAGCGATTTATTCCCAGATGACACAGGTCTCGAGCTTCCTCACCAGGTTTGGGCATATTGTTTACATGTTGATGTGTACTTCATTTGTCTCTATGTGCAACTTTCATTTATTCTATCACCATTGCATTTATATGCCATTTGTTTTTATTTGTATGGTGATGCAGTCAGCTAAGCTCTGTGTCGGGAATGCTATAATGTTCAATGGTGATAGAACTGCACGTCCTTACAAATGGGCACAGCACCTGGCGGGTATTGATTTCTTGCCTGAGGTGGCTCCCTTGCTGCTTGCTAGCCGTGAAACTTCAGACAGTGGTGAAGCTGCCAAAGGTGAAGACTTCATAACTAGTCTTTCACAATATCGCCAACAAAACCGATTACAGACAGTTCTGCAAAAAATTCGATCAAGGATAAAAGCTCAGTTGGCTCTTCAATAATGAGTCACTTCTCTTTTATGTATACAGTTTTAGGATAGGAAGTGACTTCCTGGGTATTCATTGAATTAAAAATAATGCAGTCAACTGAAAAGATTGTTTTTGGTCTATGCTTTGGTTGTATTATTGTAACTGATATCTAGTTTTTTTTTGTCTGCCTGCTGTAAATCCTTGTAACCCATCTTTTGTAAGATTTGTGTTTTTGTCCATTTATTGAAATTCCATTCTATTTGGGAGAATCTCCAAGTATCTTGCTTATCAGTGTGGTTGGTATGCTGATTTTAAAATTTGTGAAACTCATTCACTGTCCTACACATGGAACAAGTAGAATCTCTTGCAAAGCTTTAGTGGTGACCTCTTCTGTTCCAGTGCCCTGCAAAAGTGTTCCATGGACTTTGATTCTCCTGTATGCAATTTGGAATTGGATGGTTCGTGGTTGGTTATCTATGACTTATGAGGGCTGGACCCCTGCCCCTTCTTAACGAGGGTTCATCTTTGTCTGTCCAAGAGTAGCATAATTCTGAATCAATGGCTGTTCATGTAGTTGAATGATCTGGTGCCACGAAGGAAAAGCTAAAGTATAAAGGAAGATAGGAACCTTCCAAATTTAGTGGAGCATAACTAACAATAATAAAATTTATCCCTAGTTGAAAAAGGCTTTACAGGAGCATAACTGTACTAAATTTATCATGTAAAGACCATGGGACAAGGAAAGAACAAGCCAACAAGTGGAGTAATGAATGACTTAAATACTTTTTTTTTTTTTGTAATTTAGCATTTTTTTTATTTTTTTTGTTTTAGTCCTTATAAAATTTATTTATTATGTTTTTTATCCTTAAAGTGTTTTAGTGTTTTCTTTGTTTCAAAAAAAAAAAAGATAGCCCTTAAAAATAAAATAAATATATTTTGTAAGGATTAAAATATTTTTTTTTGCAAAAACAAAAATGAAAAAAAATGTATTTAAGCCTAAATGAATTGCTAATTTGATATATTATAAAGGATAAAATTGAGAGAACATCATGGCGAGGATCTTATAGCACTTTTTTAGAACAACTTTTTTTAATAAAGCTTCCATGGTATTTTGCACTTGAAAAAAATATAATAGAAATAGTTATGTCTATTACATTCTCTTAACGAATCAATTTTCTCTACCAAAAAACAACGAGTCAATTTTAATGTTGTGTTTTCTTTTCTTTTTTAAAATATCAATTATCAAACAGAATGAAAGTCTATTCTCTTTTAACCTATCCACAAAAACTATTAAGAAATAACTAAATTGTTTGGATTTTAATATTATTAATTAGCAAATCAATTGAGTCCAAGAACTACTTAATGAGGTTTAATTCTTATTTGGGAGTAAGTCTTTTAAAGAAAACAATTGCAAATATATTGCTAACTGGGCCACCATTAAGAGAGAGTTCTATTATTAAAAAGATACAATAATAGTGTCAAAATTTTTATAAGCAAACACTGTTTTATTTTCCCTTCCCTCGAGAGCATTCATTCCCCTTTTTAGCAAGTGAGCGAGACTAATTTCTCATAAGATCATAATTTCTTTCTAGAATACTTTTATCATTCACATCAATGTCAATATCTAATCCAAGATCAAATGCTCAAGAGATTTAAGCTTCCTCTGCTTGGACTAACACATGTTGATACAACGACATTGATTACATAAATAAAAGTAGTTTTTTTTATTAAAAATATATTGTTTTTTTAAATGATTAAAATCGTTTAATGAATCTCACTATTTTTTTAACTAGTATTTTCATGATATTTGTTAAGGATTAAATGCGTGTTTGATTTATTGTTTGTAGCCTTGCAAACAACTGTCACATTTTCCAAAGCTTCAACCAGAGAAGTGAGTATCTTGATGGGTTGGAGAAAACGTGGGTTACGTTCAAAAACCAACATTTTCTCAAACACACCCTAACTCCTTGTAATAGAATCAATGAATAATGATGTTTTCTCGTTTACTCGGACTCCAGCCAAAGAAAGAAAAAATCGGGAAGCAGAGAAGAAGGCAAAGTTTCAAGACCAATCCAACAATTCTCTTGTCTGAATTCAGAAGTCAAATCTTTAAAATAAGTAGATGAAATTTTGAAGTTCATATTTATATACTTTTTTTTCTTGAAAAGTCTACAATAGTGATTACGTTTATACGCAATAGATGTTTTTATTCAGAAGATATTATCCAAAAGCAGAAGACTTGGACTAACACATGCTACTTTATAATAATGTTCTTATTCTCTAATCATATGTCATTTAATTACACCCCCCCCCCCCCCCCCCCCCCCCCCCCATATATAAATATGAACATAATTATGGATAGATCATAGATAGCTGAAAGCAATAGTTCAACTTTTTTCCTCAAGTTTGAACAATTCCATGTCTCGGTTTCCGTTATTGTTGGGAGTACTTCTGCTTCTGTTAGTGTGGTAAGAAGCTATTGCTTATGCAAATGATTATGAAATAAAAGGGAGCAACATAGAGTGCCCAATAATATTGAACTCCAAGATTGTTGTGAACATTGGAGCAATCATAGACTTGAGTTCTCGTGTGGGAAAGGAGCAGAAGACAGCAATGGAAGTTGCAATTGAAGATGTAAATCGCCAAAGTTGCTATAAGCTTGCCTTGAACTTCAATAATATTACTCATCGGAACCCATCTCCTACTATGTTGGCAGCTGGTAACGTTCAATTTCTTCATTTCATATTCTTTACATCTTTTTGGCACAACTAGTCTTCTTATTTACATATTACAACACTACCTTTTTTCTCTCTCTCCTTAATTACCAAATTTGTTGTGAGAAAATTTAATTTTAATCATACAATAATAAGTAAATGGTTAAAGTTATTTGATGAAACTAACTTTAATTAGATTTAATTACTTGATTGCTGTTATATTTGCACAAACTTTATTTTTTAGTTTATATATATATATATATATTTCAAAACCATATATATTAGTCCCCATACAAGCAAGTTCAAATCTATTTTGGTCTTTATTGTTAAAAGGAAAAAGTTAATGTAATTTAGTGTGACTGACTGACACTGACATGATATTGATGCGTGTTGTGCCTTACATTTAGTTTTTCAATTGTACTATCTTATGTTTTGGTCAACCACTACAAGGAGTGTCAATATAAATCACTAGTCATAGGCTACCTTATCATGTCCAAGAAGCATGTCTTTAAAAAGAAACAAAACCTGCAAGATTAAAGGAGGACAGAACTATTGATGAGGTAAAAGAAAAGAAAGAAATAGAGAGAGGAGAGTAGAAGACAAAGGAGAAAGAAGAACGGGAAAATGTGTTCATAGGGATTAAAACATAAAGAATGTGTTATTATAAGGACTAAAACATAAAAATTGTGTAAATATAAAAATCAAAACATAAAATAGTGTCAACATACCAAAACATAAAAATAATGCAACTATAAAGATTAAAATCTAAAGTGCCACAAATGTCAATGCCATGCAAATTTATATATTTTTTCTAACACTATTTTATCTTTGTCGTTAATATTCTTCTCTTTTTTTAAATTATTTACCAATGCAATTAATTAGAAATATTATAGTACAAAATAATTAATACAAAAATATTGTGAATTACGTCTTATAAAATAGAATAAATATCACTTTTAATTTGGGTCATATTTATCACTTTCAATGGAAATAATTATTTTTCTTAGTTATGATGCATTAAGTATTTGAGACTAATAAATAAGAATAGACTGATTGTTAATAAATGAACTGTTTCTAAGAATTACTCATGTCTAAGACTGTAATTTTATATTCCGATTGTTCACATTAACCTCCAATGATTTGTGAAAGTGAGATTGACGTTCAATGTGTAAGTAGAATTTAGATAAAACAAACACACCTAAATTACTACTTAAATAATATGCTGAAAAAAGCATATTATTTAAATGATAAAAAAATTACTATTTATTTCAACTTTGAAAGCAACAAGAGTTTAAACATTAGAAGAAAAAAATTCTTGGTTTTTACGACATATAATTAAAATTATTTTGATAAAGTAAACACAAAATCTCCATGGAGTACAGACCATTTTTAAGAAAATTATAGCAGTCTGTTGAAAAATCTAAAGCGTCCATTAGCTAAAAGACAAATTTTTATCTTCTTTTTTCAAGGCTTTTTTTTTTCTTTCTAAATTAGTGTAATTTCCTTTTCAAATGATTAATTTAGTATACCCCTTATAAATATTTTTTAAAATTGGTGTTAATTGTACATTTTCTTAACCAGGCAGTATTAAACTGTCTTATATTAATGAAATTTTTAATTAAAAAATAAAAAACAACTTAAACAAATATGCAAGTTATAACTTCTAATATGAAGAATAAAAATAACTTAAAAATTATGCAAGTTAGAAGAAATATGTTAAAGAGTGCGAGATGCTGCCTTGTGAATGTGAGGGTGTAAAAGTAATTTCCTCCAAATTAAAAAATATTTATTCATAAACTTGTATCTCGATCACTTTTTTAATCTCATTTTTTTCCTTGTTCTGTCTCTCTCTTTTTTGTGTCACATAATATCACCCCCAGCTCCTATCTTGTCTTTGTATCTCACTACAGGCAGTGAAGGAATAAGTATCATTTTGTTTTTAGTAACTGAATAGTGTGTATAGCCTTCAACCAATTTATTCAAGAAATAATTTTGTTTTTCATTTTCTCCATTTTTTTCATGCAACTACACATAGATCTTGCAAACAGCAAGAAAGTGCAAGTTGTCATAGGAACAAAACTCGATGCAACAACGTTATTCCACTCAATTGATGAAGACTCCAAGGATGTCCCCATCATATCTCTAACCTCAACAGCTAGTCCAGAAACAACACCAATCCCATTCACACTTCATCCAAATGAACCACGATGTCACCCTTCACATGCACTTCATCCATCATACACGAATTCAATTGGAGAAAAGTCACAGCAATTTACGAACACAGCAACTTCTTTGCCTCTCATTCAGAAATATTAACAAGACTCTCATATTCTCTCAGTCTAGTTAATGCTGAAATAGACCACTATGTTGCTTTTCCTTCAATAATAATCACTCTTTCAAACCCAATAGAAAACTACATAGAACAAGAACTTGTAAGGCTCAAGAACAAGAGCAATAGGGTGTTCTTGCTTATTCAATCTTCCTTAGAGTTTTCCACATTGCTATTTGAGAAGGTAAGGCAAATGTGAATGATGGAAGAAGGGTCGGAGTGGATCATCACTGATGATGTAGCTACTCATCTTGATTCATTGGATTCTTCTATCATGTTTAACATGCAAGGTATTATGGGGTGCAAAACCAACTTCATGGAAACGAGTGAAACGTTCAAACGTTTCAAATTTGTGTTTGGGAGGAAGTTCGGATTGGAATACCCTGAAGAGGAAAACTCCCAGTTACCAAGTATCTTTGCTCTTAGGGCCTATGTTGCTGTTTGGACCATTGCTCATGCATTGAAGAAATCACAAGGGAACTTTTTTTTCCTTATCAGGAAATATTTTACGTAGTGATCATGAGGGTCTTGGTGGGAAGATAAGCTTCAAGGACAGAATGTTATTGGAACCACCAACCTTTAAGACTGTCAAATGTTATTGGAAAAGGTTACAAAGAGTTAGCATATTGGTCATTGAGGTATGATTTCAGTGAGAACCTTGTTGAGCATGTGGTGGTGAACACAACAACAACAATTAGTGTTGGTTCTGCTAGAGTGCTTTTAGGTTCTGTGGATTGGCCTGGTGGGTTGAAAACAGTTCCAAAAGGTTGGGCTTACAATAGCACTGAAGGAAGGCCTTTGAAAATTGGGGTTCCAGCAATTGATCCATGCCCTCAGTTTGTGAATGTGAGTCATGATAAGAGACTGAATGAAACCCAATTCACAGGTTTCTCTATCAATGTCTTTGAATCAGTTGTTAAGCGCCGGCCTTATCACCTGCCTTTTGTTTTTGTTCCATTCTATGGCTCTTATGATCAAATAGTTGAACAAGTGAACAATAAGGTAAAGTCATTATCTATGCTAATTGAGATTCTGTTTAGATAAATTTCTCAATAAACACTTTTAAAAGAAGAAAATAAGAAAGAAAAATGAATTAACTTCTTTCATTAGTTAAAATTAGCTCAGTTAATTTGTGGAATCTCTTTCATTTCACTTCTCCTAAAGCTAATTTTAATTTATGCATATGCTAATTTCAATGTAAGAGATAAACTTAATCCATTTTACCTTCTTATTTTCTTTTGTGCTGCTTATTGTGAAATTTATCCCAATATCAAGTCCATAATTGTGTAGGAACAAAATTAATTATTTTATCATAATGTGTGTTTCTAATGCAGGACCTTGATGCTGCTGTTGGAGATATTCAAGTGGTGGAACATAGATATGCATTTGCGGAATTCTCTCATCCGTATGTTGAATCTGGTATAGCCATGGTGGTGAAAGTAAAGGCAGATAGATCCAAAGAAACCTGGATGTTCATGGACGCTTTTACAAAAGAAATGTGGATGTTGATGGCGGTGATGCACCTGTTCATAGCATTTGTAATATGGTTCATTGAAGGTGAAAACAATTCAGAGTTGAAGAGTCTTCGGGCCATTCTCTGGTTTTCTGTCACCACATTATTCTTTGTACACAGTAAGTCACGCTAATTAAGCTCTAAACTTCATTATGTGTTTCTTAGAATTTCATCAAATTGGCATTGTGGCATGGCTGAAACATTAATTAAATATGGCCTCATTATATATACTGATATCGTGCTGGTTGTAGAAACAAATAATGCAGTAAGGAAAACAAACTTCTTTTTTTCTCTCAAACTCATGTAGTCATCCCTCTAGTGGTTGATTAAAAGGTCATTTGTAATACCATTGCAAATCATTTGTACTAGAATAACATTTTTTATTCATTCAATATTCCTTAATGAAGTGAATTCTTATGTAGTACTTTGAATGTTAATTGGAACATACTGATATTGTAAAGGTTTTTTTTATAGAGTTTTCTTGTCATGAATTATCATGTAATTGAAAGTTGTTAACTTTTGTAGTAATTAAGCCATATCAAGAACCAATTCTAATTGTTTCAGTCTATCAAAATTAAACTCTTGAATATTTTCTTATATGTAGGAGAACCTGTGAAGAGCAACTTGGCTCGAGCTGTGCTAGCACCTTGGTTATTTGCTATTCTCATAGTGACTTCAAGTTTTACTGCGAGTCTTTCATCCATGATGACAGTGTCCCATCTTGAACCATCTGTGCCAGATATACAAACACTGCTGGGGACAAACGCAATCATAGGCTGCAACAAGAACACTTTTTTGGTCCATTACTTAGTTGATGAACTCAAATTCAACCCTGAGATTTGACTCCATCCATGATTTCCCAAGAGCCTTTGAGAACAAAGAAATTGTGGCTTCTTCTACCATTGTCCCTCATGCTGATGTCTTCTTAGCTACTTATTGCAAGAGCTACATCAAAGTAGTACCTACCTTGAAGCTTGGTGGATTAGGCTTTGTGAGTTTCTCTTCTCATTTCCCTACAAATGTCAACCTGCATGTTAGATTGAAAACTTGCTACATAATAATAACTTGAGTTTTTGACCATAATTTTACGCAAAATACCATAATAGATTATTGAAATTTAGGAGAGACAAGATGTTAGAAAACATTTTTTTTTATTCATATGAATCGAATGTAGATACCAAAAGAATTACAACACCTCAATGAAGTAGAACCCCTTAGTGAAAGCAAAGAATTATGTTACTGATTGTACTAATAATCTACCATTAAAATCTATAGAGAAAATTACATATTTTAAAATAATTTAAGTTTTATTGAAGGGTCAACTTCATTTTTCACCTTGAATTTCTGACTTTTCAGGAAGGAGTAGATCTAATAATTGATAAGATAACAAGTAATACTATACATATTCATTCAATTGTTCCAATTCTTTTTTTAATAGTGAGTCACATATATAAGACCAACTAATCATGGTATAAAGGATATTTTTTAGGCACATAAAGGTCCATTATTAAGCTAACATGATAAAAATCTATATAAGATCCTAATAGTCTCATGGTACACTTTATTTTAACAATCGGTTAGTCAAATAAAAATTACTTCTAAATGAGATATTTATATTCTACCTCATTGATGCAGGCATTCCCAAAAGGCTCAAGTTTAGCAATTGACATATCTCGAGCAACCCTAAAAGCCATAGAAAGTGGAGAAGGGCAAACCCATTGTGGATCAACAGGCAGCAAAATACAAAATGAACAACTAGGCTCTCAACCTTTCTTTGGCCTATTTGCCATTTGTGGAGCCATTGGTCTCTTTGGTTTGTTGGCAACCATTATTCATTTTGTTAACAGGAATCTACATACATTTATGAATTGCATATCATTATTACAGTTACAAAGAGGATTGTAGATAATCAAACTCCTTGGTGGAAAGTATCTAAACAAGTACACAAGGAGTGCACCAGTCCTAGTAAATATTCGAGGGAATACACCCCATAACAATGAGCTAGCTACATGAAGCGTCGAGTTACCAATTAACTACCACTCTTGACTAACCGATTGTATTTTAGAATTGTATTTATTGTATAGAAAGAAATAGAACTATAGAATTCACATATTTTTATATTGAAATTCACTAATTTTTGTACTATGTCAATATATAATTTTGGTATACTCAAATATTAATTAATTGATTAACGAGGTAGTGTTTTAGATTGTGATTCAAAAGTCCAACTTGTTGAAGCAAATCACCTCAATCCAAAGTTAGATTTTTTTAAAAAAATTTGAATAAATATGCACTCTAAGAGGTCCATCAAGTAGTCAGTTTTAACCAAAAGATCACACACGTTCGTAATGGATGACGATGACTACTTGACCATTACCAACTTGGTAGTCATTGTCATTGTAAGACAAATGTCAAGAAAAGAGAAAGTTTCATTTATCTCACCATATACATCTCAAGCTTTTACTTATTTTAACATTGGAGGATACTCCATCCCTCACCGGAGATAAAACTCAGAACAAAGGGAAGGTGGCATTATAGGTTTGATGAGGAGAGAAATTGGTAAGAACATGATTCATTTTCTATTTATAACGAAATTTGTTCTAATGATCTTTTAAAATTCAATTCACTTAATTTTTTTATTTAAAAAAATATAAAAAATAAATGTTAATGTATTAGTTTCTCTATATCTTTAGAAGATCTACCAAAAAAATAAATCTATTTTTATAATTCTGGCTGGAAAAAAAAAATCTCTCTTTAAAAAAGGTTAAAATGACAACAACAAAAAATTGGAGGGAGAGAGTAGAGTAGATCTGGCTTCTTTATTGTCCCTTCAAAATGACGTAATTTTGATTTAAAATGACATCGTTTTGAAAACATAATTTTTAAAATGACTAGAACAACATCAAAATAACATAAAAAAAAAAAAGACAGAAGAGAAGCCAATTTGATAAGCCAATTTGATACTGGAGTAGAGTGACATTTTTTTAGAAGAAAAGAGGAGTTGGACTTGAACCCACAGATTGGGCTCGTGCAATGGATGCGTGAAATTTACGCAGAATAATTAGAAGGTGGATCTGTACCACCTTGTTTCTATTCCATATGCATATGGATCTCCGCCGACAATAGCGTTATTTGTATCTCTCTCCACAAGTCAAAATCAGATAATATAATAATGATAGATGGATGCAGAATGCTTCTTCCAAAGATTCATCATCTTCAATCTTCATGTTCATGTTCATGTTCATGTGATCCCACTCCATTCATTCCCCAACAGAAATATTACACAAATTCATTGACCCCGCCCCATGATTTGTAGGACTACTACTTACCAAAAAACATTTTATTTTTATACCTTTTACTTTTACTATCAAATTATTTCACATAAATTCTTGAATTCTAAATTTGTTGTTATTTTTTTTCTCCATCGGATATAACAAGTGTCTTTCAATTCTTACTGAATAAAATATTAATCTCATGGTGTATGGCTTTCGTCGATATAAGATAATTTTACAAACGATAAAGATTAAATATGATTTTTCTCATTAAATCTTTCATATAATACCAACACAGGAATCTTATACTATTCTATTAATATTTGAGTTACCTGCTATTATATAAAAATAACATTTTTCAGTCAACCAAGCTTCATTAAATAATTACTGTATTATTGGTTTTACATTAAACACTTTTTTTTTTTTTTTTAATTTTACTTTCTTCGAAAGTCCTAGGAAATCTTAAATAATTCATTCACCAGGGTCATTGACCATCGTGCAACGGTTCAGAAGGCAATATTGGACTTTTCTCGGTCATTTCCATCCTACTCTCTATTTTATTCTGGGTAAAATGCATTTTAGGAATTTCAATATTTCATTATAATTAAGTTTTGTCCTTGTATTTTAAAAAGATGATTTTATCCATAATAAATATTATTTTTATAATATATAACTTTTGTCTCTCATTCTAGTATTTTAAGTGGATAAAATTCACTAATTCTTTAAAATACAAAAAAATCAAAATATTTACTTTTAGAATATATAGATTAAAATCATTTTAACCAAAAATAAAACCAGAAAAGGCTAAAAAAACAATTTAATTAAAATCAATTATCTTTTTTTTTGTTATGACTTTCAAAATATATATTTTTATTTGATATTATCGTAGTTAGGATCTTAAGTTTTCTAGTAATATCCAAAATATTTTCATAAATTTTAATTTTTTAATCAATTATGAGATTAATTTTCGGTCGAAATTTAGTTACACTTTGTATAAGTAACTAATATGTTACATATTTCTTTTGATTTTAAATATAAGAAAAAAATACATTTTTCTTGTCCTAAAATATAAAAAAATTAACTAATTTTATCTTATTTAATTTTATTATCTCTAAGCTTCTATTCATTTAATTGATGTGTTACTGTGTTAATTTTAATAAATTTATTTATCTTTAATATCAAGTTTTAATGAGAGATACATTGAAAAAAATATTTTTAATTAAAATTGATACAATTAAATATGATGATTAAATGTATGATATATAAGATTGACCTAATAGTAAAAAAAATAAAATAAAAAATATTTGATTCTTATCACTAACAAAATATTAATGATTAATAAATAAATATTTGTGATAAAAAAATTAACTTTTTTAATTTGGGTGTTATGTTTTTTGTTTTCCTTATATTTGATAGCACATGAAGTATAATATATTATAGTCATGATAATATAAATTTTTTAATCATTATCTAATAAAATAATAATTATGGTAAGCTTATAATAATTACTTTAAAAACGAATTTCACGGGATTTTATCACTACTTTAAAACTGAAAACATAAATAAAATGCGAAGACGTGGAGAAGCGACAACTCAGAGTTATAACTCTTATAAAACAGCTTGCTACAGCTTTGAAGCGTTTTATTTTACTAGTTCGTTTCCCACTCACACCAACAACACAAGCTACACCACCGGCACTACTAGCATCATCCTCCACAATTTGACGCGTCCTTTTGCTTGCTCCGCACGTCACATCGCGTTTTCTCAGATTCACTCTCGCCGTCGCAGATCTCGCCGCAGATCTGAACAACAATGGACGGTTACGACGGCACCGTCAGGCTCGGTGCCATCAACCTCAAGCACGATCGCGCCGCCGATTTCGACTCCGCCACCGCCGCCCCCGACGTCTCCGTCTCCTCTCCGGTCACGCGCCAGAAAGCCGCTGCCGCCAAACAATTCATCGAGAATCACTATAAAAACTATCTCCAAGGATTGCAGGATCGCAAAGACAGGTGCGTACTACGCTACCTTCGTTAGTAACCTACGTTACCTACCTCGCTCACCTACCTTTTCATTCCTATTTTCACTGTTCTACTGTTTCTTTCTCTCTTGCATTTAATCTTTTCGCTCTCTCAGGATCGATTTCGCGGTGGAGAATTTAATAATAGTACTTCCGATTTCAATGCGAATCATCAATCGTTTATTTTCCGTTCTTTTTCCTCTGCCTCCGCATCTCGTCTTCGAATTTTTTTTTCCTTCGCCGACAACGTGTTAGGCTTGTATCGGAATTTCTCCGTTTGAATGCTGTTTTTGACAATAGAGAGGCTCGTTGCTCGTAGCAGAGAAATTCTCGTGTTTATATATGCACGCAGCATTTAATAATTTTGATGTTGAATTTCCATAGATTTTCGTCGAATAATTCTTGTTAAGTGGAGTGAGTTTATGTTGATGATACTTTATTGAACAACAGCTCCATTAAAACGTATTGTTGAAACTTGATAAGTTAATGTTAATTATAATATTATTACTATGAATGTCTATATAATTTGGTATACATGATCACTTGTAAAGATAATATGACATGATTTGAATTAATTATGGTGTTAGTGGATACCTAGCTTATACATTTGTGTTGCTTTCTATTTCAGACGCAGAGCACTTCAGAGGAAAGTGCAAGAATCTCAGGTATCGGCTGAGGAGCAGGAGGAAATGATGAGGAACTTGGAGCGCCGAGAAACTGAGTACATGAGGCTTCAGAGACGTAAAATTGGAATCGATGACTTTGAGCAGTTAACTGTAATTGGGAAAGGTGCTTTCGGTGAGGTATGCAAACATAATCTTACTTCATAAACCTTTGGTTGATGTAATGAGCTGGTGGTAAGAACTTAATATGTTTATGCTTCACTATAAGTTCTTAACATTTTGAGAAAATGCAGGTGAGGTTATGTCGTGCAAAAGATACAGGAGAGATTTTTGCCATGAAGAAATTGAAGAAGTCGGAGATGCTTAGTCGCGGACAGGTACCAGCTGTCAAACTTAGCGCATAATCCACAATCAAGGTTTTAAAAAACGGTCTACAACTGCTATTTTAGTTGTGATGTCAAGTTTTTTTTTGGCTCTTTGTGACCACAATAGTGGTTGCATCATCGGCCACATTTGTCTACAATTTCCCACAATGTCAAGGATCGCAACAACATTGCAACTATGACTGCAGTTTAAAACCTTTACAATTCACCAGTATTTTGTTCCTTCTGTTTAGTCGATTGCATTAATACTTTCCCAATTACACTATCTGATGTTACATTGGTTTGATTCTTGTCGTGTATATGGTAAAATTAGAATTTAGTAATCTAGCTGAGATGCCTATGCTAATTTGCATCTTATCAGCACATAATTTTATTTTTAGCTACATCAATGTGAATGCTTTTATTTTGTGTAGTTTTCTAAATGGTTGACTTGTTTAGTTGTTAGGCGTTATGTCAACTTTCAATTTTCAATATCTATCTGACTGAGATCATCATGCTATACGGTGTAGAAATTTAACTTTATTTCTCGAATTCAGTCCAGTGGAAAACAAAGTGCTAGTCAGTAGATAATATCCACATGAGGTTGTCTGACTTGTTTTTGTGTGACCATCTCGCTTTCCTTTGTAGAGATGGCACTTTACAATGAAGACAACTTGCTCCCTTAGAAGGCTCCTGCTGTTTCCAGCAGCTCTGTTGTCTCACAATTGAATTTACCTGTTGTGGAGCAGATGCCATATGTCTTTGACATTGGATAAAAATGGAATAAAAACATTCATCATGTAGGGGCTTAGGGTTCAATTATGTTAAAGATTAAAAATTTCAATGCAATTAGACAAAAAAATATCTTTAGAAGGTATTCTGACCTTTGGGACCAATTTGTATATTTCTTTTTACATCATGATGTCAATCTAATTCAGGTGGAACATGTTCGATCTGAGAGGAACTTGCTGGCAGAGGTTGATAGCAGATGCATAGTCAAACTTCATTATTCATTCCAAGATTCTGATTTCCTCTATCTCATCATGGAATATTTACCTGGTGGTGACATTATGACATTGTTAATGAGGGAAGATATTCTTTCTGAAGATGTTGCTCGCTTCTACATTGCTGAAAGCATTCTTGCTATTCACTCAATACATCAACACAACTATGTACATAGGTATGGCTATTATCACACTGTTCCGTTTTTGTTCTATTGGTAGGCAATGATTAGCCGCTTTATGCATAAGAGGCTATAAGTAGTGGGGCAGAGAACACTTGTATGGTACAACATGATTGTCTCATGGCTTGGTCTAACAAAGACATAACATGCCGTCTGCTCTGAAATAATCAAAAAACAGTATTCGTACTTGTATGCAGCTTACCACTATTTACAAGGAATGCTGATTATGAGCGTATGAAATTTATATTTAGCTTTTCAGATTGTAAAGGAATATATTGCATCATCTCTTTGGTTATTGACCACTTTTATGCTGTTGTGAAATGATTCATATGAAATTATGGTACAGTGAATTGGTTTTTCAATAATGTTGAGAAAATCTTTAGGTTTTAAAAATAATGTTTCCGGAGAAAGATTTCAAAATTTCTGTGAGTAAATAAATTTTTTCTAGCGAAATGCTCAATCCAATATATTCTGCCTGTGCAGGGATATTAAACCAGATAACCTGATACTAGATAAAAATGGCCATTTGAAGCTTTCAGACTTTGGCTTATGTAAGCCTCTTGATGATAAGTATTCATCAATTTTATTGGAAAATGATGATCTTACCAGTCAAGAATCCACTAGTGAAACTGAAGGATATTCTGTCTCTCCTTGGTTGATGCCAAAGGAACAATTACAGCAGTGGAAACGTAATCGACGTGCATTGGTATGCCTCTCTCCCCATTCCATGTTCCTTAGTGGGGTATTGTAAGATTTGTAACTATTATTGGAAAACAAACAAATAATAAAAAATATATGAAGTAATGACTAAATGTGTGTTTGGATTAGTTTATTTTGTGTTCAGACCAGTTTATAATCAAAATCTTTCTGGGAGAGATTAAAGAAAAGGCAATAACCAAATACAAATATGCTCAAGTCTTGATGTTATTATGTTATTGGCTACTGATGTGTAATATTAAGTGGTAATTTTGTTTGATATATAAAGTCTGTTAGTTGTTATCAACTTCTATGTTTCTTCAGGCATATTCAACTGTTGGAACTCTTGATTACATGGCACCTGAAGTTTTGCTCAAGAAGGGCTATGGAATAGAATGTGATTGGTGGTCTCTTGGGGCGATCATGTATGAGATGCTTATTGGGTATCCTCCATTTTGTTCCGACGATCCAAGGATGGCCTGCCGTAAGGTAATATGATTGATTTCTCTTCTTATCTTCTTTTTATTCATAATAACCTGGTGCTTCTGTATTGTGTCAGATTGTTAACTGGAAAACGTGCCTGAAATTCCCGGACGAACCCAAGATATCAGCTGAAGCAAAGGATCTGATCTGTCGCTTACTATGTGATGTTGACTCAAGACTAGGAACCAGAGGAATCGAAGAAATAAAGGTGACAACTCTTATTGTTAGACCATTTTTTATGACAATTCCTTCAAACACTAGAGTGAAGCATATTTCTCATTTTGTTTTCCTTGTCTCAAGCTATTTATTCTAGGCATGTTTTGATTTTATGCCCTGAAAGTTGCCGGTTAGTGTTATGCCCTGATAATCAGCTTATGTCCTCTCTTAACAAATCAGTACTTGATTTTTCAGGCTCATCCATGGTTCAAGGGTGTTCAGTGGGACATGCTTTATGAATCAGAAGCAGCATATAAACCTACGGTCACTGGGGACTTGGATACTCAAAATTTTGAGAAGTTTCCTGAAGTAAGTTTATGCATTTATTCATATGCATCGGAAATGAGTGAAATTAATTATGCAACAATTTCTCATGCTCTAAAATCATGTAATTACCAAACATTTGATGAATGTAAGTGAAACAGCATTATGCATATAGTATCCTAAATGGTTTAGTTATATATGGTTATATACATTTATTGAGAACTTTTTCCCCAATCTTATATTGATTTTGGTTTGTGCAAGAGTCTGCCCATGTGTTTTTTATTTTGTTTTATTGACAAGGAGTCAATGACAGAATAATTTCCAGAATTTTTAGCCATGTAGGCTATTTATGTCTTCTGTTTTTTATGTTTTCTAAAGTCTAAGGACTCTACACACACCTAAACATGTGATTTGAATCATTGGCAGGTCGATGGCCCACCATCTGTAACAGCAACTGTTGGACCTTGGCGGAAAGTAATTTGTTTTCTCAAGCTTGTAATTTATCAAGATTGTTAGTAAGAACTTACTTGGTTGTCTTGTTCATGGCATACATACATATTTGGGTGTGCACTGTGGGCAAAGTGCAAGAAAAAACACTTCCTTTTGGTTGCACAATGTCTTTTACTTTAACTATTAACTTGGATTGATTTCTTTTTTTAATTATGTCTGCCTCCTGTTATATTTACTGATATTCATAGGTTAGTGCACTACTTTTTTTTTTGGTTTGGAGGCGTATATTATTTTAATGTTATTTTGATGAAGAATACAATATATTCTGCTGGATATGTAAACTATAAAATTTCATTAACACAAATGAAAGTCTCTATGTTGTGTTAATGAAATTTTATAGTTTATTGTCAAGTTTATTTGAAACTGTTTCAGTAGTCTTTTAAATGTAGCACATTTGCTGTTGTCTTGGAGCTTTCCCATTGCAATTAACATATGTGTGCAGGTGCGAGGGGAAAGTGCAAAGATAAAATAGAACACTTCCTTTTGGTTGCACCATATCTTTAACTATTAACCTGGACTATTTTTTTTGGCTAAATTACATCTTCCTCCTTTTATATTTACTGATATTCATAGGTTAGTGTGCTGCACTTTTAGGTTTAGAGGCTCATATTGATTTCAATGAGTAGTACAGTATATATTTGCATATCAAGTTGAAGCATTTTATCCTCTATTTCTGTGTTTTATTGTTAAGTTTATTCCACTTGAAACTCTGCTTCAATAGGTCTTCCAAAATAACACATTAGTGCTTTTGTCTTCTGAATTTTCTAGTTTCTTTGATAATTAATTTACTATTTATTTAAAATTGCAATCTTTTGATATTTTATTTTTGTTTATGATACTCTTGCAGATGCTGACATCCAAAGATAACAATTTCATAGGATATACTTTTAAGAAGTCAGACATCCTTAAATCACTTGAAAGTTCAGGTGTGCATACTTTTGTAGCACAACACCTAATTTTGAATTTATGCCTGTCTGCTTGGTGATTTCCTGGATTTAAATTTATATGAAATAAGAAAGCTGGTATAAAGGATAGAATTTAAGTATTCAACATTAATCCTCAGATTTTGACATTTGCAGATGCAGATATCAGAGTAAACGGATCATCGAAAACCCCTTCCTTGATTACCTTGTTAGGTATGAACACCTATATATACTTAATGCACATATGCAAGGCATGCACGTATGCAGTCTTTCTTTTGATTCCCTTGGATGGAGTAAACAATTTACATGTTGCAAAATTCTGTAATCAGCCCTGAGGAGAAGAAATATTCTTTGACAAATGAAAATTGCAACATTGTTGTAGCTTTGTTTCTTCTAGTGTGACCAATATTGACTGATGACTATAATTTGGTATATTTACAGCTGATCTAATAACATCCTTTGGTTATGCAGGTCGGATTGATTTGCAAGACACCATCATACCAGAAAGTGAGCAGAAGCCAGAAGCTTGAATCAAACTAACTTTTTTTACATTTACTCGATTTTGTATTCTATTCTTTATGCTTGGCGTTTGAGATTGTAGATGACAATGTTAGCAAGCATATTCATAGTTCAATTACAGGGAAAGACTGGGCACTGGAGTAAGGTCATTGATCATGGTGTGGTTAATACCATGCAGCTCTGTTCTACTGCTCAAAAGATGATACTATCCTTGACATAAGTGAGACCTGTGCTGTTCATATACAGATTCATTTCAATCTCCAGAAATCCAATCATTTATGCTGTTAAGTAATGAAGAAATTTTGTCTATTATTTTTGTATACAGATATTTTGATCATTTTTTTGTTGTTGCAACGAATAGTGTTTACATATATGCGTGGTCACACCCTACACATCCTACTAAGTACTAATATATGGTTTGGGGGGAAAACTCTAATCTGACAACTCATTACATTTCAGAAAAAAGGAAAACCGAATTCTAGGAGTGTCAAAGACCTGTTTGTGCGCATAGCTGCATCAAACAGCAACGTAAGTCACATTTTTCTTCCTGAAATCTTCCTTTTAAGTATGCGTTTGGATTTGCGTTAAAAATCTACGTATTACGTGAGATTCATGTCATATTGTTAAAAAAACGTGGAAACAAGTATTAGTTGCTTAACGTTTCAAGCACATCTAGTGCGTGGTAAAGTCCAAAACACGCGTAAGTTTTAATATAAAAAGTATAATGTACTTAGTTTTTTTTTTTAGTTAATGAGTAATTTCAGTCCTCAAATAATTTTTACTTATTTATTCTCTTGCTTTTTTTTTAAAAAAAAATTATTGCGATGAAGTCTGATTTAAAATCATTACAAACTAATGTGATTGTTGTTTTCAACACTGTGATTTAAAATTGCTAACCAAAGCATTTGATTTCACCCCTATAAGTTTTTAAAAAACTTATCATTTTTTACTAAATTCCAATATGTTTAAATTATTTCTTGCTTTAAATCTGTCTCAAGTGCTTACTATTTTTTTTTATTCATTGGAAAGATAACACAAGGGAGGCAACCCTAAACAATCTCTAAGTGTGCTAAGGGTAGGAAGGGGATTATGAAATTATCCCAAGTACAAATTGGTGAACCCCGATGTTTGTTAGATAGTGGGCACTAGAGTTACCCTCATGAATGATAAATATGTTGTAACTAGTAAGGACCAATCACGGTTCATGCGGTCCAGGACCCTCAAAACTAACCCTGCAATAGCATTCACAAATTGCGAAATTAAAGATTTAAAGGTCTAGATATTTGATAAAACTTAACTTAGTAATTAAAATATTACGAAATTAAATTTGAGAAAAAATATTAAAGGATTAAAATCATATTAACCGTTTCTGATGAAGTAAAATGTAATTAAGAAAATAATAATTAGTAGTAATTGTGGTGCTTCTTTAAGAGTGCGTATGTTTTGAGCTTTGTAAAATAAGTTTGAGCTTATAAAGCTATTCATATTAAAGTCATTTTGAACCAATGATATTTTCTGATTTGTTAATTTCTTGAAATTGTTGATTTTGAAGAGTGTTATTTTTATTTTATTTTCAATCTTATGGTGATAAATAGATATTTTATTTTTATATGGAAATATTGAAAATTATCATGAAATTAATTTATTGACTTTGATTCTCATTCTTACTTTTTTTTCGTATAATTTGAGTTTAAAAGAGAATATTCCTCATTATATTAGCAAAAAAGTTATAACCAAACATGTTCTTAAATTTAACCAAAAAAAAGCATAATTATTCTCGAAAATGACATTTCTGAAAATATAATCATAATATCTTCAAGCAAATCCAACCAAACGAGAAGAGCATGAGGGTCCAGGGATAAACGGATGCTGATGTTGTAGCACGATGCTTCATATCATCATGCGTTCCATGATTCATACTTCTCATGAGCTTTGTTGGGATATTTGTTTATTTTTATTTTATTGTTGCCTTCAGTTTCAGCTGGTAGTAACGAATACGATGCGTCATATGGCTCTGTCCCTGCCGTTGTTTTCTATACCTTTGTCGTGACTCGTTTGTTTAATTACAGCCGCATTCTTCTTTTCTCTTATTTTTCATTTCTATTAATAATAATCCCTTGCAATTGCCGTCTACTAATCTAATAATGGTTTGACTTGAGATGAAATTATACGCCACTCAACCCCATTATGTAATGTATCATTCTATTATCTCTTATTAAATCCAAATAAAATTCATTCACGTTTGATGACCAAATGCATCAATAGTTCAATAAACACAGAAATACTTTTTGAAAAGCTTAGTATGCTCTTTAACCTTTAGATCACACAAGATCTAACTTTATTGAATTTAATACTCGTCTTTTATATTCACCAAATTGTAGCCTTAAAAAATTACCCAATCTCCTTTTCAAAGGAAGTATAATTTATCATTTTGTTCTGAATTATAATCTTTAAAAATAAAATACTTTAAACAAGTAAATCGAAACGCATCACTGTTATACTTGTTTTTCGTTGTTGGTCACATCACTCTTATACTTTAATACAATAAAATAAGATATAAGATCTGTCCCAAAAAAGAAAGAAGATATGTTTACATTAATTGACTTAATTTTCATGCAGTATTAAAATTAACTTTGTTAATTAATCATAAATAATCTTAAATATAAGCTTTTTAAGGTTACTTTTATAAAAGTCAATTTTTTAGAGGATAAAAGTCAATTAGATGAAACTATAAAAACACTCTATTGTATTCTAATTAAATTCTAAAAAACTGTAAGCAGAACGTTGAATTTCTTATTTAGAAAACAATAATAATAATAATAATAATAATAATAATTTGATTACTATATGAGAAACAGAGATGCTATTTCACCGGATTACTTAAAAACAAGTTTCCAAAAGTAAAAGTGGAGGAACAAAATATCTAGGAACAGGTCAGAAAAAAAAACGCACACTTGTGGAATAGGAACGGCAAGGAGGTGGCAGATTTTTAAGTGCAGTAGTACTGTTGATATTTTGATTTTTCTTTGGTGAATAGTATTACTGTTGATGCCACTAGCATATATCTATATATATAATAATTAAAAGATAAACAATGCGAGGAGCGAGGATAACAGATATTTTGGATGCGGAGATGAAAATATCTAGCGCAGCGTCTTATCTCCCAAGCTAATGTAGACTGAGGGTGACGTGGCGAGGGCCTGGCCCCACGACACGTGTAAAAGCGCAGCAACTGTATTCCCTTTTTGTTTCCCATCACCGCCCCTTTCTTCTTCAATTCCTCTCTACTTCTTATTCATCCCCTTCACCACCATTCCATTACAGGAACAAAAAATTAACATGAAGAACAATTTCAGATTAATTAGAACAGAAAAAACTCGAATGAGTTCACCCACACAGGTACCTTACCTTTTCCCTGTCCTTATTGCTTCCTATTTCTTCTTCCACTGTTCATTTAATTTTTTCCTTTGATTTGTTTGCATATTATACGAATCATCGTAATTTCCTCTGCAGGAATACAATTAAACTATAATTGATCTTAAGCATGTTAGTATGTTACAGATTGTTGTTGTTGTTGTTGTTGTCCTACTTAAAAAAAAAAAAGATTGTTATTGTTGCTTGAAGTAAATTCGTTCATACTTTCGTTTGATCTACAATAAAAAATTAATATTCTGTTTATGCCATAGTTTTTTTTTTTTTTCCTTTTCTTTATTTATAGAAGCATACATAACGAACATTTAAATGATGGGGATTGTGTAAATTAATGTTCGCTACTAGTATGTTGTTAATGATTTTGAAATTTAAGATGTATGCATTGAGTTGTGTAGTTGATATTTTATATAGCTTTTAGCGGTTCAATTTTCGTTTTTCTGGGCTTCTTCGTTTTTTAATGTTTTTACTTGTTTAAGGTTTAGTATTAGAATTTTTTTTAAGAAAATAATGTCGTAAAAAGAAAATCAGATCGTTAAGATTTGTAGTGGGTGATAATGATCATGATAATTGTGAGTTTTTTTTTTTAAACTACTATTTTTTTTATATTTGTAATTTAGTGCTTGTATTCATAAAAATAAATATATATGACACAAGTTGTGATGTGTTATATTACTTTTTATCAGTTATTTAAAAAGGAAAAAATATATTTAACTGTCAATTATTGATTTAAAAGGCTATGTGAATATTGATTTTTTTTTTCAATTATACTTCTATCGCTTAGATATTAAATTAAAAACTTTGTAGAGTTGGGGATTGGTAAAAAATATTTCTCATAATAAAACATAAGCTCCGTCTTTACGTAGTCCTATTTAAGTGGATGTTTGGAATTGAACTTGCACATGGATTGTTTATTTGTTGTCATCTTATAGCCAATTAAACGTGCAACGCTCATTCACTACTATCAATATGAAACTTCTGTGTTATTTTTTGGTGTATAAATTTTTTTTGCATATTTAATGTATGATTAGGCAAGAGATTTTTTTGGGTACATTATTAAGCAAGAGTTTGGTTTCATATTATATTTACTTTATGAATTTAAACCAAATAATAATAGCAGAGTTTTTAGATTAAAAACAGGAGGGCCGTAGTGATGCTTAATTATTTTTAGTGTCATTTTTTATTTTAAATAAAATAAAAGATAAGTATTTATTTGATGAAACAAATCAATTGATGGATTGTCAATTGAGGAAGTATGCTTTAATGAGTTTTTTTTTTATATATAAAAAAACATATGTAAATTAAATAGGAAACGAATTGACAAAACTTTGATCTTAAGTACCTCTGTTTAAACTTTAAACTTTTGATTGGGTGCGTTTAACATTTTGATATTCGTGAAATTATAACAAATAATTAACATTAGAATTTGTCAAAAAAAAAAACTAACATTAGAAATTTAGAATGTATTTAGGGCAACTGTGAAAATTAGATTATTTTAATAATGAATTATATATATATATATATATATATATATATATATATATAATCGATGATCGATTATAATCAAATTCAGTTAGTTTTTGATTGGATAAGTTTGTTCAAAAGTGGTCCTAAGATATGCATAGAACTTTGTTTTCCTGTCCTCTTTTTTTTCCAAATGGTAGAAAATCTTGTTTTCAAACAATTCTTTTCTTTATTAATTTATTTTTATTGGCATATTAATCATATACTATTTACTCTAGTAACATGATTTTCGCCGATTTCGTTTGTACATCAGGGCATTAGGGAGACAGAATCCACAATGGCTCCAGAGTGGACAGACGAGAAACACAGCATGTATATCAAGTCTATAGAAGCATCTTTCGTTAATCAGTTATATGATTCTAAGCAAATGAAAACTTCATATGACCCTGCTACCACTTCCGGCCAGGTTGCCTTTTTAATTTTTTCTACACACTCAATAAATTTGACTTGTTATATATATATATATATATATATATATATGAGGGATGTCAGTGACATTGTCTTTTTAATGCTCACTATGATTGACTGAAATTTATTGAAAATCACAAATTTTGGTTGGTCTCACTTCTTATTAGAAGAGTAATTTTCCAATAAATTTCAGTCAATTATAAAGGAGTATTAGAAAATCAAAGAAAGGTTTGGTTGTTATCATTTTTCATTTCTATGCATTATGAGTGTAAAATTTTGTACACTATCAGTATCAATCAATGATAAATAACTTTTAAGATAATTACTGTAAATTAACTAATTTATCATACATATCAATTTGTGATTGGACTCTCCGTGTATAGATTATTTACTTTTTTTTGTAGTCTTTCTTTTTCTCTCCCTCCTTGATTTTGTTTTAATACACACCCCCTCCTTGATTTTTTTTTTTAATACGCACCCCCTCCTTGAAAGACATTGCTTTATGTAAGATTATATACACAAGCTGTAGAGTATGAATGTATGATCATCCTATAACTTGTATATCTTCCCTCTTCTACACCTTTACAAAACTAAGTTTTCTTTTTTCTAAATAATAACAGTTCAAGGTACTACGTGGTGGCTGTTGGCAAAAAATCAATTTTGAGAGAGTGAATCCGCAAACGAGTAGGATTAACCAGTGTCATGACTTGACGGAAAATCCATGGATTCAGCACTACCGATCTTCAAGCAAACAGAGAAGCATAGCAGTTTCATCCCTTCAAGAAAGTGTTACTACCACAAGTAAAGTTGTTGATTTAGGCCAAAGGAAAGGAGTTCCCTCTGGATCAGGACATCTTCATTTGTGTGAATCTCGAGTCTGCCATAAAGATATGCTTTATAGTGATACAGGTGAGCCAAAATCTTCATCTAACCCTCTACTTTGAATATCATCTTTATTTTGGCTTTAGTGTCTGAGCTTTCCTACATGCGATGCATACTATAACCCACATTGTTTTATTTGTTGAGTTCTAATTTATATTAAGACCAAATGTGAAAAACAAATGTTAAGTGGAGACCATTTAGAAAGAGTATACTAGGTAGAGAACTGAAGTTCTACCTTTAGAGTGGTTTGGACCAAATGTGAAATGATTTATATTTGAATTTATTATTCTAAAAGTAATCTAGTATCAATTTTTTAATCTAACACAAAAACTAATTAAAGTTGCTTTAATTCAAAAAACAATTTTGGATCCATGATGAATTTTTCAATGAGACCAAACATATGAATGCTTATTTAAGTGGAGACCATTAGCATTAACCTAATTCAAACAAATAAACGTTTTTATAGTTTGGGTGTGGCATGTGAAGATTTTTGGTCCATGTGTACCTAACTCAACCATAAGGTCCACAGCACAATAATTTAGCTAACTGCTTTTTGTGTACCTGCTTTATGATTTATGAATGCCAATATTGATATCTCATTTATTAAAGTATTTTTTAATTTGACTCTGGTTCTTTCAGAGATGTCAGACCAGAACTTTGTTGATGAAGAAGTGAAAGGCAAAAAGCAAAATAAAAAGAGCAAGGTGAAACGACAGAGATCTTTGATAAGTGATGCTCAAGACAATGATCAGGTAATATTTTATTTTATATCATAAGTTTTTGTTGCTAGTGATCTCAGGATTTCGTGTGCGTGGTTGGAACTGAGTGATGACCATTTCAAATTGCTGTTTCAGATGGTCCCCAACAGAAAATCATCTTCTGGTGGAGATTTTACCAAGAATTTTGTTTCTGCTGCTTAGAATAGAGTGAAACACTGTTTTGTTTTTTTGCAAGATTTGGAGTTGGTCACGTTAGTCTCTCAAATATGAAAATTTTCTATTTTGGTCACTAAAGATTAAAAATGTCGATCAATCCTAAATTGATATTGATTGATTTTTATTTTTTTTCCATTTTCAATCAGGGATAAATGTTAACAATGTACTTTTTAACTAACACTTTTGCTTACACCTTTTATTATTGTTTAAAATTTATTGAAAATTATAAAATTTTGTGGGTCTCAATTTGAATTTAACGAGTCTCACTCTTGATTTTATAGTTTTTAACCAGTTTTAATCAATAGAAAAAAAAGTAGTAGAAAGTATCTTACTAGCATTTTTCTTCCAAGAAAGAAAACTGATTTTGATCTTTGAAGACTAATGTGACTGGTCTCAAAATTTCCAGGGAACAAAATAGTATTAACTCAATTAGAATACGAGGGGTTGTCAGAAGTGTGATTCTCTGTAACTTTTATGGATGACACGTTCTTAGCTAGCCACTGAATCACAAGTGAAACTGGCGGAAAATGCACGTGCTAATATTGTACCCGGAATTTTAAGATAAAATGTTTTTAATGTATACCCATGCTTGGGGGTTTTGTAGAGTTGTTGGCGTATGACATGAAAATTTCTGGGTGCAATTGATTTTAACTCATCTTAATGATGATGATGTGTGTACATATATGAAAGCTTTTGTGAATTTTATGAATATTGAAACTAATGAGTCATTTTCCATTCTTTTATTCCAGTGCTAGTTGGATCGACTAAAAATGTTTGCCTTTAAAGAGAATCTAAATGAGTGCAATTAGTCTTCATCACTCCAAGTAATGAATCCAAATCTATTTTTATATAGAAATGTATTATTCATATATTTTATTTACAAAAATCTATAGGTAATTGCATACGCAGATACTGCAAGTTCACGGGCGGGCACAGATGAATATTTTAACTGGCGGGAAAGGTAGCACTTAGGCACTATCCATGTTTGGCCCTGCTTGTTGTCATTCCTAATTCTAAGTATACTGCCATCTCCACCCCCAATTACACTTAAACGCCCATCCCAAAATTCCATTGATGAGAATACCAACAAAACACTTGGGAGGATTAAATCATGCCCAAGGAAACAAAACTAACCGAATCTATAAAAAGGGAGTTCATCTCTGCACATACGGAGCTCCTGAGAAATGAAAGAAGGTGAATAATCCCACCAAAATATAACCTGAATTTTGAGCACCCAAAAAAACAAATTTATCTGCATAAGCATTGCTTTTTTTTTTATATATATATATAAATATGAGAAATCCTAAGTTCAAAGTGTGAGAAGAATTTATACAATTGACCCGGCTATTAAATATATACTAAGGCATTGCGGAGGGATGGTAATAAGCATGGATAAAAACAGAGAGGAGTCTATTTCAATCCAAACCCAAACCCAATTTTCAGAGATTGTCTTTTCAATTGCCCGGATGGCTGCCATAATCTCTGCCATGAAATCACTCCTAATGCCGATGCTAGTTGCAATCGCTCCAATGAAATTTAATCTCGAATCAACCAAAAAACCACTGTTGCCCGCTCTACCTGGATTATCTCTTGTCCCGTGCGTGTTATTCATATAATAATTTTTATCACTCATTTTATCACTTTTTTTTTCTCTTTTTCTTTTTTTTTCTTTGCAGTATAAAAATTTGTTCTAAATTAATGTACATATTGATTTTAAATATATCACTGGTAAATTGGCATTTTCAAGAAAAGTTTGTCCGAGTTTTAAATTTTAAGATATGATTCATGTTTATGAATGTACTTAGTGACTGAGAAAAAAATGTCATTATCATATACTAAAGACAAAAAGAAAAAAGAAAAACATCAACATGTTTGAATAAAGAAATGAATGACAAAAAACAAATATTGAATGCGACAAGGAATAATTGCAAAAATGAACATCTTACGTTAGATTTATAAGTAGAGATAGATAGGTAAAATAAGAGGATGTTTGATTTAAATTTTACCCTCATAAAATTGATAGTTGCACGTTATAGCTTCTACATCTTTAGCGAAATTAACGTGAAAATATAAGCTTATGATGTCTTTTATGTGAATCCAAACACATAAATATGTTTGTATTCATAATAAATAGTGTTTCCATCACAAATAGATCAAATATCTGTCATCCTATCGGAGAGTCTTCTATTGTGTTGAATGGTCTATCATATCGAAGGATCGTCTGCTTGTAGTTCCTTGTCGAAATCTCATGTGCATGAGTATTCGACAGAGCGAGGGAGGATACCTACAAATGACACTTCAACGCTCAAGTGAAGGTTCAATTTAGAGCTATCAACAATATATAGTAAGTATGTAAAAAATAAATCAATCCTCTTACTTGGGGGGTTCACCCCTTTTTATACTAACTTGGTTGGACCTGGGGTCTATGGGTCTGTCACATCTTGATTACCAGTTGTGTAATACTCTCTCTAATCATACTTTGGTACTTCTAATAAAGTGATTACACTTAAATGGGTTTAGCGGTGATAATCACAGAAGAATGATATTCGTTGTTTGCACATGTTGAAGGTAGAGACGTACTGTTCGACATATGCAGATACATGGCCGAAGGGTGTGTTCGGTTTAGGTGCTTCATGTGTCTCCTCGACCTAATTGGGTATTTTATTAGGTATTCTAGCCCCCCTAAGCTCATTTTTGACATTGATCGAAAAAAGGACTTTATGGTGTGTCAGAACGGTTATCAATTACTCCCTTGACAGTTACATGCCTTTATTGTCACGAAGTAACCGTTACATCATGGAGGTAACGGTTTCTCCCTACATCTCTTCATATTCCCAAGTTGGGTACCATAACATCACTAGTCCTCCACCATAGATCTGTTTTGATCGGACGGTGCAGAGATGTTGTTGGTTGGGCTTCATCCAAGGCCCAACTCCTATAAATAGAGGGAGGACCCCCCCTTCACTTTTTGCCCTTGATATTTTCTTCTTTGCTTTGAGCTTAATAGTATTGTTTGCTCTTAGCCGAGTAGTGCAATAATCAATTCTTTCTTTGAGGTACGTAATAATGGTGTCGATTGAAGGTTCATCGTCAGTTGGAGGCTAGTCTGAGGTTCGAGGGTACGAAAACGTAGTTTTAGAAGTGTTGTCCAACTCCCACTCCTTGGGATCAGTTTTTTCTAGTTTGACTGACCTCTCGACAACCGAGGGGTCTAGGGACCTTTCAGCTTTTTTGAGCCAGCTACCATCCACTACAACTGAAAAGGTTGGTGAAAGCGTTGCGGGCCCAGTATTGGCCGTTATTGCCAAGGCGAGGACGTTCGAGAAGGCTACTTCTTGACCTAAGAAGTGTCCAATGCTAAAAGAGAGGTGTCCACCTCCCCCGATTACGCTTCCAGAGTACCCGTGGGTTGACGTAGAGGTAAACACCTACTTCTCCCGATACAACCACCAGTTAGATTTATCCAACCTCATTAGCTGGCTGTCGATTTGTACCATAACAGATCTGGATACGTGCTCGGTCACTCTTCGCATGGTCCGGTCGGATGCCACACTGCCCACGGAGTTCGTGTTCATGAACCAAGAGGGGATGAACATGGATTTCTTTTACATGTACGATTTCTTGTTTCGTGATCTTCATGTAAGGGTCTTGTTTGACGATTCTACCATGGGTGTGCTCCACATACTCGATGTTGCTCCGACATAACTTCACCCGAATGGATAGGCAGCCATGCAAGCGTTCCGCGCACTTTGCTTGTATAACTATATGCCAGTGACGCACAAACTCTTCTTGCACTACTTCTATAGTCGTCTTCAAAGATAAGACTCAATGGATATCACTGATTCGATTGTCGAAGCGTACTCTCTTCTGCCCTTTCAATTTTTATAATAAAAATTTTAAGACCGAAAGGGGTAGTATTATGTCCATCTCGTATGTTATCCAAAAGGGGTTTCCTGAGTTATAGACTAAGGGCCTATAAACCCATAGGACCTCTGCTAGCTCTTTGGCCCATCTCTCATTGGCTCCATCTAGTAGATTTTTCAATTTTCCTAAAATGACTTTGTTAGCTGCCTCGACTTGTTCGTTGGTCTGAGGGTGCTCCATTGATGTCACTTTATGCTTAATGCCAAGCCCACTCAAGAATTCATTGAGTTTTCAATTCATAAACTATAGGCCATTGTCGGTGACAAGTGTATTCAAAATTTCGAAGTGTGTGATTATATTCCACCAGGAGAACTTCTAGACCGTTGAGATAGTGATGTTTGCTAGTAGTTCGGCCTCAACCCACTTGGTGAAATAGTCAACAACCACCAGGAGAAATTTCTTCTGCCCTGGAGTCGTGGGAAACGGCCCGAGAATGTCCATTCCCCAGATAGAGAAAGACCCAGGGGAGACCATCGAGTGTATCTCTTTGACTACCAATGTATCAAGTTTCCATGTCTCTGGCACTGGATGCATTTCTTTACAAAATTTGAGCAATCTGTCTTGAGGGTTGGCCAATAGTAGCTAGCCCTCAGAACTCTAGTGGCTATGGTTCTATCAACGATATATAGTAAGTATGTGAGAAATGAATCAGTCTTCTTACCTGGGGGGTTAACCCCTTTTTTATACTAACCTAGCTGGGCCTGGGGTCTATTGGCCTATCACATCTTGATTACCAGTTATGTAATACTCCCCATAATCATACTTTGGTACTTCTAATTAAGTGATTACCCTTTAATGGGTATAGTGGTAATAATCACAACTAAATGGTATTCATTGCTTACACATGTTGAAGGTTGAGACATATTATTTAACATATGCATATAAATGATCGAAGGATGTGTTCAATTTGAATACACCAGGTGTCTCCTCAACCTGATAAGGTATTTTATCCGGTATAAACAATATGTTCAAAAACTACAATAGAAAGCTTCCATCTAGACATAGATGAAAAAATGTGTTGCATGATCAACCATGCAATAAATTAATGAATCAATATGTGGCTTTTGTGAATTTGCAAATCAACTTCCATATTTGTTAATTTATTATTACGAGTTGGCCTCAAGAAGGTTTAACTTAAATGAATTTGGTTAATTAAAAAATAAATATTTTTTGAAATCAAGATTTGTTTTAAATACATTTAGTACATTGTTATGAGTTCAAGAATACCTTACACTTCATATTAGTCCACCCAATCGAGTACCTTACACTTTATATTAGTCCACCCAATCGAGTAACACAACAAATCTAAGAGGGCCTAATTTTTTATTCCAGAGTCGTAGAGTAGGAGTGTCTTCCAATTTATTGGATTAGAGACTAATCTTGTTTGCCTGTGTGACTACCGTTAGTCCAAAAAAATTTTACACAAAAAAAATTGAACACAAATTATTCTATTAAATAGATCATTCTTCCGCATATAAATACAATAAAACCTTATACCACTGTGTCAGACCTATGGATTAAGAGCCCCTAATCTTGTCTCAAAATGTGTTTCCCATTATTAAAAAATATAATAGTCTTATATGTTACATCTCACTTATATACATATGATCTAAGGTATTTCTTGACCACTAGCACCTCTCCTACTTATGTTTATAAATATCAATGGTTCTATTTATTTTATGAGTTTGATACTTTGATTACTAATTTTGTATTGATAAGGTGTATACTAAGGGTATATATATCCCAGTTGGCAGTGAGAGACTAATCTTTGAACTTCGAAGGTGTAAACAAAATTGAAATAGAACCTTTTTCATACACAGTTTTGAATGGAATCCTTGTGAGTTGAACAGAGTTGTGAACTTGTCAGAGCAAGGATGATCTTATTGTATCTATGGCTACGACTGGTTGCACGTGAAAATTATGCAAACATAGTCTGACAGGTTGACAGCAATATTATATTCATCGTTTCGGATGATCTTTAGAGCAGATAAGGTTACAACTCTGTAATCACAAAAAGCCCAACAACCTTATTTTTCTCTCTCTACTTGCATGTGTAACTTAATGAACATATGTCTGACTTTGTACAAGTATAAAGACGAATATAATATTACCCAGAAAATTTAAACGTGAATTCTTTAATTTCAGTCTCACTGGCTTTTTAATCATCTTGTCTTTCTTGTATTTTTTTCATCCTCAAGTTTCAACCATTGACATTGCGAATTGCGATGATGCCCTTTAGATATTGAGTTTATTTATCAACTTAGTTATACTTAACGAATAAACAAAATAAATGTAAAAATGAAAATAAAGAGTGCCACAGAGAAAAATCCCACTGTTGTGTTGGGGGTGTATTTTTTATCTGTCGCTCCTGCTGTATTAGTAAACATGATTTCAGAGGAGAGGAAGAAAGAAAAACTGAAAATTTTCTATTACATTGAAATGAAGTGGTAATTACAAGATGATTACATTAGCATTTATATAGGCTCACTACTAATCACAAACTACATCTCTAATACTCTGGAATTTCTGGAAAGCTGATTGAGGCATAGGATCCCTGTTTAGAGACTGAAAGTTTGATTTGTAGTTAATTTTAGGGTAGAATGAATATTGCATAAAAAAATTTGATGTCTAACGTCAACGAAATTTATACTTTTTGCAATATATATATATATATATATATTAAACGTGTGTTGATAATTTTTTTTAATAATATTTTAGTATTAGTTCAACAATAGTTAAATGCCCCTAGTGATAATTTTTATTAACATATCTAAGGAATATTACTGGGACTAAAATTATATTTTAAATACAAGTTTATATTATAATCTCACTTCTCAACAAATTCAAATTTAAAAGCTATAAAATTAAGTTTGCAAAATCCACATAACCCATTATGTTTTTCGCACAGCTAGCGTACAGATGGCTTATTTGTTTTCTATTTCTGAAAACCTTTTTCTTTTATTTTAAAAAAAAAACTTGTTTAATAAGATTAGGATCTGATAGGGGTGATTTTTAGTTATAAATTAAAAAAAACAATTTTTAGTTTTTTCTCTATTTTTTCAATTTTAAATTAACTCATTTTGACAGATTTATATCCTACTAGTTTAAGGATTATTTGTGTGATGGTTATTAGAGAAGGCAATGCTAGTGTCAATAGTGGTGGTTGACGGTGATGATTATTGGTGGTGATTTTAGTATAAGTTGCAGTGGTAATAACAATGTCATGCCAGAAATGATGTTGTAACAATGATGGTGGTACTTCCGTAGTGATGGCAAAATTAATATTGGCGACAACAAAAATCATCATTATCCAATGTAGGATGAATATATTTTTTTTAAAATTGAAAATCAAATTCACAAATTCTTTTCTTTTATTATTTTGAAGATGAATGTAAAAATATTTTAAAATTGAATTAAAAATTATTTTAATCTGATATTTGTCAAACACATTTTACATTAAAAAATTACATTAGAAAAGAAAAAAAAAAGTTGCATCTACTTCAAACATGTCCTTAATTTTTTAAAAATATTTATTTTTTAGATTTTAAATGAAAAAGACCAGAACATCACTAAACTGTTTTGGATTTCTACTCTGTTTTGGATTTTTAATCATTGTTGTGTCTCATCTTCTTACCCCACTCTTATTTTCTAAAAATTAGTAATGTTTTATGAAATTTTTTAAAAATAAAAATAAAAAATACAATCAAACACACCCTTTTTTTTACAACATCAATCGCATCCTTTTTAATTATCTGCTTTTGGTTATTCATAATTGAATCATGAAATTAAAGAAAAAATGTAAATTAAAGAGCATACGAGTTTGCAACCTAAATGTTCTATTTACTTGTGGGATTCAATACGGTGAAATTACTTAACTATGGCAGAAACACCTTATTCCCATGAGTTTGAAATTTTGATAAGTAGATAAAATAAAGGGTTAATTAAGTTTTTAGTTCTTAAATTAGGAGAGTTTTGAATTTTTGATTCTTAAATTATTTTTTTAAAATATTTGGTTTCTAGAGAATTTCTCATTATTATAAATAGTTCATGCCGTTAATAATTTCTGTTAAATATTAAATTGTCTATTTAAGTGACCATAAATATTATTATAGATGATAGATGAAGAGGATAAATTGTTGTTTCGCATCACTGATCTCCTCATGAGTAGTTGTTGTATGTTTGAGTGTTTGGAGTGTTAGGGTTCAATAATGACTCTTTTCTTTTTCTTTTGCATTTTAATAATATAATATTCTAATGATTTACCTAAATTTGATAAATTTTACATGTCATATATGTAGCACATATGTTATATTTGATCTGTCTTGTTTCATGATATTTCATCACTTAACTGAGGACATTAACGGCAGAGACTATTTTTAATAACGACAAATTTTTTAGGAACCATTTTTTTAAATAGTTTAGGGATGAAAAATTCAAAACCTCATAATTTGAGGACTACAAATTTAATTAGCCTTAAAATAAAAAGAGATATAAAATTAACTTGGTGATAAAAAGAGAAAAGAGAGATAAAAAAAAAGATTATAAGTTCAATTTTTTTACTAATAAAAATTTAATAATTAACCATTAATATTTGTCAATAAAAAAATGAGAGTAACATAGCCATTTGATGTTTGCAATTTGGATATGACCAGTGTCCTCCTCCAAACACTTGTCTTTTGCTATAAATTGTTTAACTTTAGCTGTTGATTTTATAAATCCTCCACTCATGATTAGTAACTTTTAAAACGGTATTCACTTTATTTTTGTCTTTAACGTATAGATGCAGAAATGTCAAAAAATTAAAATGAATAATGTTCTGTAATATCCGAACTAAAAGTAGGATTTATAAAATCATAAGTCGAAACAAATGAAAGACTAAAGTGGAAGCTTCTCATAACCCTATATTAATTGGTCTAGTTAGGGTATGCTTTTGTATCAGCGTTCAACTATACAATTCAAAGTGATATATGAAGCTAAGAACTTAGGGATCCTTGGCTTGGACTTTAGCTGTCATTTTTGGATTCAAGTTGTAAAGCACAGATATACCATGCCCTTTATTCTATTTTTTGCATAAAAGCAGCCGCAAAAACGCTTCAAGAAGATAAGAAAGTTTACGAGAGTGGATGTAAATAAAAGATTAGCGTCTTAATATGAGAGCTCGTTGTCTTGGTCTTTCATTTTTCATATCAGCTAGGAATTATACTCAAGTTGCATGTGACCGTCCAAAAGAAATTAAATGCTCGTTGACTCCAACGTTATCTTAATTTTGGGTGAATCCAAAGTATCTTTCATCTTAATTTTGGGTGAATCCAAAGTACTTTCGACCGAGAGGACTAAAGACTAATCCTTCAAAGTATGGGGATTCAATTTCATCTTAACTGTTTATAGTATTTTAGGAGGAAAAAAACAACAAGAAGATTTTATGATCATTAGAAGTGATCCAAATGACAAGCCCACACTCTAATTAATAGGGTTGGTTTATCTAGTGAGTTGTTATTTCTCTAGTGAGTTGTTATTTTGATGGTCATTGAGCACGGTTAAACATGACGAATAAGGTATTAATTAATACTTACAAAAATTGTAATGCTTAAGTCATAAATTATTTCAACGAAGTAATAATATATAAGAATAAGAATAATGTAATTAACTCTGAGAAGAGTTGTGATATTTATAAGTGATGGTGGATCACTAATGTGGTGATTACCGACACACTTGGTTGGTAAAAGGCACAAGAGTCCTTACATATTTGCAAGCCTTTATACATTAGTCAACGAATATTATATGGTTGATCTTGATATTTCTCTAAGTATAGGATGATGATCATGTGAGAGGACACAAAATAAACTCTAAGTGTATGATGATGCAATCATAGGACACATTTTTATTGGCAAATGTATGTTAATGATTAGTTTTTGTTAATGAAAAAATTTAAATCCATAATCTTTTTTTTCTTCTGTTTCTTCTCCTTTTATTACTAAATCAACCTTATATTTTTATAAGACACAAAGTAAATGAATGAACAGGTAAAATGATTTGAAACTTTGTTAAGAATATTAATTACTTAAATGTGATTAGATTAACCTAAAGTGTGTTCATGAGAAAGGAATTATTAGATGAATCAAAATTGTCATGAGATATCTCAATCTAAGGTTTAGGTCATCTTAGACAAACCCTAGAGACATTTAATAGCCTAAGAATGTGTAGTTATTTATCACTAAATTCGACGTGTATTGGAACTATGAACTTATAGTTTTGGAATCATGCCCTTAGAATTTAACCTCTCTAATACTCTATTTGAAACACATGCAATTCTTCAAATCTAATCATAGGTCTCCTATACAAAAGGTTTAGACTTGAGAATAAAAATTGAGATAATTTGATGAATTCACTAGTCACAACTCACAACCCCGTGACCGACATGGGTGATAATAATTAAAAGTTATAAGGAGGCCCATTTTGACCAGTATCACAACCACGCAATTCTCACGTAAGGATAGAGTGATGCATCAATTTTATCTCAATCCTGAATTCTTAACTATTGGTGGCCGCCATGGTAATGTCGTGTTCTTCATCTTCATCTTCTTTCTTTATGGGATTCAATCAATAATTTATGAACTTTACAAGATGTATGCCTCCTTCCAGCTGGAAAAAATGGTGATGGGTGATAATTTAGAAGAGAGATGTGGTTCTTGGCATATACTACATCCTTTATCACAAACAGTTGGGTCCCTTTATTTATCTACTTTTTTTATTTGAAAAAAAATAAAAATATTAGGGTCTTTTCTGATGGTCTATCAACCACAACACAATCTTTACAATCATGAAGTATATCTTTTTCATCTTACTAATTGGTGGAATCGATATGATGATGCTCCTTCACTTCCAAAGTCTGCCTAATACTTGTTAAGTTGATTACTTACAATTACAAAAGCATTCACCAAAAGAAAAACAACAACAACAATAATAAAAAACACATCACAAAGTTGCAAGACGATTGAGTCTGTCCCGGGATTTTGTCATTTTCATTCCTTTATTGTTTTTTTAACAAATATTCCTTTTTTTTTTCTTTTGATGATGCTAGTAGCTTTATCATTCTCTTTTTGCTAAACAGTCAACAAATAGCTCGTTTCACATAAAAAATTATATAATTTTAATGTTTTAATTTAAGATTTTTTTATGCACAATGTAATTTTTATACTATCAATCATCATAATTCATTAAGATGTCAGTGATTAAAGTGATAATGAAATTTGATCCTTTAAATAAGATTTTAAATTCGAGTCTTGTAAATAAATAAATAAAAACATACTTAAAGTAGAGATTTCTCTAAAGATAATCAACAAGTTTTACAACAAATATTAATCATAAATAAAAATGTTGAATATTTTATATTAACTTCATGGTCATCCAAAAAAATCAATCACAATATACATAATTTTTTTACTATTAAG
This sequence comes from Glycine soja, assembly GCF_004193775.1. Classification (NCBI taxonomy): domain Eukaryota; kingdom Viridiplantae; phylum Streptophyta; class Magnoliopsida; order Fabales; family Fabaceae; genus Glycine; species Glycine soja. Next base: position 40,129,061 of record NC_041018.1, read on the forward strand.
ATAGTTATTACAAAAGTTCATAGGCTTATTATACAAGATGACTTATCATATTAAATCTTTTACATTATCAATACGTAAACTATTTACTCTTAATTTAATACATTTATGTAAAATATATTATTGAAAATTTATTCATCTGACTCTCTAATAAAAATGCGAAGTTTTGGATTAATAAAAAAGAAGTAAATTGCTTCATTCTTCTAGGGTAGTCGGTAGGACATACTTCAAATCTTAGTGAGGCTTTAGAATAAAAATATTTATAAGACGTTTTAGTTGATGTTTCACAACCCTATATATACATGTTCATGAAATGCAATGTTTGTGTCCAGATGAAGCGTTTCATGTCGACAAAATGAATGAAGAGTGGATCCTCGAGTACACTTACTTTAAGTAACAATCTCTCACAATCTTTGAAGACAAAGGGGCATAGTACGACATTCGTCGCGTTTTACTTCACGTTCGGTCTTCCCAGTCACAAGCTATCTTGTTACAGGATGCAACATATGCCAACACATGTTGCCTCCTTTGCTGCCACCATAAATGAACACATGACTAAGTGTAAGTATATCTATGATTTCAACTTTCAAGATTATAATCCATTCTGTTTCTTAATTTCTCAAATGCCTAAATATAGACCAAATATGTAGCCAACAACTTTCCATGCACCTTTAAAAAAAAATAAAAATCCATGCTCACATACAAACACGTTACATATAGTTACATTTATACAATTTTTATTGTTTAGTTGTAATTCAGTTTATATATACATATATATATATATATATATATATATATATATATATATATATATATGTATATATTCATATTGTGATTATGTTATTTGTATATCATTTTTAGAATATTAGTCTTTTAAGAAATAAATATGTTTTGATTTAAAATTAAATTATATTCTTGAAAATTCTTATTAAAAATGAAATTTAAATAGATTAAAAATAAAACATTATTTAAAATCCAATAAAAATAAAAAATATATTTTATTTTATTAAATAACATATTTGGAAAGAGTAAAATGGCCAGTTTATGAACAAATTTAAAATTAAAATTAATTTAATCTTATCAATTTCAAATATTCTTGGCTCATAGTCCCTTTAATCAATTAGAAACACAAAGATTAAGTCAAGCATTATTAAGTTTAGAAATTCACAAAACTCTAGCATTAAGAAGTTCTATGTCTAAACTCTTCTCAATACAAGTTAATCAAGCTCATTTCCACTTGCATTTTTACCAAGTTTTCTCATTTTAAACATTAATTGTAACCATCCAACTAATGGTCAAACAATAGAATGCATTAAGCAAAGAAGATTACTCAAGAGTGCATCATCAATAGAATGCATTTGACAAAGGTTTGGTATCTTGAAATGCACTCATCCCACATTAGTTTGCTGGTGAACAAATGCATTGAGTGCAAGCAAGGTTGAGATATATCAGCAATAAAAATGTGTTAAGTGTGCGCGCTAATTGAAGAGATACAAAATAGAGAGATGTGAAAAACTTTAAATGTGAGTAAATCTTGAACTAAAAATTAATCTCATAATTAATTTAAATTGAAGAGATACAAAAGTCACACTAAAGTAGGGAGTCAAAGGTGTCAATTATGAATGTTATCAAAATAAAGAATTTTTCTATCTTTAGTACAATTTAGGATTAAATAATAATTAGTCCCTATAAAATATCCTATTTTTTGTTAAGTTTTAGACCTTTAATGTTTTTTTAGTCTCTATAAATTTTAAATAATTTTGTTTTAGCTCATGTTGTCAAGTAATATTGTTTTTAATACCTCATCAATTAATCTGAGGCCACAAAACACAATTTTTTGTATTCTGAATTTATTTTTCTTAAAAATATATTATGTACAATCAATAAAATAAATCAAATTTTCATTTTGAGAGTAACAAAATATTAATAAAAGGGTAGATGTTAGTGGCTAATTTGAAGAAATCGATACAAATTATTTATATATATATATATATATATATATATATATATATATAATTTATTATTTCAAAATATTTTTAAGAAAATACCTGGGACACATTTTCTATATTAATTTTTTTTAAAATTAGAAAATTACAAGAAGTAGTAGAAGTAGAACCGACACAAATTTGTGATTTTCATTAATTCAAGTTAATAATAAAATGTATTTAAAAGAGTATTGTTAGCATTTCTCTTTAAACATTATATGCATAATTCAATTAACTTGTTAGATTATTTTACTTATTTATTTATTCATATATATATATATATAGAGAGAGAGAGAGAGAGACTTTAGAAATATTAATTTAAAATAACTTAATTAATTTTTATTAGAAAAATAAATTAAATTAATTACTATTTTAAATAGAATCATGATTTTACGGTTGTAATTGAGAATTTTGCATAAACATATACACCAAATCCTAATTAAGTTTAATCCTATTTTTTTCTCGGTGAGATACAAATATTATTTGACCTAGGAAGAAACACAAGTTTTTATAAAAAAAAAAAAAAAGAAGAAGGAAGAAACACAAGTTAAATACGCTTGGAGAGCGTTACAATTAATAAAGTAGGGCGCTACATCAAAAATTTGAAACTGTATTAAAGAAGACATATCTCACGATTTGCTAATAGATCAACAACTTGATTTGTCTCTCAGAAACATGAATCCAAGTGACACTCCTTTCACATTTATGAATATTAGGAATGCCCTTTAACTAAAGAGTAGCAGGCTCATGAGATAGACTATATCCTTGTTTATATATTTGTTATCCATCAAGAGAGATCTGATGGATGTATAAACATAAAAGGTCATGCCATGTTTAATATTAATGTGTCAAACAAACTCATATTCAATTATATATGCTCGATAGGAATTATTTATGTCCAGTTTCATAAAGATAAAACTTAAGCATTGGTGAAAAAGTGAAAAAATTGAATGTTTAGTTTTGATTCCATCTGTAGAGAGATGAGTTGGTATATATATTGTTTGAAGATATCTTGTTTTCGACATCGTGTTTTGCTCTCTCTATTTGTACAATCTCATGATCAACATCATTGAAAGAATTTAAATTTTGTTCTTTACCTGCAGTCCACCATGATCATCATTTGTTTTTAAGACTGCCACATCATGTACTTAATTATATATAATGCTCCATAGAGTGAAAATACAATCCCAGAAGCTTCTGATCAATTTACTTTACTGTAATATATATAGACATTGTATTATAAATAGTTTGACATTATATACTTTTTTAATAAGTAGTTTAGCATTATTTTTTTATAGTGTATGTAGGCATTAAAAAATGAATTAATCTGAAGAGAAATGTTATTGCAACATGGTCCCACGTACGAAATTTCTCCATTAGTTGAAGTATGTGCATGCAAGTGATGGAACACTTTTTCTTCTTTTGAACACATCAAATTCGATGAAACATACCATAACGAGAGCACTGGGCACCATAGCCAAATTAGTGGCAGTACGTGCAAGGTGGATTGTCACCACGCGTTCATCAGGAGATGCGAGAATGAGACAGGTGCCCCTTGTAATTGATACCTCAGTATCTCCATAGATTACCCTGTCACGTTGAGCCTTGGGTAACCATTCACCCTTTAACACGTTCAAAGTTCAAACCAAGAGGAATCTAAAGCTGACACCTATAAATCACACGTACCCACTGTATCAGCATCACCATCAGCCATGCATGATTGTTCACGTTGAAGGAATGTCATACCAACAAATAATATATATTAACCTTAGCTTTAAAATGCTTTTAATATATTTTCATTTTAATTATTAAAATATATCATAGTTGAATTTTATATATGGGTTTAATTATTTAAAATATTTTCATAAATTTATATGAATTTATTTTGAACTAGAAAAATAGAGATTTAAACTAATTCACCTCAAATATTGAAATTAAATAAGTCCAGTTCAATCTTGATAACTCATTCAATTTCATTATCTTTCACAAAAATGTAAGTATTCTTTAATTTTATAAACTACTCCTAGCTTAATCCAAATAATTTTTACACTAACATCTCCAAGCCAAGTACTTTTTTTACTACCAAATCAGTTTTGATTCATACAAACCAACATATTTGTTTAAGGATTAGGTGTACATGAATTATCTCTATCATCTTAGACATATATACAAATTAAGCTCACAATCTAACTCTCAAGATATACAAAGTGATTAATTGAGATCTTATTGAAAACTAAGAAAGCTTTTACAAGAGTTTTAAATGCTTGAGAATGATTTTTTTTTTTTTATATCTCTGGACTCTAGCACTTCAATATTTTTTTGGTATTTATAGACTTGTTGAGGAAGTAATCATTGCTTGTTTGTGTCTAAACAATTTTTTTCTTTTTTCGATTGTTTGTTGGTAAAGGTGTCCATTGAAGTATTAAATGTTCACTCTGGTTTTTTTCCTTGACAAGCACTCCAAATCCGGAGAGAATAAATCACCTTTTATACTTTCAAGTATTTGTGTAATTTGCTTTAAGCATGCCTTGAGTACTAGGTAACTTCTTTTGACTTTATTCTATCTTTTTGTTCTTCAATATATCCTAAGAAGAACAATAAATTAACATTCTTTATACAAAGAATCAAACGACCAAAGAATTAAACTAATCATAAAATGTTATAAATTCAATGTTTGTTTGTTATTGTCTAATGAATCAGACATAGACACAACGGATTTTTATTTGTTAAACTATTAGATTGATGCAAATTTTAAAACTTAATATTTATTTGCATAAAATCAAATAAAGGTTCTGATTCATCATATGATGTAACATAATAAAAATTATATTAAAATACTTCTTTATATATATATATATATATATATATATATATATATATATATATATATATATATATATATATATATATATATATAGTGCACATATAATCTAAGTAAGAGGCTTTGTTGTTTGATTTCAAATGTTAATAAAAATCCATTAATTTTATCTAAATATTAAAATAAATTATAATCTAATTAGGTTTAGTTATTGATTTAGTCCCTCAAATTGGGAGTCTTGATTTTTTTTATTTTTTATTTTGTAGTCTTTTAAATTAAAATTTTATTATTATTAAATTTGTGCGAAGTGGGAACAGGATTCATGTTAGAGATTCACTTTTTATATTACATTTCTAATTGCGAGAATATTTTGTAATTATACATAAATATTATAGGTTTAATTATATTCTCTTAAATTAGAGGGTTATTCTTTAAAGTCTTTCAAATAAAAAATTATATTTTTAGTCTTCAAATTATGATGAAGGGACTAAAAAGAGTATTTTTCAAATTTTAAAAACTAAAAAATGTAAATTTTTATTTGAAGGATCAAAACAAACATGTCCATTAACTTGAAGGATTAAAAACATAATTAAGTCAATATTATATTTTAAAAAGGATAACATATATTTTTAGTTATTCTATTTTTTGTCACATTTATTTTAATTTCTGTAATTTTAAATTGATCAATTTTGTTCATAGATTTCTTTTTAAAAAGATAGATTTAGTCTTTATTAGAAATAAATATTATAAAAAATATTTATATATAATTTGTTATTGCAACAAATCACAATACATCATGAATATCTAAAGACCAAATTCACGTATTTTTTAAAGAATAGAAATCAAATTGATAAATCTACATGTCAAGACTAAAACTAAGTAGGACTGAGAATATAGATATTAAAAACATATTTATTCTTTTAAAAAAATTAAAGTATGTGGGGACTGTTGCCCCCAAAACTCCCCCAAATAGATTCGTCTCTGTTTTAAACGCTCAAACTATCATTTTCAAACTTCACTCACAAGCTTCATTTTATTTTCTAAAGTCGCGGGAAAAAAAATGACCCAAAGGAGTGTAACTTTCAAAATATAAAAAAATTACACCGTGATTTAAACATTTCTAGAATTCAGAAAAATGTGCCAGCAATATACTTACTAATTAAGAATGTTTATTTCCAGTATTTATAGTTGATTATATATTCGTATAGATTATTGAGTGAAAAAATGGTATCTGAATATCTAGAGCTTGCACAGGGATGAGAAGAGAATCTCAGTGTTCAGTAGTGGAAATATACTTTTTTCTTCAAAGCACACATGGTGATAAAGGACCCTGCTCGAGAGAGCTCAAATAGCAACACGTTGCTTTGGTAGGGTTCAGTTACATGAAGCATGATTAATCAAGTACATATAACATTATAATAATGTTTCCGAAGATGACTGAACTGGGTATCATTGGGTGTAAAGTCTGTCTGTTGGAATGAAGTAATGCTAATTTTCTAAAACAATTTGTGGGTTCGGTTTGTAAAATATAAATTATTTTAACGAGTGATTATATAAAATTAATTTTATCTTTAAATTAATTATTATAAGTTCTAAAATGTTGTTTAGTATAAAAATTATTTTATGTTAAGATTATAAATCAAATTACAAGTTTAAAAGCAATCTAATCCAAGTATGCTTTATCAATCAAATTATAATCAATAATTTAGAAATTAATTAAATAGTTTAAAATAATGGTCCGCGGAAAAAAGGCAAAAAGTGTTAAATAAAAAGTAAAATGTTTATTACATTAAAAATATAAAATAATTATTGAATAATTGCTAAATTTTAATCATAAGTACTAAAATTTGAATAATACCTTTGATTATAACCTTAGGTTATAATTCAGATTAATTACCACATTTGAATAATACCACTAATAATTCTTTTTCTATCGATCAAATTATAATTTAAAAACAATCTAATCCAAATATGCTCTATAAATCAAATTATAATCCAAAATTTTTAAATTAAATTAATTTATAAAATAAATGAGGAGATTAAAATAATTTTTAAATGGAAAATTAAAAAAATGTTAAATAAAAAGTAATATGCTTACTACAATAAAAAAATATTGAACAGTTGTTAACTTTTAATCACAATCTTTAAAGTTATTGTTTCTTATAAAAAATATATTTCTTTTTGTTAAGATTAAGCAATCGAATGCAAATATGCTCTATGAATCAAATTGTAATCCAATTTTTTAAAATTAATTTTGAAAAGGATTAAAGAGAATAAAATAATGGTTAATGGGAAAAGGCCAAAAGTGTTAAATAAAACGTAAAATGTTTATAACATAAAAAATATTGAATAAGTTTTTCTTCAAATAAATAATGTTAAATATCACTTCATCAGCGTGGATATATATATATACTTAGACATAAGTACAATGATTAACAAGATTCATTTAGAAAACAACAGAATGAAAGGACACACTTTACTTGATATTTTAAAATTTTCTTTTTCCATGATGGAAGGAAATAGTAAGCTGGAAAAATAATAATCACATACATACATTTATCCCCAGACACATGGACGTGAGTAAAAACTTGCATGTATATCAATTTGGAAAACAGCTACCAGGTAGCTAGATAGATACACTTGATCTCTGTCGAGTACTAATTGGTTGAAAGAATATGGAATGGAAGTACTTTCTGCATTATATGTTACCATTGTCTAACACACGCCATTTTATTTTCTTAAAATCAGGCTTTGTAACTTTATATTTAACACGCCTCTATACATTCTTTAGGCAAGAGAGTTTTTTTGGTCTAAACTCTAAATTACAGTATCTTTCACCGATAATAATATTGTTTAAGTTAGATAAAATTATTATAAATGATAAAACATTTTGTCCAAATATTTAACATTTTGATGATAGGTAATAGTCATTTGAGTATATGCAAATCTAGCTTGTTTACTCTTTTGTTTTTACTACATTACAAAGCGGTCCACTCTACCTACTCAATTTGCTTTCAAATTCGATTTGATTATACTTATGAGATTGATTTTCCTATCATTTGCTAGAGACTTCGATCCATTTTGAAAAGCAGAAGTTGTTAGGTAGCCATTAAGGATGGGGAATAAGTCAAATTGGAACTATTTTTTACTTATTAGAATTAAATCCCACTGTTTAAAAAAATTATAGTTTAATAAAGTCTTTAAAAACATTTCTATTAAAGAATACTTTTTAAAAACATTTTTGTTAAAGAACATTTCCTAAAATTATTTTATTTAAGACAATCATTATAATTTTTATATATATAAATTATTTTAAATTGTTCATTTTCAAGAAGTATTAATATGTAGTGATTATTCTATTTGCTTTGAGAAATGTTGGAACAAAGTCAACAAAACATTATTAATCGTATAAAATTCAAAATCAAACCACACTAAAGGGTATAGTATGACCAATAAAAGGAAAACACACAAAATGGTATGTTCGACCAATTTGTAAAATCATATTTTGGTAAGTGCAATATTTTCATGGTTACTGTACTCTAATGATTTAACGTCTGATTTAATAGTATAATATTTATTTAATAAAAAATAATTTGGTAATTAGTATAAACATTATAATTTTATATATGATACCTTATATTAGTACATAATTCTATTAATAAAGGAAATAAATATATGTTAATAAAATTGTATTATATTATTTGTATAGACTTATAGTATCTATGTTGATAATTTAATTTTTATTAAAAAGATAATACTAATAAATACTTGACATTATTTTTAATTAGTAAATAATACTTTCAGTAAAATTCCTTCATACGAAGGAATCTTGTTGTATTCTTTTTACATAATTAACCAACATTATTTTAAAAAAATTAGTGCTTTACAATTATTTTTTTTGGTGTAGATCATAGCAACGAGGTATAAATTTTATGCAAATTATCTAACCTCTATCACTAGGTTGACTTTATAGTAGTGTTTTAGTTGATAACTAAGGATATGTTTGGATTAACGTTTGGGAAGTGCTTTTTGTGAATTTCAGTAAATAATACTTTCAGTAAAATTCCTTCATACGAAGGAATCTTGTTGTATTCTTTTTACATAATTAACCAACATTATTTTAAAAAAATTAGTGCTTTACAATTATTTTTTTTGGTGTAGATCATAGCAACGAGGTATAAATTTTATGCAAATTATCTAACCTCTATCACTAGGTTGACTTTATAGTAGTGTTTTAGTTGATAACTAAGGATATGTTTGGATTAACGTTTGGGAAGTGCTTTTTGTGAATTTCAATGTACAATAGTAATTAAATTTCAGTACACCAAATGAAGAAGAGAAAAATCGGGGCATCAGTTTGTTTAAATTTTAAAAAATAATTTTTAAAGAAGTAAGTTACAGTTACCTATTAAAAAAAAGTAGAAAACTACCTCTTTTTTCTATAAAAAAAGAAAGTTGTAACAGACACATAAAAAACATAGAATGCTTATTTTGTTAAAAAGTACTTTTTTAGAGAAAAAAAATGGTGAGTTTGGATAACGTCAAGAATCAATTTTATTCCTCAAAATCATAAAAAGTAGAAATAATTAATTGTTAAAGTACTTTTCCTTTCTCTGAAAAAAAAGTATTTTGCATTCACCATTAAAAGTTAATTGAATAATTCTCACCATTAATCTAATCCAAAACACTACAAAAAGGTTCATTATTGCTTCTAAAGTAAAAATACTTTTCTACTCTCTCAACTTTAATCGTAAGATACACCAAGTTAAACACTCTTTCATGTTTAATAATTAATAGTGTTTTTGATTTTGAAGCCTACAAACGTCCATTGAACCAAAAAATTACACATTCTTGTTTTTATGCTTTTGAAAAGTGAAAATTCTCATTTGTATTGACGTAAACATGTTCCCAAACACACTCACTAAAATGGGTGAATAGCCCGTTTGATTAATAATGGAGAATTAGTTTTGGTGTGTTGAAATAATATTAAAACCCACACGTCTGAATATATTTTTTTAAAGGGAAATTTATTTTAATTAATTTGCAAAATAAAATAACCAAACAGGTCCGAAGCTGTTCAATCAAATCCATTCTCTTCACAAGCCGTTTAATCAAACCAAACAGAAAAATTCGCTTTCAATTCGTTCGAAGTCTCTGGTCTGTGGTTGATGTGGCGGAACAGTATTTATTTGTCGACAAGGTTCTTTGAATTGATTTCTTTGTTGGATACTATATATTAAGATTAATTATATGGTCGATATCTTCACTTCGAGCTGTCTTAGAGGATTCTAACTTGTCTTTTTATTGGTGTGAGCATGGTGCATGTATCTCTTTAAGATTAGCTTTCATTTCAATATGTTTTATGTACAAGAGTTAGATTATTTCTTATATTCTGGTAATAAGAATAATAAAATTTACTTATAAACAAACATTTCGGCTAACATTCGACAGGAACAATCTCGTCCATGTTGGAAAGACTCAAACTCTCTCATTTGTCAGTTAATAATTACTAAATATAACAGGACAATAATGTTATTTTGAATCTTTTTTTTCCACAAATACATTCTTCTTCAAAGCAAGGTGAAATATTAAATGTATGTGGATATCTATTTAAGAAGGAATTGGAACCTTTTTAGTTCATTAAGTTGTGGAGCGTAATCTCCTTTCATTAGACTCAACTCCATTGATATGTTTTTTTTTAATATAAAACATTAAGTTAAGCGAAAAAATTTCGACAGTGTTATGCAGATTTTAAACATACAACAATGTAAAAGTCCTATAATTTTTTTATCTTTATTTTTCAAGGATCTATGACATCAAAAGTTTATCTGTATAAATATCTTATTCTTGATAATAGTAATTCTCTGTTATAATATAAAAGTAGATAACCTATTGAATAAGTTTTAAAATAATTAAACAAAAGTTATTCTTATAGTTGAATCTTTTACACTCTGAGGAAGCATACTACAAAGAATAATTGTCAATAAATTTTTAGTGTAGTAGTTAGCATAATATATATTTTAGATGTGACGATGGATTTACAAAAAAATATATTTACACTCTAATAAAAACACAGTTGTTCAGTTCTATGCTTTTGTGGTTAGTTTTTGAGATTGGTTAAGAGTGCTTGATCAAGTGATTGTAGTTGAGACGCCATGGTAAGGTGTAATGGTGATAGCGATCACTTACAGAATGGATTTTAGGTTTCGTTTAGTGTATACAAGAAAGAATGAAATGGAGAGTGTCTTTTTTATATACAAAGACAAAAATACTTTTATTTATATTATTTTTCATTTTTTATTTTTTATTTAAAGTATTTATATCATTTTATAAACATATATTTTTCTTTCTTTCTAATTTTTAATATAATATAGGATCTTCTTTAATCTTTCTTTTGATTTTCTTGTTTTACTAAACAACCTAAAAATTATTTCATTTTCTATACTTTTTCTATAGGTAAATGAAAGTAATATGTTTGGTAGGTAATCGATCTAGTACAAATCACTCACATGCTATTAAGAAATCTCTTAGTCATGACTTCAACAAGTAGTGACAGGATGCATGAATAGCGCCACGTTGGCCACAAATTTAGTCCAAATAAAATCATTTATAGTAGAGTATATGTGGCCAACCAATAGTAAGTAGTCTAGCGGGACTTGAACCATGTACAAAACAACACTAGATGAAGTTAATATCTTAATTAACTCAAATTCAATGTAAGGCTTGGACTTACTCAATCACAATTAGACATGGCAATGGGGTGGGGCGGGCATGAATATTATCTCCAACATGTTCCTTATTCGACGGATTAAAATTTATTATCTCATCTCTATACCAGTTGGGTGTCGGATATCCCAGATTTCGTCCCGTACCCGATTCAAATTAGAAAAATAATTTTTTTTAAAGAAAATATTAAAAATTTGATTTTAGAAAAAAAAAATTGATTGTTAAATATATTTTTTTAACTACTTATGTATCAATAAATTTATTAGAGCGCACATGTCTACAAAAATCGTTAAGAAAAGAATATTAAATTATGTAAAAATTTAAATAAAATTAACTAGTAATAAAAATTCTATGACTTTTAATTAAATTATGCAAAAATTATAAAAATTTTAAGTGACGGTGGAGGTCCGGGTTCGAGATTAGGGCGTACCCCACTTTTGATTATTGAAAAAAATCTGAACTTGAACTCATATCCAGTCAACTCGGATATTACCCATCAAAATTAGGACGATTTCAAACGAGTATTCACGGGTACGAATTTTCTTGCCATGTCTAATGACAATGCTGTGTTCATATGTTTAAATTAATTTCAAATTGATAAATGCATATTTTTAAACAACCAGCTTAAATAAAGTGTAGATCAACATTTTCTTAAAATAAAAGGAAAAATATAGATCAACTAATACAAAATTGTTTGAGCTTAATTAGTAATCTTAAGTTAAAATTTTAAATATGTAATTATCTTAAATATTTGGAAAAAAAATTTAGTGTTCATTATAATTTTATTTGCCGGAAACAAAATTATCATTTTTTTAATAAGCCATCAAACGTATATGATCTTATTAAAAAAGATAAATATTAATCAGGACATTAGTTAAAAAATTATAAAAATAATTTTTTTTATTGAAATTGAGATACATAAAATTACGTTAATTAAGATTATTTTAAAAATTATTTCATAATATCTATAATAAATATTTAAAAAAAATCAAGTGTCACAATACATGACTCATCAATTGATTCTTAGCCTGTGACCCATTATTTACTTTCACATAAACAGTTTTAACAACTACGATTGTGACGCATGGTTGTTCCAATCAAGGGTTTTGGATAATAATGATAAAGATAATAATGTTTTTAATTTTTAATTTTATACAGTTAAATTGATTTAAATTACATCAAACATAGAAGGTTTATGATGGACCCAGCAGGCAGAGAAGTTTAAAATGAGTTTTTGTCTGGTTTCAGTCAACGACAGAGTTGGTCCCAAGAGGATCATAGGTGGGCCCGCATGCAAGGGCAATGGAAGAACGTAGTGAAGTAGAGCCTCGGAGATCTTAAGAATTCCCATATCTGGCTCCTTAGCTGGATGCCACTGCCTGCTCAGCACCAACCAAGATTCCACTCCACCAAAGCAACGTCTCTATCCATAGAACCTCCCTCTTCTCACAATGTTCAAACAAGAAAAATTGTGAAATTCTTCCATCAACTTGTACATTTGCTTGAATTTTTTAAACAATAAATACATCATGAATGGACGTATTGTTTTTGGGAACAATATGCACGCAATTGCTATTTACAGTTTAAATTACTTTTACATTATTATCTAATAACAAAATAGTCACGAAATACTGGATTGATTGTGAAATTTGTTAGCAAACACAACGAATTCTATGGGATTCACCCTTGCGAGGAATTACCACTCCTAATATCAAGTAAGAAACGTTACTATAGAAAATAGGAGAATAATTTAAATTGAGGCATATTATATATATGCCTTGGGTATATATATTGTCTTTCCAACTTTTTAGGATCGTTTTCTCTGTCTCAGCTCTCAGCCTTCAACACGTTCCTAAACTAAAGAAATCAAACATATTTTCAACTTTTGGTCGTTGTCCCTTCTCTTCTTCTTCTTCTTCTGCAGATCGCCCAATGACTCCATGACGCTGCAACAACGAGGATGCCCTCTTCATCGAAGCCCAAACTAACAAACGAGAGAGAGGAAAAGGGAAAGAAAGGGGGCATGACGTTGTTTCACGAAATGTTTTTCCTTTTTTTGTGAGGGAATGTGATCAAAGTGGTGGTGCCAGTATTTAGTAAGGATAAGTTTGGAAAGAATATCAATTTTAAAATGCTAAATATCAATTTCACGAATGTATTTTAAAATGCTAAATATCAAAGTGGTGGTGCCAGACTCAAGCTCCTACTAACCCTATGTATTGAGTTATTTACTTTTCTACTATTAACCGTTTACATTCTGAACTTAACATTTACTATTTTGTTATATATCTATTTATTTTCTGTTGTTTTCTTTTTGTTTTTACTTTTTACTTTTTACTAACTCATACTTCTTCTTTTTTATTTTTTTCTTTGATACTTACTTTTCTTTTTTAAAAGCCAAAGAGAATAAATATATTGATATGAAAAAGTGGTCTGAAGCACAAGATGTGCATGTGCAAACAGAACCACTAGTCCTCTACACAACTACGTACACAAGGTTTACTAACTCAGTAACTCTACTAACCATTAATTTTATTGCGTCAAATCATTTACAAATGATTTTAATTATTTAAAATTGTCACTTTTAAATTTTTTAACTTTATTCATGCCTTGTTTACTTTTGTGTTTAGTCTTTTTGTCATTAACGACCTATTTTTAGTATTTAAACGCTTTAAAATTGTTAATTTCGTTCTTAAACTTTTGTTTGTTGTTTTATACTATTTCATAATATTTTATGCTGATGATAAAGTTGATTTATATATGTTCTCATCCATTATCAATCTTTCTACTTGTATTTAATTCTATTCCATTGTTATTTTTCCTACTTCCGTGAGTAATTCTTGAAAACAACATATACATAATTATATACATAATTGAGTGTGTAAAATACATATTAGTATTTTTTTTATAAGTTGGATAGTGACTAATTATATTATTTAGTATATAAAATGTGTCATGATTAATAAATAATTCTATTCCTTAAATATATAATTATATGTTTGATTTTTTATCCGTATATATAAAAAAAATATTAAAAAAAGATCGGTCTTATGAATACCTCAAGAAATTATTTATTGACTTTCCGCTAAGGAATACTCGGATTAAAAAAATAGTATAAGCTTGGGTTGATATTCAATATTTTTTTTGTTACCGTGAGCTAGTGCCAAAATATCGTTCAAAAATTTAATCGGTGGATATGTTTTGTGCATCAAATTATATCTACGGGTGGACAATAGTTTGTATTCCAAATAAATTAAATAGAAAAGATCTGATGATTTTATTTATATTGTTTAATATAATTTTTTATAAATTAATATTTTTTTAAATCAAATTTCCCTTTTTTTTTGGAAAAAAGCAGAATTAAATTAAATGAATTTATATTGTTTAAAATATTTTTTAATATTTATTTTTTATTAATAATGATATTATTTTAAAACAAAAATATAAAAATTCTTTAGAATTTTAGTTGTTTTCATCAATATTTTAGTGACCAAATATTTTAAATAAAAAATATAGTAATTCATTAAAATAAATAGTTTATCATTAAACAAAATAAAAAAAGTAGAATCCAAATTTTATAATAACTAAGAAAATAAATATGTCATCTAGTATTTTTAAGAAAGCTAAAATAGGTAAAAAAAAAAAAGTTTTTTAAATTGAACAAAGGAGTAAAAAGGAATTTCAAATAAATCAGTGAAGATAATAAAATTAAGAGAAAAAATAATAAATTATAAGCTAGATTACTTTTCATAAGCTGCTTCAAATAACTGATGAAAAATAAACTAATAAAATATGCTTGTGTATCAAATAAATTTATAAGTTACTCGTATTTTTTTAACCAATTAATTATTATAATCAATAATACAATGAATTCAAATAAAAAATAATTCGTTCAAATATACATTTTATCATCTTTGTATCGAGATGTAGAATGTAGAACTAAATTACGTTTTTGGTAAGAGTGTAAGTGGTTTAAGTTGGATTGAATTTAGTTGATTAAAATATTTAGTAAATTTAGCTCATTTTAATTTAATTTAATAGTCATACTTTTATTTACAGGTATAATAATCATATATGTTCACTTATATGTTTGATTTTCTCACTTTTAAAATAAACATGTTCTAATTTTAACATATCTTTTTTCTCCTTTTCTAAACTATTAAGAGTATCTCTAATCTAATGTGAATGTTTAAAAAGTTGTTTAAATATTATTTACCAATTTTTCCATTGAAGTTGATTTTTGGTTATATATTATCTAAGTGAGTTGTTTATATAAATAATGATAACCTAATTGATTGTTATAAAAAATTAATCCAAAATTTAATGTAGGTCAAATGAAGTACTTCTTTAACAACTTTAATATTAGAGTAATTTTGTATAAAGTTTTTAACTCATTAAATAATCATGCATTAAAAATGCTATAACGGATCATTGAATTCACATCTCGTTCATCACACGTTACTTTCAAGTATATTGGAAAATGGAAGCATCAAATAATTGAAAAATCCTCAATTCATTTTGTTTCCTTTATAAATTTGATTTTTGTTCACGCACCGTTCTCTCTCTCTCTGTTTGCATCAACTTAGTAGAGTCTCACATGTAGGTTGTAACTTGCAACAGAAAAAGAGTCTCACATATTGGAGTCTTCCTTTGACATTTATCATGGAACCTTCCATGTTTTGGCTTCAGGTAAGTGATCCAATTTACTTTCATTCTATGGTCCATTAGCCCAGGAGGTACAATTTTGAAAAATGAATAATTTTAAAGCTTCCATATTACGTCTTTTATTAAAAAAATTGTTTTCAAAATCTTACAGGTATCTATAATATATTTATATGTTCGTTAATTGCTCCACTACTCATTTTTTTTCTCAAACATCATGTAATACATTATTGAAATAGAGAAAACATAGTAGTCTCTTTTACTCATATATAAATAAAAATAATTAATTTTACAATAATTAAGAAAATTAGTTGATATCCTTTAATTTTATTAATTTCAAGTAAAAAAATAAGATTATTTTTAAAATTTCCTTGATTGGCACTTGCTTTCAAGAATTAAGAAAAAGTCTTTAAAAATAATTAAAATTAAATGAATTATATTTTAAGAATGATAATATTAAATAAAACAAAATTAATTAGATTTATTTATATTGAAGTCTAATATATAAGATTACCTTTTTGTTTACATACCAGTCGAGAGAGAATAATATAGTCACTAAAGCAATATTTCATTTGTTCCAAAATAAGTGATATTTTTGGTTATTTTACGCAAACAAAAAAAGCTAAGAAATCAATAAAAGAGAATAATAATATTTCAAACTAACATTATTAATATTACATTGAAAAACTAAAGTAACACTTATTAGGGGTATTGATTAGTGAAAAAAAAATATTATATTAAAAAACAAACATAATTATTTTAGGATATTATTATGGGATAATTTTTTTTTCAAATACGATACTTATTTTATAACAGAGTGGATATTTATTATTGAATGAAATTTATGAAAAAATTATTCTCACTTTAACCCAATATATTTTAATTAATAACATAAAATATGTTAAAACAAAGCATGTTAACAATCCTCTTTTCAAAATTAGTTTTGAATGCTAATGAGAGAAGAATTAACTCAAGGATTCTAGAGACTAGAGATTGTAATTTGTTGTCCACAAGCAAAATGATAAAGGGTCTAAACTAGACATGATAATGGGATGAGACGGGTATAATTATTGTCTATCCAGTCCCTTACTTTCTCAACTTCCCAACATATTCACATATCCGTAGTCGGTATCCGACGAGTTTAAGTTTATTGTCCAATCTTCGTACCCGTCGGGTATTGAGTATTCCCGATCCCGTCCCATATTCAAATTAAAAAAATATTTTTTTAAAAAAAATATTAAAAATTTAATTTTAGAAAAAATAAATTGATTGTTAAACATTTATTTTTAACTACTTATATATCAATAAATTTATTATAGCGCGTGTGTCTACAAAAATAATTAAAAAAATAATATTAAATTATGTAAAAATTCTAAAATAAAATTAACTAGTAATAAAAATTTTATGTCATTTAATTAAATTATGCAAAAATTCTAAAGATTTTAAGTGGCGGGACGAGTTCGGGTTCGGGACGGATCTAGTAATCTCATACTGTACCCATACCCGACTTTTGGTTATCGAGAAAAATTCAAACCCATACCCGATCAATTTGGATATTATCCATCAAGGTCACGACAGATTCCAACAGGTACCACATATTCATGTTTTCTCGTCATGTTAAACTGTGTTATTAAGTTTCTACCTAACTTGTGCGAATTTCAGGCTTTGACATTGGGAAGACCATTAATAATGCTGAAGAATTTGGACTCTACCTCATTTGGGGCAAAAACAAAACTCTCCGATAACAAGTTTATGGGCAAAGAGACACCCTCAAAGATAAAAGCATTCTATTCCAAACACACACCAGTGAACTGTGTAAACTGCACACTGCCAAATTAGAGGAACACATCTAAATAACAATAAGTGATTCAGATATAAATAAAAATAGTCTCAAATCTTTTCCAAACAGTTCAAGTCTATAGGTTAATTGACCTTTGACAGGCCATCAAGTTAAATCATTGAGACAGCTCAAGCCTATAGGTTAATTGACCCATGGCAGGCCATCAAGTTAAATCATTGAGATATATATGAATGTCATGCAGCTTATATTAATATTATTTGAATTGCAAGTGTTATTAATCCAAACCAGTTGACATTAAATTGTTGAGTTGAAATGCTCATAGTACCAAACCTAAATTTCTAATATCTTTCCGGAGCAGAGACTTGAAAGAAGGCATCAAGGAAAAAGATTCAGGAAAGAATTGACATTGTGACTTTGTGAGTTAGAAAAGCATTTAGGAGAAGGAGAACTTTCCATGTGGGTTGATTGCCCGAAAAACTAGAAAATCTGCCCTTTTAAAATTAGTTTTAGAATATTATGAGAAAACATTCAAGAAATCTTGATCTTAATCAACAAATTAAAGTTTGACATTACTTATTTAAGAACTAAATAATAATTTTACTAAAAGCATAACTGTTTCACACCTCAATTCAATATTGAAATTAAATTTTAAAAACATTATTCCCACCATTTGATAATTTTTTTATAAATAAAATAGAACTCAATCTTCATTGCCTAATAATAGCCTCAAGCCATAGGTTGTCCTATTCTTGACGAACTTTAGCAACACATTCTCCAAACATTTATTTTAACATACATTTTATTGTGATCCATGTTAGATATATCTAAAAGATTTATGTTAACTGCAGAGGGTTTAACACACATTTGTCTCACTTCTTATTTAATAAAGTTCACTCCTTGTTAGGCCCCACATGAACTTGAGGGATCAGAATGTGCTCTTATTGTGTTTTCTCTTTCAATTATTCTATATAAGGTTGCTTCTCCCCCCTTGATGACTCCAAATGAGCAGAGCTAAAAAATATGCTGCAATTCTTATTTTTATTTTCATTTTTTGTTTTTTAAGAAAAAAGGCTAACCTTCTGACTTTCCAAAGAACTGAGTCTAGTAATACACCAATGGATGGAATTTTCGCTTACACCATTCTCATTTTGCTTACCATATTTTCATTTATGTTCTTACCAAAACCAAACAGAAGAAGACCTCAGAACCAGACACTTGCAAAGCTCCCTCCAGGCTCAATGGGGTGGCCGTACATAGGAGAAACCCTTCAACTCTATTCCCAAGACCCAAATGCCTACTTTTCCACCAAACATAAAAGGTTGTTTAATGTTTACTATGCTACTTACACTTCACTCATGTATATATTATATTATAGTATATTATATTAGCTCATCCTCAATCAAATTGCATGAAAAGCGTGTTCCAGATTTGATTTTTCACGTTTCGGATATGATTTTAAGAAGTTAATGGTTATAGTTTTCACGTGAATTCTTACTTCTGAGTGTGTTTGAAAACACGCTAGAAGTTGCGAATGTAATTAGTAATTTACCTACAAAACATTATGTTATGTTTGATTTTAGGTATGGCGAAATATTCAAGACCAACATCTTGGGTTGCCCCTGTGTGATGCTGACAAGCCCTGAGGCTGCACGCTTTGTGCTAGTGACTCAAGCTCACTTGTTCAGACCAACATACCCGAAAAGCAAGGAGCGTTTGATTGGTCCTTTTGCTCTGTTTTTCCACCAAGGTGAATACCACACACGTTTGAGGAAGCTTGTTCAGAGGTCACTGTCTCTAGAAGCACTTCGCAACTTGGTGCCTCATATTGAAGCCTTAGCCTTATCTGCCATGAACTCTTGGGGTGGTGATGGCCAAGTCATTAACACATTTAAGGAAATGAAAATGGTAGGTTTAATTTTTGATGAAACATAATATATGTGTGTGTATGTGTATATAGCTTTTATATTAAATTTTAATTCATTGAAACTGGACCAATGATGGGATGGATTATTATATTACTATTTATATTCAAGCACTCGTGGGTCTCGCATTTCTGGCATTTGTTTATGTAAATATTTTACTATAAAGTGTGTCACGGTGTAATGAGGGTCAATAATTTAAGTGGTCCTCCACCCTTGAATGCTTGCTTGCAGTTTTCTTTTGAAGTTGGAATCCTCACAATTTTTGGCTATCTAGAGCCGCGTTTGAGGGAGGAGCTGAAGAAGAATTACCGGATTGTGGACAATGGTTACAATTCCTTTCCAACGTGCATCCCGGGAACACAATACCAAAAGGCACTATTGGTAAGTAATACTAAAATTCTCTTCAACAAATTCATGTCTTAGTGTATTGTGCTTAAAAAAGATTTTTAAAATTGGTCCGAGACTGATTTTAGCCGCAATATCAAGGTTTTTAGACTTTTTGCGACTCCGTCGTGGCCGAAACTAAAGCCGCATCGGTCTCATTTGTCTGCAATTTCTTGTGATGTCAAAAATTGCGACAAAATCGTGACAATGACCATGGCCGCAATTTAAAGCCTCGTCTTAATTTTTTGGATTGAATGGAATGGAAGTATGAAAAACTGTTCACACACACATGGATATGTTCTTTGTAGGCTAGAAGGAGACTTGGCAAGATTATAGGTGACATAATTTGTGAGAGGAAGGAGAAGAAGTTGCTTGAAAGGGATCTATTGAGCTGCTTATTGAATTGGAAAGGTGAAGGGGGAGAAGTGTTATCTGATTACCAAATTGCAGATAACATTATTGGGGTGCTTTTTGCTGCTCAGGACACCACAGCTAGTGCCATGACATGGGTTGTAAAGTACCTGCATGATGAACCCAAACTTCTGGAGTCTGTAAAGGTGTGAAATATGATCCACAAAGGGAACTTTAACTTGAGGTTTATCTTTATTGTAAGAAAAAAGGGGGTGTTGAGATTTTTTATGTTGGCAATGACTATAATTTGTGGTAATGCTGGCTTTGCAGGCTGAGCAGAAGGCAATTCACAAGTCTAATGAAGGTAACCTACCACTGAGTTGGGATCAGACTAGAAACATGCGAATTACTCACAAGGTACGAGGTTAATGCAGTGTTTCAATGTCACATCTAACTAAACAAATTTAGATCTTATAAGGGTACACAGTATAATATGTCTATGTTTAGATAAATTTCTTCATAAACATTAAAAAAAGAAAATAAAAGAAAAACAAATTGAGTTCTTTCTTTTTTTAAGTTAGAATCAAGTTATATACTTTAATTTTTATAGAATTTCTCTCATCTATCTACTTGTCCAAAAATTGAAATGCATAAGTTAATTTTAATTGTTCCAACAAAATAAAATAATAAAAGAACAGATGTTATGGGTCTCTGTTGATTCTAGTGATTTAAGCAAACAGTTAAATGTGAGTTTGTTGCAAGTGACTTATAATGGCAAACTGTGGACTTGGTCAGGTTGTGTTAGAGAGTTTGAGAATGGCAAGCATCATATCATTCCCTTTCAGAGAAGCAATAGCTGATGTGGAATACAAGGGTAAGAAGAATATTTACTATATTTGCAAGACTTGAACATTATTCAAAATAGGACTTTTCTTGGGTCAAAAACTTCATGCAAATTTAGTGACAATTATTATGAGCTCTGGTGCTAAAAACTATACTACCAAAGTGAAAACATTGGTTTTAAAATTTGTGGTGTCATCTAAATAAATTACTCACAAGAATTTTGAAACAGGATTCCTAATACCAAAAGGGTGGAAAGCGATGCCTCTGTTCAGAAATATTCACCACAATCCAGAATATTTTCCAGAGCCTCAGAAGTTCAACCCTTCAAGGTTTGAGGTATGAACAAATGAACAGTCTATGGGTGAAAAAAAAATAGTCACGATAATGCATGGATAAGGCTAATTCCCTCTCTAATGAATCTAATAATTCTGTACGGTAAAAGACACTTCATCATATTCAAACAGACGAATAATTATTTTAGTTTTGTTGTTTGTTCACATAGGTCGCACCAAAGCCCAATACTTTCATGCCATTTGGTAGTGGAGTACATGCCTGCCCCGGCAATGAGCTTGCTAAGCTGGAGACACTGATTATGATCCATCATTTGGTCACCAAGTTTCGGTATTGCTACTTAATTAACAGAAAAGGGTTTTTTCTTCGAATACTAACGAATGTCCTTAGTGTGATTAAGGAATTAATTTTTTTATTAGAATACATAAGATTACGTTATTCATATTTTTTTTTTGTTTTAGTATATTTTACAAAGAAATACTTTTTAAACTAATGTCTACTTGTTACTAATACTATTTTCTTTTTTACTAGAACCAAAGAAAAAGAGAAGTATGAACGAATTATACATTAACACCGAGGAGACAGCTTAAAAGCATCTATAGTACATGAGTGGTTTAAAGAAGTATAATGACTAAGGGCCCATCTAGATAATAACCAAAATCAATTTCAATTTCAAACACCGCTAAATATATTTTTATATAAAATCTTCGACTAAATGTGTGTTTAAATACACGTGTCTCTAGAAATTTTCACATCAATTTGAAGAATTACACAAAAGGTATGACAATTTGTAGCTTCTGCTTGGATGATGTGGATCAAGTTATGCCTAAAGTAGAATCAAACAAGCATTAAGACTAATTAATTTGCACACGCGTCCTAATTGCGTTCGATGGTTAGAAATTAATTCTACCAAAGTTTTTTTTTTTTTAAAAAAAAAAACAAAGGACACTGAGTATGTTAGTAACACCAAGGAGACAGCCTAAAAGCATCTAAAACTTGGAGAAAGTTAGAAAAGGTAGATCTTAGGTGAGAAATAGAAAGGATTCTGGTGATGCTAGTACATGTGTCATATGTGAATTACTGAAAGGTTTTTGTGTTGGTGTGCACAGGTGGGAAGTGGTAGGATCCAAGTGTGGGATTCAATATGGCCCATTCCCCTTGCCACTGAATGGACTCCCAGCTAGATGTTGGAGAGAATCTACCAGCTAGAAAAGCAGCATGGGAAGAAAACGCATGATATCATATAGCTGAGAAGCAATCCACTTTCCAAAGTCACAAAAAAATAATTATCTTTTTCTTTTCTATGTTGACTCTGTAATTTTTACTTTTTATTTTTCCATGGTGGGGGCACTTCAATATTTACCCCTCTATCCTTAATCCTTTTCTACCCCTGAAAGAAAGAAGCAACAGGGGTGTGGTGCTTTATTTTTCACTTCAATCATTAGTTTCAATTATCTTTTTGAGTCAAGAACTTTCTCGCTCTTTCTCTAAGTGTGTGTTACATTACATATAGTAAAGTTGTGTGCGTGTAATTAAAATCGAAATTGACAGCAATAGTGCAGCGAATTCGTAACATGTTTGAATTCAATTATATATCACTGTTTGAGAAAGAAAACAGAAAGTACCAAGAACACTCACATTCACATATCTTCATTCATGACACATGAGTGATTCATGTACATAGTAGATTAGTAGGGCATGTACATTGTATGTGTTTTAACTACAAAACAAGTAACTAACATGTAACATAATCTGGCTTTGGCTTCATTCAACCTTCCAGCGTGTTCATCATTCATGTGGTAGATAGATGTTGCAAGAATGCCACGTATAGGTGGAGTGGTGGTTGGTCCAGTGATTACTGATTATTCAAGATGTTTCTTGTCGAGGGTCATTTCCCGGTTAATATCAGGGACCCTTATACTAGAAATGAACTCTCTCTTGACATTTCCATTTTCCCTTGATAATACTGTCATGTATTTCTATTTTCAAATGATAATACATGCAACGGGAGAGTTAAATAAACATAATATACCAATGTAGTGTATATGGTCCTTAAGCACACGGGTCAGTAGATCAATCTTTAGGTCAATGTATATGGAATAACATCTATTAGGAAACACATAATATGATTGATAGATAATTGTGATCTTGAAGTACGCGGTCAGCAGATGAATCTTCATGTTTGTCGGTGTACATGGAATAACTTCTATTATGAGTCAATCCCTTTAAATAAATTTCAACGTACTAAGAGATTAGCCTCTGACTCTCGATTTGGAAATAACATGAGTTCACTACAAAAAACACAAATAGATTAAACAAGGCTATT
Organism: Glycine soja; assembly: GCF_004193775.1. Lineage (NCBI taxonomy): Eukaryota > Viridiplantae > Streptophyta > Magnoliopsida > Fabales > Fabaceae > Glycine > Glycine soja. The sequence continues at coordinate 40,153,167 of NC_041018.1, forward strand.
TTTATCTTTTTATTTATTTATTTATTTTCACATAACTTTTACATGTACACAAGTCATGTGAAACACACACTTAATTGGAGTACTATTGTTGTTCAAGGACCCTGCCAGGACCTAGCTACATGAGCTTGTTTATAGCCTTATAAACCCCTCTTAATGTCTCTTCTGGCAATGCTTTGATATTTTTTCTCAACGGGGACCACAGTCCTCTTCTAACTTTGTAATGAGTTATGACTTGTGAGGACCACTCTCCCAAATAATGGGGGGACCTCAGCCTGACCTTGTCCCTGAACATTGCTTGTTTCCTTGACTCAGGCTTTGATGTTCTGAAGATGAAATATTGTCTCCTATTCTTTTTCATTTCGGTGATGCATATAATTTTCTTCTTTTTTCTAATTTTTGGTTCCAAATAGGAGAAATTGAACCTCCACTTATTATTATTGAGTGACCAACCAAATGCTAGGTGAGAGGAATTTGCTGATTAATTTAGCACTCGAGAACAATCACCCTCCTCATCATATGATGCATTAAAACAGAAACTCGATCAAGACCTACTAGGTGTCTTGTATTCCATGGAGTATGATAGATGGGACTATTCACTATTGACTGCTGCACCATAGTTTATGAATTAAGATGGTCCCATGGTCACACCATGCATGTTCTAACTAATCAGTGGTAAGGGGGTTACATAATTCTTTATTAAGCAGAAAGTACCCATTTTTAGAGATCGACATCCATGCTTTTGGTGACCATTTGTTTAGTATGACTCCCGATCGCATTATTTTCATGTATTATATTCCCATATTTATTTCAGGGTTATAAATTTTTTTATACTAATCTTGATTTTTATGAATAAAAAAATATTATCATACCTTTATCTATTTTTTTGACATACGTATATGACAGATGAATTTGAGTTAAACACAGAATTTTTACTAACGGGGATCCTTAGACCAATAATTGCTACTGTGCATGCAAGTGTTATTCGTTTGCTTTGACATGGAATCTTCGTTAATCATTAAGGATACATTTAGACATAAGGGTGTGTTTGTATTCAATTCCCGTTGAACTGGGTTGAACATGAATCCAATATAAGAGGGTTCAATGTGTCTTGGGAAATTTAATTTGTGGAAAACACTAAGACATTTCTTTCATCAAATAATTCCTCCAGATCTTCAGGTAATACGAATTTTTTTGATAGAAATTGAGATTTTTAATAATTAATATTAAAATTGGTTAAAGATTGCTTATGTGAAAACAAATAGCTGTAACCTAATGCTCACTTTTTTGCACATTAGTCATGATTGCATTTTTGCTTACCCCAATCAAGGACTTTTATAACTTTTGTATTTAAGTTTTTGCTATAATACTTTATTTGTGACTTTGTGTACATACTGAAATATATTAAATCAAACTTTTGCTCCTTTCTCCTTTCGTCTATGTTTTTTTTTTATTTATTTATTGATATTATAGGGTTTTTGAAGGAGAGAAAAAGAATCAGTGTCTAATTGTGAGAGAAAAACTAGTAAGAATCCCCCTCAAAAAACTTTGAAACATATTGACATTCACATTTTTTTACCTCCACTTCTTATATTTAAAGGGAAGAAGTCTCATTTATTGGTTACGATAATCATGACCTATCTAAAAGCTCAAAGTTTATGAAATATAGTAAATAATGGAAGCAACTCACCTCTTCTACCGAACGACCCAAAGATCAAATAAGGAATCTCAATGATGAAGTGGCAAAGGAAGTTTGAGTACTTGCCATTATATAGGTAGGTTATGTTGTGCAAGACAATTAAGTTATATTTTAATTTTTTTTATTAGATGAAAAACTTATTTAATTATTTAGTAAGTAAGTTTTTTTTTTAGTTTTTATTTATTTTTTTAAAACACAATTTAAAGTAAATATTTTTTAAAATGTTAATTTCTTTTTTTAAATTTTATTTTATTTTTATCCTTGATATATTTATTAATTTTCTTATTTTCCTTTTAAAATAAATCATAATATTATGTTTTTGTCATTTTATATATAGTTAAATAACTAATTTTATCGAATATTTTTAATATAATAAGTTAATTTTTCAGTTTTCAATTATCAACTAATTTTTCAATTAATTTTATCAAATATAATCTTAATATCTTGAATCTTGAGACTAAAAAAGAAAAAAAGAAGTTAGAGATAAGTTGAAGGAGGAGTTCTAATGGATTGAAAGAATTAAAAAAAGAATGCAAGTTATGAATAAATAATTTGAATTATAATAAGATTGATTTTAAATTGAGATGAATAAATAATTAAAAGAAATAAACATATAAATAATAAAAAAAAAGAATGACAATTTAAGATGTTTGCATCAGAGATAACTCAAGCAGTTTTATTCTTGCTAAATCCTCTTAGATGTTCCCATTCTTACCTGTTTTTGAAGGCGAAGCTTATGGTCTGCTCCAACCCCTCCTTTAGGTGGAAGAATTAGACATCTCAGACGTTATCTTTGAATCTGTTTGCAAAATCATTGTCGACAAGATAAGCGATCCAAAGCCAGGTTACTCCGAAGTTAACTCCACCCTTAAAGGTTGTTGTTGCATTCTTTTTCACAATCTAGACTTTTGTGTTAAATTTGTTAAAAGACAAATTGCTCATATTCTTGGTAGGACAACCACAAATAATGCTAGTTCTAGTTTATATTATGTTACACCCCATTGTGTTTCTGATTTCATTCTCCATGAAATAATGAGTTACTGTAAAAAGAGAAAGATGTTTGAGATATGTTTCTATTATTTATGAGAATGATGTGCATAAAATGTACCTCCTTATAATAATAACAATAGATAGTGTTGAGAATTTCAAACTAAGAAAGTGAAGAGAGTAAGAATTTTTAATTTAGAGTAAAAAAATAAAATAATATATATTAACACAGATCATTGTTTACTAATATTTCAGTTTATAATTAAAAATATTGAATAAAAAACTATACTTTAGTCTATGCATATCTTTGACTCCAGTTAGTAACCCATGTTCTTCTATGTCAATGAGAAAGGAGAAGCCATATAAAACACATACTAGTCTGTTTTAAAACAGAGTATGGGTCTGATCTGATCCACATTGAGACGCGTGCGGCAGATGGGCCTGAACCCAATCTTATCCTATTCTCACAAGCATTAAATACATCACTCTTCTAATCAAACGCTTTCAATGCACAAAACTGTAACGTGACGAAACAGAGGGATTATAAAAAGAGAAGTTACTCGATAGTTCAAATCAGAAGATGGTTCCTGTCACACCAACTCAATAACAGATCAAACCAAACCCAAACTGTTAGGTTTCCTTTGTTTGGTGTGAAGCCATGGCTGATTCTTCTTCCAACCTGAAATCCGACGCGATAATGGAGCAGATGAAGCAACACCTCGCCACCGACGCTGGCAAACAAGTCACCAATAAAATTGGACTCGTTTATCAGTTTCACATTGCTCCTAAGGTAATTAGTTTTCATTATTCGTTTAACCTAATTAATTAATTACTTTATCATTATTTCGGTCTCATTGAATGAGTTGGATTTCTAGAAACTTGGATTCGACGAGGTCGTCTACACCGTTGATCTCAAGAAAGGAGAGGTCACCAAAGGTTAGCTTTGCCTTCTCACTTCTCAATTCTTTTCTCGCTCTCTCTTTTGTTTAATTTGTTCTTAGGTCTTCAATGTAAAATTGCTATCAAAGACACGCATCTCGATCTTAACCTTTTAATTCACTCTGCGACCTAAATTAAAATGCTGAATTCTGTGATAAGCAATATATTTATATGGTATTCTATGCAGGGATGATGGTGAAATTATGCATTATAGAGATAGATCAGGATTTCAAAATTTTCTCTTACTTTTTTGGTGTTTGGTTGCTGACTTGCTGTCAAATATTTTGTTATTAGTAACAACTAGCAAGAGCAGAGAAAGCTTTCATACGCGATCTTAACTTGCCGGGGAATTAAAATTACAATTAAGATAAGATTAAAATTTTATTGTAACAATTACTACTGAACTTTTATATTAACTTTTAGTTAGATCCTGATTAGATAAACTTCTACTCCACAAGTACGTGACAAGATTAGTCATGTGTGGATTAAAGTTTGCAAACTTAAAAACTCAATTTGGTATTGCTTTCAACTGAAACTGGGTTTCAGGCCAAATGTAGTGTGTTGATGTACTTTTAGAAGGTGTTTGGTAGGAGAATTTTTTTTTCATATTCGGGAATCATGTTTCCTGGGAATGAAGACAATTTGTTTGGTTGACCATTGAGAATTTTTAAATAAGGTTTTTAGGAATCAAAGAGTTACTTGATATTTTAACTATTAACTTTGATAATTCACCACATTAAATAATTTGATAAGAGTAATATGATGTTTTTACTATAGTAAAACAAAAATTAAACTTGGGAAAGTATGATTCCCACCCTTCGATGGGAATACTTTTTAGGGAATGTGAACTAAAAACGATTTGCAGGAATCATAGTTTTCCAGGAATGTTTCTTAAAAATGTGTACCAAATGGCGCTTGGTTTGAGCATTTATTTTCATTTTCTGAAAATGGTTTTCATTTTCAAATTTTCAAGATTTAAAAAACATGTATTGATAAGTATTATTCTAAGGTGTCATCGCAGTTTAACTTCTTCAAAAAAGGATGAAAATGTTGATGTGTTGTTTTCAGTTTTGGGCCTGTTTTTAAAAATATTTTCAGAGAAAATGTTTTATAAATTTTTTGCAAATGTATTTTCACTCTTATTTTTTGTTTTCTTTGAGAATGAAAATAGAAAACACTCAAATGAAGTGCCACTGTTTGCCAAGTTAGGATTCTTGGGAAAGTGAAAAAAATTTCCATTCCAATAGCCATCTTAAGGGAAACCAAGCATATTACCAAAATGAGTTTACTAGAGTAACTAAACAAAAAGTTGGAAGAGTCCAAACAGCAAACCAAATGTAGCCTAAGAAAGCAAAATGAATTGAGATTTTCTCAAGCTAAAATCAACTCATACATCTCTTAATTTATTTCATATTCTTAATTTCTTCTCAAGTTAGAAGAAGGAGTTTGTTCAAACAAGACTGGGTAAATTATTGACATTAAACTTTAATTTTAATGAAGGAATAACATTAAGGATATTTGAAATACTACATTTGAATTGTCTAAGGCTAACTAAATAGCTTCTCTACACCAGCCTCTTGAACACATGATAAATGGTTTTAATCTTTTTTAATATAGGTTGTTGTTTTGGCAGCCAGAGATTAATCAACAAATTTTGCAGTTTTGCTACGTTAGATGTTTCCTACAATCTTATTTCCATGATTCTACTCAATTTGGCCAATTTTATTGGGTTCTCTGACAATGCTATCGTGTCATGTATGAGTAATGATTATTTGGGTTTGCATGTATTTAGGGTCATATGAAGGAGGAAAGCCTGATGCATCTTTTTCATTTAAGGATGAGGACTTTGTTAAGGTTGCCTTAGGGAAGATGAATCCGCAGATTGCTTTCATGAGGTTCGACCTTTCAATGGACTTTTTTCTTCCTAAATGTCTTCTTTGTTTATGCGTTCATGTGTTGATGTGCTTGCATTTGATGTGGTGGTTAATGGATGTAGGGGTGCGATGAAGATTAAGGGAAGTTTGAGTGCTGCTCAGAAATTTACTCCGGATATCTTCCCAAAGCCTTCTAAGCTGTGAGCTGAGATGTCTGCAACTACCTGCACAAGGTTGCTAGAATTATCGTTTGGCTGCAGTCAAACAAAATAGATAGCAATCATAGTAGCATCAAAAGCTGAGGATTATAATTATATCTTTAGTTAATGCATGGATCATCATTCCTAAGGTTGTTGGTGGTTCATGATTTTAATATATCTCTGAACACTGAAGGATATTTTTAGATACTCTTCTGCAAATCTGTCATAGGTTTTTATTCTACTGTGACTGGATGTTTCAAGTTTGAAAATAGTTAGTTCATCGTGCATTATTTAGAGCTACTTTTCCATTCTTTTGTCATAAATTCTCACCGAGCCAATAATTGTGGGATGGATGTTAGGAATCGTGTTTTCTGACTAAATGCATTTTCAATATACATGAAATCGCTCTGGCTGATCGAGTTTTTTTTTTATCAATAAATATTAATTGTTAATATGTTAGTTTTTGTTAATTGGACCGATGGAGATGGGTATTTTGACCAAGTAGTGGTTAAGGTTGTTGATTGTGCATACCTTTGTTATTATACATGCCATTATAGGTGTGCATGGACTGGATTTTTTCAATCCATTTAAATGGGTTGGATTTAAAATCCAAATGGATATGGATTTCAATATATGGTTTGAATTTTTTAAATCTGGCTTGAAATTGGTTTTGAACCATAAAAACTAGTTTTAAAGTCGATTCATGGTTTAAAACAGGTTTAGAATTTGATCAAGTCCAAAATCAGTTGGTTTAAAATTGAATATAAAATCGATTAAGTCCAAAATTGTTATACAATCAATTTTATGCATCAAATTTCACTTTGCAGGGTAGGCATTTTTGTAGGGTGAGCATATTTTAAATGGATTGAATTTAAATTCCCATCCATGTTTTCTAAAAAAAATACTCTAAATTTGTTGAAATTGATTTAAAATTGGTTATTGGTATATAAAAAAAAAACAATTCGGTTTTAAAATTGATTTGAAACAATAAATCAATTCCAACCCACATAGTTTCTTCACACGGGCCTCGTAATTTTACCTTGACCTTGGATACAATTACTTCTTGAAAACGGTTTAGAATTAACTATATCCTAACAAAATTATTAAAACTCCAAAATAGTCTTTATTAACATGATTAGTTGCACAAATAATATCAATTCACATTAAGTTATTTTAACTTAATTAGTAATCTCAAACAAGAATTGTGTTATACAGAAGAAAAAGTTACTTTAAGGGGAAAAAAGTTACATTAATAAAATTAATATTAGGATCAAAGATTTGACTCCTTCGATTTATATACCATTCGAAAAAAAAAACCGGTAAAAAAATATTTGATAAAAGACATTCAATGATGTAAAAACAATCCTTTATTGATACACTTTTATAAGATAATTTGACAATATTCGGTAAAACTAGTTGGAAAGCTAATTGGAAGTTGAAATATTAATTGGTAATAGGAAATTGAAAAATTAGTTTATTAAATTAAAAATATTTAATAAAATTAATTGTTGAAGTAGCTGAAAAATATAAAATGATAAAATTTAATAATATCATGATTTATTTAAAAAGTAACAAGAAAATCAATAAATATATCAAAGATAACAATGAAAAGAAAATATAGAAAGTTAGAAGCTAGTATTTTAAAAAATATTATTTCAAGTAACGTTTTAAAAAACGTTAAAAATTACAAAAAAATTATTAAAAAAATTTGTTTACCAAATAATTAAATGAATTTTTCAGTTAATAAAAAAAAGTTAAGACCTAATTGAAATGTTTTGTACAACATAACAAACATCATTCTTATTTACTTTAATAGCTTTTTAATAGAAAATTTAGTTTATTATAAGCTAATTTTTTCTATCATATAGATCACGTACATTTCTTAAATTTTATACTAATATAAATTATTTAGTGTTTCATTGGTATACGTTAGCAATACAAAAAAGGGGTTTGTTGAAAGAGGAAAGAAATATTTATCTTTATGCTTTGAAAGGATTAATCTTATTATGATAAATTCTTGGTGTAAAAAATGATTATTGTATATGCTTTTGAAAAATATAAAAAAAATATTTGATTGTATTTTAACTATCATTTATGTTTCTTTAGAAAATTTGATAAAAGACAAAATCATAAATAATTATAATTCAGCGTTACATTGCTAAAAAAAATTTAGTAAAATTATTAATTAGTATGAAAGTGTTGTTTCTTAAAATAATATAAACCGTTCCTTATTGATAGACATTATATAGTGTAAGAGATCATTTGTGCGAATGGAATTGTGAATTGAATTGGGTAACTAATCTTGTGAATATTGCTCAAGGGGAATCATAGGGTAATATGAAAATATGAACACTATTTGATAGTGTAAGAGATTTGTGTGAAGGGAATTGTGATTGCATAAGGGAAAATCAAAGAGCAATATGAAAAGATGAACACTTGGTCTTGCCGCCACTGTGAAAAGGAGTGTTGTCTGAGCTACGGAAGATTTTGATAAAGCCACATTTGTCTTTCTCACCCCATCCCTGTCATTTCATTTTATTGTCAATTCATTCATAACCTTATTCCATTTGTTTCTTTCTTTATTCTTCATAATTTTTTGTTTATATTCATACTAGCTACTATATATGTTTCCGTCGATCGACAGTTAACAAAGGGTATTAATAAAATAGGTTAAAATGGATTTAATTAATTTTGTACTTATTTGATTTAAAATTATTTACTAAATTCAAATTCATTCCAATTAAGATTTGATATTTCATGGAATGAAATTGAACAATCTAATTTTATTGATGTTATAATATATATAATACTAAGATGAATAAGTAATAAGGACATTCTCTCATATCTACAATGTATTTCTTTACATTTTCTGGTAATTTTCTATAAAGATAGGTTATTATTAAAATACACCTAATTTCTTTTTCATCTCATTTTATTACTTTTTTTTTATCTCCCTGTTTATTTTATTTATTACATTTTCATTTATTTTTCTTTCTTCATTTTATTTTCTCCATCTTTCCCACTCATACACCCCCCAAAAAATAATTTACATTGATAATTTTTCCATCTGGATATTATTGTACATCAATCCTCCATCGTGCTAGCCCGTAATTAAAGGTATCATTCTTCGATCTGTCCTATAACTTGTTTGGTTACACATCAGTTTAGACAATATGCGTATCATACTCTCACGTCTAATTAATGTAGAAACAAATCTATAATATAGAAAACTCAGTACAAATGTTTTAGAAATGCCTCAATATTTTCTGGTTTGGTTCCTTACTTGCTGTCCCAATGCCTAATACCTAAGTCGTAAGTTCTAAGTCCTAGCTTTCATATTTCATATTTCTGATGGTCAAACTTATAAATCTCTATGGAAAGGTTCTTTGAAAAATCAAGGTACCCCAAGGCCTAGGGCATATATACCAGCTGCAACATACAAAAATAAATACAAACAATTGCTTTCTTTAATTTTACATATAGCATCAGCGGATTTACTACGGCATGCACAAGCTCTTTGCTGACGGTTGATGTATGGACATATCACTTGTTCTCTTGGCCTTATCTTCTAATTAATTAAAAAAATAGCATGTGGTTAAAATATCCTTTTCTTCCTGTGAAGAACCATGAATGCAACACAGAGAATGGAGAACTTTTAATTTGGGTATTGAAATTGAAAGTGATTACTAATTTCACAGGAGTTTGTTATAGCTAAAGATCTAACTAGCTGGAAAATGGTAGGGAAATAAACCAACGAAGCTCACTATCCCTCTATCGATCTCATTATAATTATCACTTAAATTATTTCCCACTTTAAAATATCAACACCAAATTAGGTTTTCTTAGTCGATAATACTTTCAAGTTTCAACAAATAAATACAATAATAAATGTATAGTTTATAACTAGTAACTGTATAGTACAGTTAATCATTTTTTAATAAGGATATTTTATTTGAATAATATTATTTTGTTATGAAATTGGCATAGTATAATAAATTATTTCTTCAAGACATGCATAAATTGAGTCTCTTTTTCTTAAATTTATTTGTTAAAAAATGATTATTTTAAATAAAATAAGTAATTTTTGTTTTTAGTATGTTTGTGTAAACAGTCTTTTATTTTTAAAAAATAGTTATTTATTTTTTTAATAAGTAAATTAAATCCGCTTAAAAAATATAATTTTTTTTAAAAAAAAATTCACGATTATTTTTTTGAGTTTAGAAAAGTTGGGCAAATAATTACCTTAAAGGATAATTAAAGTAAGATGAAGGGAGTGATAAATTAGCTTCCAGCTTAATAACGAGCATCTTCAGTGAGTCAGTCACATTTCTGGTGAGGCTCTTGAGTCAAGATCACCATTGGAGGAGGCTGACATGACTTGCCGTTTTAAGAAACGGTTCTTTTATAAGAATTAATTATTATCATTAAATTATTTTGTGAGGTAATCAGTGGGATTCATTTTAACTTATTAAATGCTTGTATCATTGAAGTAAATTATTAGTATTAAAGTTGTTAAATTTGATTTTGCATGATGATAGAACTCACAAAATTAAGAACCTTAATTTGAAATAAGTTATTATTATTAAGAATTTTTTTAATGCATAGTTGATTAGACGAGTTGTTTATTTTAATTTTATGGGTAGTTTGATTTCACATAACTTTAAATATTATATGAAAATTCATTCCAATGTTAAATTTTTTAAAATGGGCGTTTAACCTAATTTTACGTGTTTTATAATACTAAAAAATATGTTATTTATAGTATAAACTTGTTAAATAATAATTATTTATATAAGCAACAATGCTTATATTAGCAACGTCATTAAAAAAATTAAGCAACATCAGTTAAAGTTAAAGAATTCATGTAAGTATTTCTATTAAAGATGTCTCTAATTCATATAGCATCCATGCAATGAAATTTGTAATACTTTTTTTTTGTCATGTAATTCTGTCTAAATTATAGATCACTTTTATCATTTATCTTAAATTCAAAGGTGAGTTTTGAATTGAGACAGAACATCAATATTATTACTCACAATCTTGTAAGTACATCAATTTTTCATGTTCATGATTTTTATTATATTCTCTCATGTATTTTCTTATCTATTAATATTATGAAGTAAGCTTCTTTCCGTAAAAAAAAAAAAAGAACACTTTTTTTAATTCCTTTTTTCTCATTTTATTTGTCCTTTAAAATAATGCACCGAGGTCTTAAAAATGATTTTTATATCATTCTCTCTCTCGTTTATTTATAAATACAAAACAGTATTCTCTTTATTGTTTATTGGGCTATATTCTATATTCACTAAAAATTGATTATACGCTTTATAAGAGAGAAAACACAAAATGAATTTTTTTGAAGTTCTATTATAATGAAAAGTCAAAATACACACTAATGATTTTTCATTTTTTTAGAGACGTCATTTTTCTATTAAATGAGTTTCACAAGGTCATCTTTGGTACTAACAATGCCTAACTTTGACTCTCTGGAATCTGTTTTCCACTACGCCAAGACTTCCCAATTTTCCAAATGATGCGTGTTTGGAAACGCATTCTTACCCCCAAACAATTAGGCTCCAAACATAAACATTTTCGGTGGGAACGTCATAAACATAAACTACGTCAAACCTATTTCCCAAACAGTTTCCAAACACGGCAGACATCAGTTTTTCTTTCTTTTAAAAAAAAATCTCATACTTTTTCACTACAAAAATAAAAACTTTCAAAAGTGGTATGTATGTGTATATCTTTATGTTCATCATGACATTCCTGCATAAGAATTTAATTAGTTCTAGTGAGATTTTTTTAAAATATTTATTTTTTCAACGATAAACCTTGAATCAAAGATCTTATTTAAACAAAAAGACTGACTCAATATTATTTGGAACAATGACTTTGGTATATACATCATATTTGAGATATTTTTGTGATTCTTGTCCAAATTTAGTATCTTACTATTAACTATAATTCATGATGTCTCTTCTTCTTTAGATCTTATCTCTAATTATTCTAAATTTTCTATTCCATATTCACACTGTCCTGATTTCCACTAGCTCATGAGTCATGAAACTTCTCAATTTAAGTGTCAGTACCTTAATCATCTTCATTTGTCATTATTATCATCACCTTATCTTGTGTGATATATCTTGATGACATAAATTTCACCCTTTTAAGTTTTAATTTACCTCACTCAAGACTCAACCATGATTCTTTTGAAATGCAAAATGAAGTAATGGTTGCCTCTATATAAGGCACAGCTAACAGCAGAAACACTCAACACCAAAACAGAACCAAAGTTATGGATACCCTCTCTCAGCTTAGCCTTCTTTGCCTTTGCCTTTCCTTCTTTCCCCTTTTCGCTTCCCCTGCTTTGCTGTTTCAGGTTTCACATTCTCCCCTCCCAATTCTTTGATTTTGACCCACACAAATGCACACAACACACTTAACAAGCAACCACCTTACATTAATAGTTATCTTAAAAGTATTGCATCTTATATTTTTCAAGAAATTGACATAGAATTGCATCGAATACGTGTCATATCCGATATTTGTATCGTATCTGTACATCATAGACCTTATACATTTCTAACTAAATATGCATGAATATAATAAATGTTGTCACAGGGGTTCAACTGGGAATCAAGTAAGAAAGGTGGTTGGTACAACTCGCTGAAGAACACTATTCCTGACCTTGCAAATGCTGGAATTACACATGTTTGGCTCCCTCCTCCCTCTCAATCTGTTTCACCTGAAGGTTCATCTTTCTACCTGCTTCACTCAAAATAATATATTAACGGACGACAATCAGCATTTGTCATTAAATTTCCTGATAAATGATTAAGTTTCTGGCAGAATTTTGTCCATATAGTTTAAGGTTGCCGTATGCAAAAACATGGTTGACATGTGTCAATTTGAGATATAGTTTGCAAAACATGATTTGGCTAAAAGAAAAGTAATTTTTGAGTTTAATTTTCATCCATAGTCAATCAATCAGAAAATATCTTTAAGTAAATTAGTTATTTAGTTATGATAAAAGTGAACAAAACTTACTATGTATGACAATGATAGTGTAAAAATTCTTTATAATACATTCTAATTGATTGTTTTTGAAAAACATGTTATTTGTGTACCATAAATTGTACCAATCATGTTCAAATAAACTGATTAGTCTTTTGTAACTTCTGAATCTAGGTTATCTTCCAGGAAGGCTATATGATCTTGATGCATCAAAGTATGGAACAAAGGATCAATTGAAGTCCTTAATTGCTGCTTTCCATGACAAGGGAATAAAATGCCTAGCTGACATAGTGATCAACCACAGAACTGCAGAAAGAAAGGATGGAAGAGGCATATATTGCATCTTTGAAGGTGGTACTCCAGATGCACGTCTTGATTGGGGTCCATCTTTCATTTGCAAAGATGACAATACTTATTCTGATGGCACCGGAAACCTTGACAGTGGTGAGCCCTATGATCCTGCTCCTGATATTGACCACCTCAATCCACAAGTGCAAAGAGAGTTATCTGAATGGATGAATTGGCTCAAAACTGAAATTGGTTTTGATGGATGGAGGTTTGATTATGTGAAGGGCTATGCCCCTAGCATTACCAAAATTTACATGGAACAAACTAGGCCAGATTTTGCAGTAGGAGAGAAATGGGATTCTCTTTCTATTGATAACTATGACGGTCATCGTGGGGCACTGGTGAATTGGGTTGAATCTGCTGGTGGGGCTATCACTGCCTTTGATTTCACAACAAAAGGAATTCTTCAAGCTGCTGTGCAAGGCCAACTTTGGAGGTTGAAGGATTCAAATGGCAAGCCTTCTGGAATGATTGGTGTGAAACCAGAAAATGCAGTAACCTTTATTGACAACCATGATACTGGTTCCACTCAGAGAATTTGGCCATTCCCATCTGATAAAGTCATGCAAGGATATGCTTACATTCTAACACATCCTGGCACCCCATCAATAGTACTATTCTCCAACCCCTCTAAAATAAAATTAAAACTTTCAATATATTTTTGTTTGACTAAATTACACACTAACACCTATAAAGTTTTGTCAAATTTCTCCTGATACTTTCATGTTTTTTATCCGGACACTGACCCCTTATTTGTTTAAAATACATTACACACCTCGTAAATATCATATTGACAGTCTACTACTTACAAAACACGCATTATGCCGTGTACTCTTACAAGAAGGTTACTGTAAACATTAGGAAACAGGAAATCATGTACGATCTTAAGAAATCTTAAGGGGTGTTAGTATAATTTGCTTTATTTTTTAAAATTTAAAAAGATGTTGGTATCATTGAGTAGGAATAGCATGGTTTGCTACTTTGCTTTGCTTGTTGGATGAGTTTCTTTTTCTTTAATTGTTCCTCTTATTGTTGTTATTCTTTCTTGTTATGCAGTTCTACGATCATTTCTTTGATTGGGGCTTGAAGGAGCAGATAGCCAAATTGAGTAGCATAAGGGTGAAGCATGGGATCAATGAGAAAAGCAGTGTGAATATTCTGGCAGCTGAAGCTGACCTTTATGTTGCAAAGATAGACAACAAGATCTTTTTGAAGATAGGGCCAAAGATGGACCTTGGAAACCTTATTCCCCCAAATTTCCACGTTGCTACCTCTGGCCAAGACTATGCCGTGTGGGAGTGACTCAATTTATTACATTACAATAAGTTACCATTGGAATAAGATCATCTTGTAAAAAATAATTTCAAAGCTTGTAATCCATTATCGGTTTAAATATGTTTTTAATCTCTATAAAACGAGTGGATTTTGATTTTAGTTGAAATTATTTCTTTTGGTCAATAATTATGTGACACTTGTTAATTCTCAAGGCTTCATGCCTTCACTTCCTCTTTACATTTCATCTTCTCTGGTGATGAGCATCACTTATCAAATAACAAAGAAACTAGATCACAAGAATTTTCTTGTCTAGAAACATGTTGAACATGTTCTTAAGGCACATCGCTTGCATCAATTTGTTATAAGTCCTCAAATTCCTCTAATATTTTTTGTCAGCAATCAGATTGTGATACTGGTATTGAGAATCCTGCATTCTTACTTTAGGAGCAATTGGACCAAATCTTACTCTATTGGCTCCAATCTTCTTAATCTAGTACAGTAGCACTATTCTCTCCAAAGTCATACATAGGTTGCAGTGTTATTGGCATCTTTGGGAGAAAGTAGGCAATCATTTTCATGCCAAAACAAAGGCCAAAGCTCGCCATCTGCGCATTGGACTTCGAAATATGAAGAAAAGATACTGTTCAATTGCTGAGATTTTTATGTGAATTGATTACTTTCCAAGGAACAATGGGATGCCATTTCTAAAGGTTTACCTATATGGAGTACGAGTCTTTGATGATTTAGATAAATAGTACATCTGAACTGTTTGATTTTGAAGAAATTGACTCATTTTTGCTAGCACAAGAACAAAGAATTTAGAAATATAGAAAACTTGGTGTTACTCAGTAATTGACGATTTGATGAATTAGCCTCCAAAATAGTCCACTTCTAAAATTTCATATTTTTATTTATTATCTTTAAAAAATAAATTAAGGATTAAACTCTCAACCAATTCTATTATTATTGGCTAAAAATAAAATAGCATGACAATTCTAACAAAGATAAAAGAAATGCTAGTTTTCAATTTTATATATATTTTTTAAAATTAATTTTACTACAAATTGTGAAGACAATAGTAAGATGAAGCATAATATATATATAAAAAATATATTAGAATAAGAAAAATTGAATATTTTTTAAAATATATAATCTTCCATCTTATATACATCAAAACTAATAAAAATAATTAAATTAATTCATTTTAATTAATGAATTAAATTGTAATTTTAATCTCTTAGCTTCAAAAATCAATGATTATGACCTCTTCAGAATTTAATGGATACATCTGGTTTCTCTTATTTTTAAAAATTTAGGATTTTGGTTCATGCATTATTTTTCATGCATCGACTGATAAAATCAAACTTTGGTGAATGTTATTTGCTTCCTTGCGTCTTTCAAAAGGGATTTTTTTTACTACTCTGCTTCACCACTCCTCCTTGGCCTTTCTTAGTTCTTGCTCTATCCATTGCCATCTTCAGAGATTCCCTTCTCTCTATTCACATCATTCAGCTTCTCCAAGGTTTTCAATTCACACTCCTTAGCTATCTCAATTTCACAATTAGCAGCTTCAACCCTTGTGTTCGCTTGCTCTTCTGCTTGGTCTGCTTCTTTGCTCAGATTGTAGTACTCCTCCACCCAAGAGGATGATGAATCCAATTCATTGTTTCCAATGCCTCCTTTGTGGCAATCAGCTCAATAGTCAAGTCTTCCCCTGTATTTGTTAGAGTCTCACATCGGATGGTTAACGAACATCATAAGTGTTTATATAACTTTAACTCTATTAATAATTTCATCTTTTTCTACAACTAAAGAAGCATATTCCCCACGCAATCCTTCCAATGATTGCATCATAGAAAAAGTAGTAAAATGATAATTTTGATTTACATATGTCATTTACTTCATTGAAAAGTTATATGAAATTAGATCAAGGTTTATGCAAATTGCCTGAAACACTAATTCACAAGGCAAAATAGAATTCTAAAGCTACAGTAATTATATAGTGCCTAAACATCAATCAATTAAAGAAATGTTAGTGTTTAAGAAAACTTAAAAATGGTTAATAAAATAAAATAGATATCTAATGAATGATAAGACGCATGGATCATTAAAAATGATAATAACTTAAATTAAATTATTAAAATCAAATTAAAGTTCTATTATCAAACTGAATTGTTCTCTTTGGTTCTAAGTAAGACACAAGTATAGGTGGCCATCATCAATCATCACCAATTCACCGAACGATACAATTAACGACCTCTTCAAAACACTTTTGGTTCCAGACATTTAGGGGAAAACCCCCTATCCTGATCCACAATAACCTGTTGTTACTATGTGTATCAATAGACTCAAACATACCACTTAGCCATTCCTCCTCTCACTTCAACATTTCCTGCAGCTCATCCCCTTTTTGTTGTGTCAACAATAGCTAGGTGCCTCGTTTACTGTTTTAAGGCCTTCCATGAACAACAACTCTTTGATGTTTTGTATCATTTTGAGACCGTTAGGTTATGCAAAAACTAGTTTGATAAAAAAAAGTTAAATCGAATTAGTTTTAAACTGTTTTAACTGATTGAATTTTATTAAAATAGTCAAACTAATTTAAAAATTGATTTAAAATCGAATTACTTTTAAAAAGCTGATTCTGAAATAGTTTTAAACTAATTTTAAGTGTACAACTATTTTTGACATTCCTAACGGTTGCCACCATACTCCCCCTGCTTAACCATTCCATGTGACTTTCTTCAAACATTTATACACTGCCCTTGAACTTGCGTTGTGTTTCTAATGTTCTTTCTTTGCCACCCACACTATTATGCATTTCGTTTCTCCTTAGTAATGTGTCATTATGCTCCTTCCTCTTGTCTCTGTAATCAGTCTTAGAAACTTAGGTTGGTTTGGGAAAACCCATTATCCAACTCTACTAAAAAATCTCATGTTGGATTCGGTCAGGTTCTAATAATTTTACTATTAAATTCAATCCAACTCAATCCAATAATAATTGGATCATCAAATTTAAAAATTAAAAACCATAATTAATGATCCCTCTCCTTCAAATCTCTTGTATGCAGATTGTCTGGAAAACGAGTGAAGTAGTAGCTTGTTATGTTTTCCGATCGTCCTCCCTGACCTCCTCCCCTCTCACCACCATCAACATAGTGGCCACTCTCCTTCCCTTCTGGCTCCTCTCTCCTCTCATTTTTCCAAAAGAAGCTAAAACAAGATGTCCTTGTTATCTCACCGCAATATTGGGTCAAGCTACCTCTACGGCTCTACGCAATGCAACTGGCCCTAGTTCTTCTAGCTAACTTCACTTCCAAAATTTCCCACACATTCTGTTCATACCTCGTTAATTTCTTTCCAAATACATACCCTAATTTGCTTGTATATAGCTAGCCAATACCTTTAGTGTGAGATTCCAACCACTTTAACTGAAAAAGTAATTAATAATAAAAGTTAAAATTTAGTAGTTAAAAAGTTAACTTATTAGATTATAAGTTGAGTGTGTAAAATAATTAAAAAATAATAAAATCATGATTTATTTAAAAAAAGATAACAAAAATAAATAAATAAATATGTTAAGAATAAAATGAAAAGAAAATACAAAAACTAGAAATTAGAAATTAATATTTAAAAAAATATTATTTTAAGTAACGACTAAAAAATATTAGAAATTATTAAAAATTTATTTATTAAATAATCAAACAAATTTTTTAATTAATAAAAAAGTTAAAAACGAAGTAAAATATCTTATTATCAAACATACCATAATTAATCTTTAATGCATGGTTATTTAAGTGGAAAAAAAGGGATTAATTTGAAAGTTTCTCAGGTAAAAAAATTGATAGAAAGACATAATAACAACTAACCGCATGTTAATTTATATGTCTATCGAATGCAACTTATAGCTTTTACGTCTTTTTCTCCTTTTGACACAATTAATTTTAGTGTGAAAACGAGCTTGTTGAACGTGATCCAAACACATGCTAAAAGAATTGATCAATTAAATTTGATGGAAAAAAAATTATATTGAAGAATCAAGATCGACAAAAACTGTAATGAATTTCTTTTTATTATTCCCGTTTCCTTAATTGACTAACCATCTAATGCTCTACCCTATTCACAGAAATAAATAAACCGCATGGAAAGCCCCTCCACAAATGTCTCAGTACGTAAAATCATGAATTAAAACAAAAACAAATACCCCAAATCCAAAAAAAAAAAAAGAAAAAAGAATGTGGTGTAATTGTACAACAACTAGAACCTAATTAACCTAACCAATCAACATCGAGCCAGCTCTTCTGGGATCCGTGACATTGATCTTCCAATGCATATCTGGCAACCCTAATTTCCCAGCCTTTCTCCTTTCCCAGTTCAACTCCATTCTTCGTTGCCTCGTTAACCTACACAGCTTTTGCAAGTTCTCGTCCATAGCATCGTGCACCTTCCACCACCGTCGATGTGCCACGTCGCTCGCGTACACTCTCTGATCCTCCACATCCCAGTTGCAGTCGTAGTCCCTATAACAATGCCATGGCTTTAGCCCTAGATAGTGAATCGCGTAGAGCTTCGGCGGCTCCGCCCCGAACATTGCATTTTTCCTACCTGCCTCTATTGTCGTGTTGGCCCAAAAGTTCTTTAAGTAGTTCACCCGTCGCGGAAGCCTGTGCCACCACATGAAGATCTCATTCAGGAAACCCTGGTCGCCACTACAACAAATCAAAACGAAAATTAGTGATGTAGAATAATAAGGTGGTGCTTGATTTAAATGTTCTGTTTTTTTATTCTTTCAAGATTTAGAAAATATGTATGATGGTGTTATCATGTTTTTTTTTTCAGAAAAAGTTAAAAACTTTGATTTATTAATGTTTTCAATTTTAGATCTATTTTTAAAAATATTTTTTAAATTTCAAACAACCTTAGTTTTATTCTTATTTTTTTATTTTCTTTGAAAATAAAATAAAAAAAAAACAACAAAATCTAAATTTTAATAATCCTAAAATGAACAACTTTTTATGTTTCAGCCTATATGCTACATCTTATAATATAACGTAACATCTTTTTATGTATATATATAGAAGAAATATGACGGAAAGTTTTTGTACCCGTTGTAGGAGATGACATCGTGGCGGCGCGACATGAGAACGTGGAATGTGCAGTTGGAGGGCTCGAGTACCATGATGCCGGAGTTGAAGATGGACTGGTCGTTACCAGTAGCGGACATCTGTGGGAAGTGGAAGAGAATATCAAGGTTGCGGAGGACGATGATGTCAGCATCAATGAAGATCACTCTCTCATAATCCGTGAGCTGCCAGAGTCGGAACTTGCTGTAGTTGTACTCGTTGTAGGTGCCATTCTCGGCCCGCGGATTTCGGATCCGGGTTATGAGTCGGATCTTCCAGCCGGAGAGTTCGAGGGCGCGGCGTTTCGCGACGGAGATGGAGGTGTCCAGGAGGAGGATTAGGTCACGCTTGGTTCCGGTTTGGAGCAGGGTTTGTGCTAGCGTTATTGCGCCGCACACGTAGCCTTCTGAGGAGTGGAGCACTGTTGCATAGGCCTCACGTTTTGCTCGCGCTTCGCTTTTAACGCTTTGTTCCAGGTTCCACGTGTCGTACACCTTGTCGATTCCTGAAACATTAAACAAAATTTAAATTAACATATTAATTAGCTACTTTTTAAACATTTTTTGTAGGTTTAGTTACATATTGATCCACCAAATAATTTATTATTATAATATTATTGTTATATTTAAGCAGATTTTCTCCTCCTATCACATTTTTTTATCCTTTTGAATCAATTTAATGTTACTCAAATATCATAAGTTGTAATTGTTTCAATTGAATATCTAGATATCACAAATGTATTCTTTTTAATTAAATTTTTCATATTTCAAGTGTGTCAGTCGGATCTTCAAGTATTACAATTATGGGAATTTAGTTTCTCAAATTTCATAATTGTGTTTGAAACTAATTTTTTAGGGACACAAATTTCACAATTTCAGATTTTTAGTTCCTCAATATTCACGTAATATACGTAGTTTGCTTATACGAAAATAGCTAGTGTAGAAAAAAATAATGTATATGTAGGCCATTTAATTTCCTTATTTCCTACGAGAGAATGCATGATTGAGCCTTTGATACGGTCATAAGTAAAATCTTATTATGATTTTATAAAATACTCAGTGCAGGAAAAGTTGAAAGCTAAATGGTAACTAACTTTGATTGTAATGCAAGGCAAGGGTTTCTTAAAACACGATACTTCTGGTACACAAGGAAATTGAAGATATTATAACAAGCATGCATTGAGAAAAATAAAAAACAAGATTCATGCTAAACTAGAAGTAAACTATTATTATGACAAGTCAATATATAGACAACTAACATTACTTTTTAGGAGAAGAAAGACTGAGGTAGCCATCCAAGTGGTTAGTTCACGTCTATTAAAATTATGTAGTGGTTATCAATTGATATGCAAAAAAAAAATTCTAAAATTAAGAAGCTTGTACTATAATTTTGACCGTTCTTTACTCTCTCTCAAACAGAATAACTTGTGGACATGCAATCAACAAAAACTTCCTCAGTAAACTGAATACAATATGATTAACGGTTAGTACATGTTTCGTTTATCGTTTGCACAACTCTAAACATTAGTTCATGTGTTTCAGAGTAACAAACGAAGAAATAACTACACTGTTTGATTGGATATATTTCACCGGACAATTGCTAATGATGATCAAAATTTAAGATTAAAAGAATGGATAACTTTGCTTAACGTACGGGAAAATTGAGTATGAAATTTTGTCAAACATATATATTAATTAGAAAAGAAATACTATATAGAAAAAATAAAATAAAAGAAAGACGTAAAAGAAAATAAATATATAATAATTTATAAATACTCTAACCCTTATCTTCATTTGAACAGAAATGCTACCTAAAAGGCTAAAAAACCTTGCTTCATGGGGAAGATATATATTAAAATATTTGGTAAAGATCTACCTGATGGTCTGCGTTGATATTCATGTCTTGTGAAACAATTTTAAAAAGTTGTTAGCTATGCTTGATGTGAGGTATCAACTAATTCACAAACTTTACCTACAACACAAGACTACTTACAATATTACATATAAATAATAAATTATTTGTCTTGAAACAATATATGGGCGCCTGTAGCTCAGTGGATAGAGCGTCTGTTTCCTAAGCAGAAAGTCGTAGGTTCGACCCCTACCTGGCGCGCGAAGCAATGTGTCTAGTCTTTTTATGTTTGCGAATGTATGCTTTAACGTGTTACAATGCGCAAAACTTTTATGGAAAAACCAGAAACAGAAAGAGAAGAAGTTTGTTTGCTAAGCAATTATTTTAATGTTCATTAATTAATAATTACTAGTCACATGATGTCACCTTTGCTTGATTCAAGTAAGGCAAAAATAACATAAAACATAAACATTTGAATGTGCAAGCAACTAAGCATACCTTGTTCCCATAGAGGCAGAGCCAAATTGCAGGACCCAACAGGCAAAGAAACTTTCTGCTCCAACCTCATTGCATCAACCTCATAATACCACCACTCATTTTCCTGCTTAACCAAATCGTTGCATCGAAACAGCTCCAGCATTGGCCTACACTTGCTCCACAAAACCACTTTCGTCTTCCAATTCCAATCCCTCTTCCCCTTCTTCACTGCCAAATTTGCCACAATAAGATGAACTTGTAACCTGAAAAAAAATAAAAAATGATCATGCATGAACACCTATGCGCTATTAGACATCTAAAGATACATCATAAAGATGGAAGAGAGAAAGAAGTGTATATACAATGAGTGATTCGATGTGAAAGAAACACATAGATAGAGAAAAATGAAAAGTATCAACTAAGTGTTGATGTGATACAATGTGAAAGGAATGAATAGATAGAGAGAAATGAAAAATATCAATTAAGTGTTGACGTATCATTACTCGACCTGAAAACGTTTCTTCCCCACCCTTCCTTTGGGTAATTGCAAGGCAACTTGGCCACGATCACGTCCATGCCTTCATATGCTGTGAATTCCGGCATTGGTATCTCGGGGCACGATGGAACATCGGTCTCTTCCTCTTCATCTATCCATTCGGGAAATAAATCTGTCCAATTGAAAAACTGTGACACTTTCTCGAAATAAACGTGGCTTGTTTCTCCAAGGGTGCTCCATTCACTCACATCATCTTCTTGCATGTTCACCATTCCTATCTTCATTCCTTTCCCCATTTCGCCAAAGAAACTAGGCACTTCTATCTTACTCGCGTTCTGCTTTGCCCTCCTATCTTCATTCCTCTCCAACACTGCTTTCATCTTTATGCTTTTTTCTCCCTACAAGTTTGAAGATCATATACAAGTTATACAATACACATACATACACATCTATGATGTATATAACTTATCAAAACACTACAAACAAATATTTATATGAATTTTTGTTGTTGTTGTTCAGAGGAATAATGAATAATGTCGTGTGATCCATGTAATCAATTTCATTCAATGAGATAAAACTTTTGTTGAAAAATGTAGTTTAGTATATGATACTTCCACCTGATAGGTCAATCTCATTCGGCTAAAGTGAGCAATTCAGTTTTTTTTTTTATGTGTATAAAATGGTAGAATGAGGAGACACTCTAAAATTACTCGCCAAAGCCAATGATACGTTCAAACTATTGGCATAAACCTAGCTACTTAAGAGGATTATTGAACAGGCATAAACAAATATAACTACTGGCATAAACCTAGCTACATTAGAGGATTATTGAAAAGGTATAAACTAGGAGATCATCCTAAGGAGGATTTGTAATTTTCTATGTACTCTCTTTAATATAGATTTTGTCTAAGAAAAATTAAACACAGTAAATTATACCATAAGCAAATCACACAAAGAGAAGAAGAGGAACAAGAATAGAATGCCATTACATTAGAGTAGGCTCACCTTACCTTGTGATGGCACTCACGCAAGGAGCACCGGACAAGGGAGGCTGCATTCTCGAAATAGACGGATGAAGATGGACGGAGAAGAAAGGTTGCATAGACGACCAGAAAGATGGCAAGACAGACCAAGTTGATTCTGATGACCAATGCTTTAGATGGTGCTGTCTTCACCAACTTTTGAAGACTCCAAACATCCATATCCCTTGAGTAATAACGTTAGGAAAAAACAACAATGCCTGAAATGGAGAGGGTACCTGAACTATGTAAGTACAAAAATGAATTCCCCACTAGGAAATTTAGATCAAGTAGTGGTTAAATATGATGATTAGTTCGAGTGGCAATGGATTTGGAAGGAGTTGTTAGAAAATTATGAGTAAATCTCAAAGCAAGAAAGGCCATTTATGTAGCTCCATTTTTCCCTTCCTTGAGGATCAATTTCCTTTTGCAAGAGATTATAAAGAATGGAAGCAAAAATTGTTTTGCTTATATTTTTAGGTTTAGTTGACAGTGGGCACCTATAAATATTTCAAGACAAAATTTTCAGATGACAAAATGGTCACATAGTACTTTTTCTCTTGTCCCTTAATCATTTCTGAACCAGAAGGAAGGGATAGAGTAGTAAAACAGCAATCTCAATAATTCATTGGAG
Organism: Glycine soja; assembly: GCF_004193775.1. NCBI lineage: Eukaryota > Viridiplantae > Streptophyta > Magnoliopsida > Fabales > Fabaceae > Glycine > Glycine soja. Next base: position 40,177,103 of record NC_041018.1, read on the forward strand.
CATAGAAATATAAAATTGGAAAAAAAATTTAGGGCAGTTGAGCAGGCTCACCAACACCTAATCGGTTGCCCTGTCAATTTTGATTCCTAAATGCAAAGAAAGTTCAAAGAGTTATATTTGGTCACAAACTACACTGTGAAACTAGCTCCACTAATTTCTGATATATAATTATATATAAAGTCCTTTTTGGTTATTATGTTGATTGTTGTTGGTACATAAAACATGTTTATAGGTTTCACGTCAGAACATCATAACTGTCCAAATTAAACTATTTGAGAACACAATTTTTGCACGGGTACAACAACAATGAGAATGGTAGACCATCACATTTTGGTTCCCACGTAATCCTTTTGACGATTGGACTAACTCAAGTGGGTCCAGGCCAGCCAAATGGACACTAACCTTCGTTCCTTGCCAATCTCAACAACAAAATAGAATACGCTATGAATTTTTATTGGACCATGATACATTACTTTACTCTCCTAGCAAGGAGGTGTTCATTTTTTCCCCCATATAAAACATGCAAGGAATGCAGTAATCCATCGATGACCCAATACTTTTGAAAGGGAGGTGAATCATTTACAATAATCGTTCTTCAACCATTAAACCCTGCCAAACCCAACCATCCCCCGAAAAGAAAGGAAAAAATTATATGGCTCAAATACATTTTAATGCAAATATATCAGTCCCTGTAAAAAAAAAAATTGTTAATAACATTTGTAATATTTAAACCTTTCATTTTTTATTCCTCTCGTTAGGGATGAAAATAACTGGATTAAGCTAGTTAGTAAGGTCTTATCAAAACCTGATTTGATTTACTTTATAATTCCATAGCCTAAGCTTGGACATGTTAGGCCTTTTGTTAAGGCTCGACTTACTTTTTACATAATTATGATCACTTTAGCCCACTATTATTTATCAAAAGATTTAACTCATTTAGTTAAATATGATGTATGAATACGATAAATTTCTGATATTATGATTTGTTTCTCCAGGTAAAAAAAAAATTAAGCTACAATTATTATTTTAGAATGACAAGTGATTTTGAACTCGAGTTCTGAATGTATAATTATTTAAAATATTTATAATAAAAAATTTATTACCTATAATAATAATCTTATTTAACTAATTTTCTCTTAAAAAATACATGTAATTTGTAGTCAAAAAAGTAAATATCTACAATAGTTTAGGAAACAACTTCTTTCCAACAACAAATTTGGAAAAGTACATAAATTTCTAATATAGCCTATATGCAACAAAGTAAACTATATAGAAGAGTGCCAAGTTAGCCCTGTGTAATTCATCAAACAAATTTGGTAAAGAGCACTATCTTAACTCGGTTCCATTGGCAAGCAAACAGTAATAGACAAATTCCCACGTGCAATAATAACAATTTTAAAAAATTTAAAGAATATTTCCAGTATAAAAACGCTTATGTGACTCCATCTTATTATATATTTATGCATAAATTTTCTATAAAAAATTTAAACCAATTATATATTTATGCAACGATAAATAGTAGTGGTTTATCTTCCTATAAATCATGATGTGAATCTTCATAGTACTTTATAAAAATAGTATTAAATATAACTTCCAAATATAGTGATAACTATAGAAGTAGGATTCAAGAAGAAGGATACGGCTATTAATTTCCAAAATAAAGAAACTTCACATAGAAGAGTAGGATTGTAGGAACGCCCACATTTTACTTACTGATACACTCCATAATGAAATTCCATCACTCACTTTAATTGAAATGGATGTTAGCGGTTAATGGTTATGTCCTCTTACCTATGCCTACATCTAAACTTGCATCCATTGAGGATCTTAAAGCACAATCTGTGATTCTGTATAGAAAACAGTTCTATCGAGTGGACAAGGAAAAGGAATACACAACAACTATAAGGCACAGTTCCTGACATCTTACCATTTATTGACTTAAATGTTACAACAACATCATCATCAAAATTTCTTGAGGGAAACCACATAAAAAACATGGTAGCTTGACTTTGAATCCTGGGAATCTAGCATTAATTAATTTATTTTCTTGTGTGTTGAAAGTGAACTTTTCCTTGGGGAATGAAAATAAATTCTCCCATCCAACCAAATTGGATATCCCCAAATTTAATGCATCTGATCCAATCAACTTGCTGTTTAAAGCAAAATCAGGATTTTGATTATAAATTATGAATATTCCTTATGTTCAACGTGTAGTGATTATTTTAGTTCAGAAGGAGAGTGATATAATATTATAATCCCCTGGTTTCAAATGCTAAATGAATAGAGCCAATTTTCCACCTGGCATGCCAATTTTAGTTCAGAAAGGACTTACTTTAAAGATAATAAGAGATAATTTTGAAAGAAAAAGAATGAGACTTTTTTCTTATTCAACAAGCACAGCACAGCTACACTCCCTTCTTTTACAATTTTAATCAATGGCTATAATTAAACATAGTACCCTGACCAATGGATTGAAATTTAGAAGTGGTGTGTAAATTGTAATGGCTTCCAAATTGGTCCAACGCATATCAAGAAAACAAGCAGCAGTAAGAATGGGTCGATTCAAGCTATCCGAAAGGGGTGCTGCTATTCCCACCAAGAAAATTGCTTTTCCCACCAGATATATTTGGAATTCTGCTAATACCCTTGATAGAGACGAAAATCCGGTTTTGATACATATTGGGAGTGCAGCCCAAAGACACACCCAAAATGCTATTTTGCTGTGTATTTAAAGTCACATAATTGCATTTCCATAATATTTTTTGAAAAAATAAAATAGTAGAAATACACTTATGTTGCTTTTTTTGATAAAAAAAAAAAAATGAAACCACATGTTGTGGATTGTTTTAAAAAACACATACAATGAAAACCTGTTTTTATTATGTTGTTTGGAAAATTCAGAATAAAAATGTGATTTATTATGTATTTTTTATAAGCACAACAAAAGCTTATTTTTGTTGTATTATTTTATTTAACTTTTAATGATTGATTGACGTGTAAATAGTATCCTTGACATTCATGCCAAGGCTTTTTTTATTTAAAATAATAAAAGTACTTTTAAGTTCTAACACAACTAAATTAGATACGGCTACTATCACAATAACTATAACTTAATTTGAATATTTAATTACATTATTATAAAAAAAACTAACTAAAAAAACTAAAATACAATTTCTAGCATTAACTAACTAAATAAATATTCACATAATTAAAACATATACTACTAAGACTTAATTTTAAAAAATTACCAAAATTAAAATTAATTAAATTAACTAAAAAGCAAATATCTAGTATTAAAGAAACAAACAAAGAAATAAACAAAATGATACACATACATGATGGAATCTCGTTTATGTTGTGTTTTTAGTTTTAAATACACAACAAAATTACATTTTTGTTGTGTATGTGAAACTAGATACATTGTATTTTGTTGTGTATCTATTTTTAAATATATAATAGAAATGTAATTTTGTTGTGTATCTCAAACTAAATACATTGAAAAAAAATGTAATTTCGTTGTTGTAGGGGAAAAACTTATCTTTTGTATCAATTGTTTTCGTGCAGGAGGGGGTGATTGACTTCTTGATGCGGTGGCAATGTGACGGAAATGGGGTCAAGGGAGGCAAAAAGTGAAGCTAAGGGGGTAAGGGTGCTAGAATAGGAAAGTGGAGAGTGAGAATGGGTGGGGAAAGGCAAGGGAGAAGGGGAATAGGAAATTAGTGATAGAGGTATAAATGTCTTGCTATTTGTTTTTTTAGAAGTTATGGGACCTCGCCTTCGCTTCCGTTGCAACGAGCACCCACCATTTGTTGGTCACGCACCAAGCCCAAGAAGTGTTGTGCGTGAGGGGGTGTGTTGGGAAATATCCAAGTCCCACATCGGCTGCCTCACTCATTGGAGTGCAGCTTATATACCTGTTGGGCAACTTCACTTAATGCCAATTGGTTTTAAGATGAAATCTAACAGTAACCCTCTTTCTCTCGCACAGTTCTCACACACTGTGGTTGTTCACTTGTTTTGGACGTCATACCTGTTGGGCAACTTCACTTAATGCCAATTGGCTTATTGATGTGATTAAGAATTATTAATTTTTGTGTTCTATTCTGTGAATTATAGTAATGTAGGAAAAGGCGTCAACACACCTCTTGACTGAGAGTGTGTTAATACTTAGAGTCGGAGTATGGTGTTTGATTAAGTTTTTTTATAAAAAGGTCTTCTCAACTAAATAGGTATTCAATCTTCAATTGTATGAAATATCTAAATTTGGGAAAGAGATAAAAAGAAAATTGAAAATGTGTTCTCAATTATGATTGATTACCTTTAATGACTAACAAAAACTCACTGTATTGTTAAATTAAAAAATTCCTATGAAGTTCTTTGATAACTGCAAAATTTGAGTTAAATTGATAGTCAATTTTGGCTAAGAATGATTACAATTTCTTCACTTTAACGTTATTTTTAATGAAATAATGAAGAAATTGATATCATTGTAATTTTTTACCAGTAGGATTCAAAAGAAGAAAATTTCAAGTACTTTGGAGGAAAATTGATGCAAAAACATGAAGAAAAAGTTGAAGATTAGACAGGCCCAACATGTCTCATCACTCAGGAGTCAGCTCAGGCTTAGCACGAAGAATGTCAATGAAGAAGCCTAAAGGCGCACTCAGCGCGAACTTTGTACTAAGCATGTGATCAGCGTCATACTCGCTAAGCCAAGAAGACCCGCTTAGCACAAGGTAGTGTGAATTTTAAGCTACCTTAGGCCTATAAAAGGAGTAGGAAGCATAGGAGAAACATCGATACACTGAGACTCAGAGCTCTCTAATGAATACATCCTAAGTCTGAGCATCTCTAATAGGAGAAACTCTTTTTCTATGTCCAATATTCCCTTCTCTTCCTTTATTCATCCCTCTTCTTCTATCCACATCAGCCCCTAAAGTGTAAAGTCTCTCATGACAATGAGAGGCTAAAACCTCATTGTTAGGAGACTAGCAGCCAATGCCCTTGTAATGTAATTTTTTCTTACCATCTATTAAATACAATGCCAATTTTTATTGTTTCTTTCCTACGCTTTATTGTTATTATATGGCATGATCATCCATGCATTTGTTCAGGGATTATACATTGGAAAATGATAATTTCTAAAGAACTGGAAAATAACATCTAAACAATTCATTGCTAGGGTATACTGATCTTGTTTTGCCTATGTATATATCTCCAAATTTCATGCAATTTACTGTTTTACCTCTGCAAAGGGATTTGAGAGAGAGAATAGATAAATTAGACTCTTCATCGTGAGGAATCATGATTGAGTTTCTTAGTAGATGTGGGTGGGAATTGAAAAAACATTAAATAAAGAAACACATTAACATTGCATCAAGGGTAATTAGGCATGGCCCCAACATATTTTCATTACGAATTCATCTTTTTATCGTCATCTTTATCTTTTACATTAAAATTTCTTATATATTTTATCTTCTATTTTTTTTCTTTAAATCTTTATCTTATCTTTTACCTCTCTTTATCTTCTATTTTAAATTATTTATCTCTTGCTTGTAAATTGGGTTTGCATCAATCTAAGTACAAACAAGTCCTTATGGATTGAAAACTCGAACTTTTGAGTACTTTACTACTTTAGACAATTTGGTGCACTTGCCAAAACAAGTTAACAGTCTTCAATTTTCAATTAGGACTATTGTTAAGTTAAAAAGGTACATTATGTTCTTTTAATTTAATTGAATTCAATAAGTGTATGCATTATCATTCTACACAACTAATAGGCATATAATTCACTCTTTTTTATTTTATTAACTTATCCTCAATAAATCAGTTTTCATTTATTGTGTGGCTACTAATAGGTACATTATGTCTACTCCCATGGTTGGTGATGAATGCAATGAACATGTACCTCTAACAACTAATAAACTTGATGGTAACAAGAATACAAATCAAGAAGGAGAGGAGAATGTTATTAAGAAAAAAAGGAAGAAAACATCAAGTGTGTGGAAGGATTTTGATGAAGTTGAAATAGTTGGAGTAGGAAAGAAGGCAATATGTAAGCATTTCAAAGTTAGATTATCTACTAGTGGGCCATGGGGTAGCACAAGTCATCTAAGAAGGCATTCAAAAAAATGCAATGAAAAGAAGTTGCACATGGCTAAAGAAAAGAACCAATCTGTCATTCCTTTTAAGTCTTTTAATCCATCAAACCCATTCCTAATTCCTGGGGATAAATACTCCAATGAGAGGATGAGAGAAATAATTGCTACTACTGTGATGGTTAATGAATACCCTTTTAGCATTGTTGAGAATGAAGTTTGGATGTGGGCTTTCCAATATGAAAATCTTGACTTTCAAAAAGTAAGTCGTAAAACAGTGAGAAGCGATTGTTTAGCAATATATAATGCAGAAAAGAATTGAATGAAGACTTTGTTGAAAACTATCAACAAAATTTGCTTAACAACTGACATGTGGAAGTCAAGTCACCAAGTGCTTAAGTATATGGTTGTCACCAATCATTTCATTGATGTGGAGTGGAAACTTTAAAAGAGAGTTTTAAGTTTTGTGAAGGTGCTTGCTCCAAGGCGAGGAATTGATGTAGCAGATGCCATCTTTAAGTGCTTGAAGGCATGGGGGATTGAAGAAAAGGCGTTGTCTGTGTCGTTGACAATGCTTCTTACAATGACTCATGTTTGAAGAATTTGAAAGAGAACTTATCACTTAGCACAAAATTAGTTCTAAATGGAGATTTGTTTCGTGTTAGATCTTGCGCACATATATTGAACTTGTTGGTACAAGATGGGCTTGGTAAGATAAAAGATATCATTCAAAATGTTCGTGAAAATGTGAAGTATATTAACCATAATGATGTGAGATTGAAGACCTTTAATGATGTTGTTGAACAAAAGCATCTAAAAGAAAGAAAGTTCATCCTTGATTGTCCAACTAGGTGGAATTCTACATTCTAAATGCTGTCAACTGCATTGAAATTCAAAGTTGTCTTTTCAGCTTATGGAGAACAAGATCCTCTTTATACTTATGCACTTTCAAATGAAGATTGAGAAAAAGTGTTGAAAATATGTAAACTTTTAGAAATATTTAACTTAGCTACACATATAATATCAAGCAGTATGTATCATACTGCTAATTTGTATCTTGTAGAAGTTTGGAAGGTCAAGCAAGTAATTGACAATGCATCAAAGGATGAAGATTTTTTCATAAGAGATATAGCAGCCCCAATGAAACAAAAATTTGACAAATATTGGGGGCAATGTAATTTGTTGATGTCCATTGCTAGTGTTTTAGATCCTAGGTGCAAGTTTCGTATAATTGGCATTTGCTTCCATCTGTTGTACAAGCCTAAAGAAATTGCTAAGGAAAATATGGAGAATGTATGAAGTGCTCTTCAACAATTATATGATGAGTATGTGGCTTTAAGCAATGAAGAGTCATCCTCAAATTAAAGGAATGTTGGTGGCATAAATTCCTCAAATATCCATTCGCTTAATACATCTTCTATGACTGGGTTTGATTAATTAATGAGCCTTGTGCATGAAAAGGAAGCAGTCCCACCAATGAAATTAGAACTAGATGCTTATCTTGAGGAGAAAAATACTTATATTCCTAATAATGGAAACTCCTCTTTTAGTGCCTTGGAGTGATGGACGAATAACAACTTCAAATATAAGATTTTATCAAAGATGGCAAGAGATATACTAGTTGTTCCAATATCAACCAATGCATTAGAATCTTCATTTAGTATTGGAGGTAGAGTAATTGATGAGTATCGTTCTAGATTGAATGAAGAATCTCTTGAAGCTCTCATATGCGATGGGGATTGGATTCGCCATAATTACAATTTGAAGCGAAAAACAAAGGAACACAAATTTTATTTTTAATTGACTCTTTTGTAATATATTATTTTTCTAATAACATTTTTCCTCATTATGAAGGTGGATGATCAACCGCTTGAAGAAATCACCTTGAGAATCTCATAAAAATAATTATGATTTATTTGGAAATATAAGTAAGATGTTGAGACATTTTCTGTTTAAAAAATGTTTCTTTAACTTTCCTAAACTAATTTAAAGTGTTTTGTAAAATTACTTTATATTCTAATAACATTTTCCCCCTCAAAATGAAGGTGGATGAACAATTTCAAGAAATTACATTGAAGATTTGATGATATGCTACCTTGTTGCTTCATGTTTGGGAGATGACTTGGGAATTAAAAATTTCCTTCTTTTTTTGTATTTAACTTGCCTTGGTTATTATTTCTTATTTATTTTAGTATTTGACATTAAGATTAGATTATCAAATGGAACTTATGGTATTTTACTTAGCTTGCTTATTTTGTTTATAATATTTTGTTAAATACTTAAAGTGCTCTGATTATAATTCTTACTTGGATCATTGTGATTAGGAAATTTTAATCTCATATTAGAGAGCTCGAATTAATTTTAACTTGATTTTTTTTCGCACAAATTAAAAGAGAATTATTTTTTTTCTTTAGATTAAATTTTAAAAAATATCATATGAATTATCAAAGTTTCACTGTATAGTCATATATAATATTTATTGTATAATAAAATTTTTAATAGATTTGTATTTTAAGTCAGACTTTTAAATAGGTCAGACTAAGCCTAAAAAAGCCTATGATGAGTAAATAAGTCAAATCAAGCTTTAAATTTTTAATTCAAGCCAAAATCAGACCTAATTAAGCTTGACCTGACTTGTTCTATTTTCACCCTAAACACGATGTCAATATATGGCTTTGGAAACATGGGCTCTTGGTTTTCCTCTATTAAATCAGCCTATAACTTTTTAATGAACCATATATAGATGTTAATTAATGGCAACAATTTTTAACAATTGGTGGTCTTTACTTACTTTTGGAAGCGTAAAGCTCATTTAAAAACACTGATCTTATCATGGGGGTTCCTTCTTAGGGTTTGTCTACGGTGAAGCATAATTTCTTTCCTTCTTAAAAGAAACATCATGTTACCAACCTGGCAAATCTAATGCATGTATATAGAAACATCATCATAAATCTAAAGGGGGTAGCATATGTTCTTTGCTTCTAGGAAACTGAGGTTGTAAATCATTTGTTTTTTTCCGTCCGATATCTCAACAGATTTGGTCTAGTGTCTATGCATGGATGGTAATCTCTACGATTCTTCTTGTTGAAGCTTTAACTCAATAGTTTAATATGAATTTAATAAAGTTTTATATTCTTTTCAACTTTTGATTATATATTTTGAAAAATTGAAAAAAAAATACATGAAAAGGGGAGTTTTTTTTTATATTTTCTTGTCAAAATTTTCCTTTCATTTTTATTAATATCTTACCTTATTATTTTTCAAATTTATTAATGTTTTATAAATGTAAAGGTTCACTATTTTTTTCTACCTATATCCATGTTTAATAGTTATTACTAATACAATGAATGACATAATATTAAATAAAATATTCTTAGTTTAAATTACAATAATATAATATTTTGCATTCGTTAAATTTTGCTTAATTTCTATGTATTAATTTTGCTTAATTTCATCAGATGATTCAGGTTTGAATCCTCTTTTATCCTTAATCAATACAATGTTAAAAAAATCTATAAATATAGAATGTAAGAAGCAGTAAATAACAATAATTAATCACTTACGTTTCACTTTAAATTATTCCTATTACAGATCGTTATTTTAAAGCACGGATTCTACTTTATATCGGGAAAAAAACAGGGATTCTACAATGATATAGCAGCATTAACTATCACAACTTTCACTCAGTTAGTTCCGTAATTGTTTACGGACTTTAACTCAATTTTCATTAATTATTCTATTTCTTGAAAACTAATTAAAGTATAGATACAAAAAATATACGGGAGAATAAGAATGCATACTTATGGTTAAAAAGTATCATTACTTTATGGTTAAAGTAGGATCATAATAAAGATCTTTTCATTAATAACGAAAATATCAGTTTTAGATAAGTTTCAACGTTGCTTAAAAAAAGAAGGTAAGTTTCAACATTGCTTAAAAAAAAAGGTAAGTTTCAACACACTTTCACTATTTGACTAAACTAACCTTGTGGAGTATTTTTTTTTTTATTTCTTTTATTCTCTAGGGAATATTATTTTCGTTTCTTTTTATTTTAGAAAGCAACAGACAGGATAAGAAATTTAATTAATATCTTAATATTTTTGCTTATATTATATTTTTTATTTTTAATATGATTTTTTATTTATGATAAATATATAATTTTTAAAAGTTAAATTAATAATTAATATTATTTAAACTTTTAAATGAATAAAACAAAAATATCGTCCAAAAAGAGACAAAATTTTGAGTAAATGGATCACACATTAACAATATAAAAAAATTCCTTAAAAATAAATAATTTTATACACTTATTTAATTATAAATTTATATATATATATAAGTTTGTAAATTTTTATAATATTTATTTTAATATTAAATAATATAAAATGATTATAAACTATCATTTTATATAATAATTAAACTCTAAAATTTTATCTAGCTCCATCTCGATGTCAATTTATTTCTCCTATATTATATATTAAATAAATGTTCCGTTCAAGGCAAAATTCTTATGGTCTTGTTCACTTTTGTTATTCAATCTTCATAATCACTAAAGCGGCGAAACCAGAAAGAGAGTAATTTTTTTTCTCAAAAATTACTATAGATGGGTGGTGACCGTTTGGTAAGTTTATCAAAATGTTCCAGTAGTAAAGATTCAAAGGTGTTAATTTTTATAGAGATTTTGTTTTATATTTATATTGAATAATTTTCAATTTATAAAAAAAGAAGATGAGATGAGGTCTAAAAGATGAGTTTAAAAGAACAGGATATAAAATAATAGCTATTAATAGAAGACAAAGAAAATAATAGGAAAGTCAACGAGATGAGAATATTAGGATTTAGCATGTTTTATTTGCTTAAGATGCATTATTTTATATTTTTTTCTACTAATTAGGTGAATTTTTTCTACTCACATGTATTAGAATATTTGTCTCTGATGTCTTACGATGACCAATCTATTTTACCTATTTATCTCCCAAATGTCTTTGCAAAGACTTAATAGATAAAATACATGAACTCTTAATTCTAGATGTTTGTTTTCATGCATGGGCATAACGCAATCATTCTATGTCTAGCAATGATTTTATTAAGGTATCTTTTCCTTTTAATTCTATTAGAAACTATCCTTTATCGAGCATGAACTCTTAATTCTAGATGTTTGCTTTCATGCATGGGCATAATGCAATCATTCTATGTCTAGCAATGATTTTATTAAGGTATCTTTTCCTTTTAATTCTATTAGAAACTAATCCCTAAAATTGATGCATGTAAGACCTTTATTGTATTTCTATTAAGGATTATCCTCTATCGAGCACTTAATCCCTAAAGATGATGCAAGGATGAATGATACATGAAATTAAAGTAAGAAAGGATAATAGAAAAGAAAACACCTATTTGCATTGATAGATATGAAGCATACAATACATCTTTTGATTTTTTAGGCCTGTCAGACCGTAACTAAGGGTTTAGTCTCTCATAGCCATAAGAGGTCTTACACTTGAAAAGAGGTATAGAAACTGATAAAGGAGAAGGGATGAAAAAAGGAAATAGAAAATAATGGAAGAGAAGAAAGAATTTCCTAAGGGAGACTTCTCAGGCTTTAGGTGTGTATTAGAGTGCTTTGATATGTGTCTCTTCCCCTTGGCTTGACTTCCTTTTTATAGTTGTGGAGTGGACTTGGGCATGTGCACTCGCGCTAAGCCTGCGCTACTCGCTTAGCGTCAATGCGTGTTTTCGCGCTGAGCGCGTCTTGAGTCGAACCTTCCTTTTTTATATTTTGATATTTTCTGCATCTTTTTTACTTTTAATCCCTCCTTTTTCATATTTGCAAGTCATCAATAAGAAAAACATCAATTCTTAACTATTAAGTATAAATAACTGCTAAATAAATATTTTTAAGATTATTTTCATTATAAAAAATAGCTCATATTTAATTGTTATCAAAATTCCCCAAATTAAAAATTTTGTTTGTCCTCAAGTAAAAAATAAGAATAAGAGTAGACTTCGAATGCTCCAACAATTTCAATAACTGCAATATTTTCAAATTTCCTTAGTTGGACCTTCTTGCATTTGTCATGATCTTGCAATGGAAGCATGAACAAAGATTGAAATAGAAATAGTTAGTAATAGAAGTTAATCAAATTGATTTATCTCACTTTTTTCTCACAAGGCTTTAGTGTTTATCTTTGTACACAAGTATCTTGAATGAGTGTTTATAATTTCTACGACATGCAATTAAAAATTATTTATGATTTTGAAGTCCTAAATAATTTAGGACTTAAAAGAAACTCCCTTATGACTTTAAATTCGCGTGGCAAAAAAAAATTAAAGTCACAAAATATTTTACAATTTCAATGAAAAAAAGAAAAAAAAATAGAATGAAATTTACGATTTTTAACTCAGAAATAATAGATTATCCTGGTACTCAATCTTTTCTAAAAACTAATTTAAATTTTACACCATTTAATAACCGTTTTCATCATTTCCCCTGCTAAGGCCAATGTATCCTTCGAGCCGGTCTTTTGTGCCCAACAAGATTAATATTCTCTTACACGTGGAGTTAGAGACTCTGTTTGATTCTGTTTAATTTTAAGGTTACTTCTTTTCATTTCATTTTGTCTGGATCACATAATTTTCGAGTTATATATAATTATTATAAGTAGAGAGAAAATTTTCTCACTAAATATTTAATGCAACTTAAGCCTTAAATATAAATTTTTTAGTTAAACTGAAATAATTAATCTCATCTCAATTAATTCACACACTTAGTAATGGATTATTCTTTTTCTACTGTTGGGAGAACTTCACGTTTAAACCTTTAATCATTTTAAGAAAAAAAAAGCTTCTATATCTTTTTTCCTTCTATATTTCTTTTCCTCTTGCACATAAAAAATGATTCTAATTTTCTTTTTCCAACGTAGCATTTTTATTAACTAAAATTGTGAATCGATCCGGAACTAAAAAACAACCATTTTCCAGATTTATTTTTGAAGAATTTATAGATTTTATTGTCAATATTGTGTAAAAAAAATGCATCCCAAACTGAAAAAAAAAATTTACTTTTAAATTAACTAAGAATATATTCATTCTTATTTTCCACTTCAGATATTTTTTTTATTATAGTAAAACTAAAAGTCTGTGCTAATTGGTCGGATATTCGCAAAATTGATTTTAATTTTGAAATGAATGATTTATAGTTGAATTATTTTAGCTTAAATTAAATCTTATATTTAAAGAACCTATTTTGTAATTGTAACATCAATAATAATAATAATAATAATAATAATAATAATAATAATAATAATAATAATAATAATAACTAAATAAATAAATAAACCTGTTGTACATTTCTATTGAAAATTAATGAATTGATGATTAAATTCAGTGACAATTTTTCTGATAAAATCTTTAAAAATTATATTTGAAATATTCTATCACAGATTTCAATTTTCTTTTAGAAATGTTTGATTGAAAGTGAAAGAGGTATTTTCTTTTTTAATTTTTTGTTCAATACTTAGTTTCAGGATAGAATCATTCAAAGTTTTTTCCACCGCAAAACAAATGTCGAACCAGCTCTTTTTTTTTTTTCACAGCAAAAAAGGTATATATATATATATATATATATATATAAAAGAAAGTTTGTAATTTGTCACAAGGAGTGAACAAATTGCCAAACACACAGAACATTGAGGAATCAGCAAACATACGAACCCAGCAGAAGTCATGAACCTAATCATGAACTTCTGATACAGCAACTAGGGTTCCAGACTTCCAGCCCCACCCCAATATAACACTATCATTGAGCAGATCAAATCCTATGATGATGGCCGCGATCAAGAAATAAAGAAAACTATAAAATTAGATGGCCTTTAACTAATAAAAGCATCTCTAATGAGAGTACTTCTTAAGTTGCTTAAAATTAAACAACATTGCTTATTAAATTTTTATTTTTGGAACAAATGATTTGGTAGTATGTTACTTAAGTGAATTACTTATATAAAAAACTATTGTTTAATCGATTTTAATTATTTAAAGAATTATTTTTCAATTAAAAAATTTAATATGATTTAAATTAAATACTCGTCCTAACAACTTTAATATTATTTCACATTATAGAACTTATAAATATAAGATAATCAACTCATTTAAATAATCATCCATAAACATGCTATTGAGGACAAAATTTGAGCATTTCCTCAATTTGTCAAGCATGCACGGTCATCTTGTCGCACACACACTCAAATACCTCTGCCAAGCTCATTTAAAACAGAGAAATCATTTTGTTTCCAATATTGTAATCGCAAGATGAGTGAATAAGACCATTTCCATCAATTGTTATGTATTTTAATTTTAATAATTCATAATAAGATTTTTTTTTATCTAATTTCATATATATTGAGATTTTTTCTCTTCTTAATTATCCTTCATCTTCCCTTTGAAGATTTTAGGAATAAAAGATAAGGATATGTATGATGCATTATGAAAGGGCGACGGATCCCAATGACCAGAGAATCATATACTACGTACATTTGACCCAAGAATCTGATTTGGACAGGGTGAGAATAATAAATAATGCAACTTTAGAAAAACAAAAATAATTACATAACTATAAAATCTTTTGCTACGAGAATGTTTTTTTTATATAAATAAAAACAGTTACTTTAATTAGCTAGAATCGATCATATCTACCAGGTGTCATTAATATATATATATATATATATATATGAAAGCATGTCTACCATACCAAATAATACTAAATAATAATAATAGATTTATGACTAGACCCATGAGACTCTTGCTAGCTATATAAATACTTTCATCTTGACATTTCTAAAACCATAGCCCACTCATATCCATAAACACAAATAAGCACTGGTGACCTTGGAGAGAAAAAAAAATTAAGATCAAAATGCCTGTGTTCATCCCTAGGATTGAGTACAAGACTCTGGGTCCGAATACAATCGTCACCGAAAATCAAATAAGGGAAATATTGAGAAAAGCAGATAGTAATGGAGACGGTCGTTTGAGCAAAGAAGAACTTAAGAAAGCTTTCAAAGAATTTGGATCCAAGATGCCCGGATGGAGAGCATGTCGTCTTCTAAGGAAAGCTGACACCAACCACGACGGAGTACTCACCATGGAAGAACTTGACACCATTGTTGATTTTGCTCTTGCTAGGTACACATTCAGGAAGTAAATATATATGCATGATATGATATCATCACGCCCATATGCCTTAATCCCAAAGCATCTAAATGAGGCGCATGTACGTCTATAACTAATTATTTATGGTAGAATAATATGAGCTAGCAGGCTATATGATCGGCCTCTACTTTGTATAATCAAAACTAGGATATAATGGAAGCATGTTTGCTTCTTGGTCGGGTAGATATCTTTACCAGTATTAGGTTTAGGTCATGTCTGATCGATCAAGTTTAGTCTTATTTACTATGGGTGCATTTGGAAGTTGGATCAAGTTAAGTCTAACTTATGCACACTTTATTTGAGCTTCTCTTATCATAAAACACTCGTACGTGTAAGTGTTTATTTGTGATTATATTAATAAGTTATTTTCAGTTGTTTTTTTATTCATATATTTGTTTCTTTTAATTTTTATATTTTAATTAATTAAAATATTTCTTTGATACCTTAAATAAATCTTAAGTCTAGAGTTCAATTGAATTAAAATAAAATAAATCAAATGTATGTGAAATTAAAAGATTAAATTAAAATTATAAATTTTTTAAAATTAAAGACTAAAATCATACAAAAATAGTAATAAAAAGATCAAAATTACGTATTAGAAACAATAAAAAAATCAAAATTGTAATTTACACTTTTAAGATTTTATTCCTATTACATGTGGTTATTATTTTGAGCCAACAAAAGCACAAATTCTACAATGATATAGCAGCATTAACACTGCAATTCCACTCATTAGTTTTGTAATTGTTTACGGACTTTAACTCCATTTTCATTATTTTATTTCTTTAAAACTAAATTAGTTTATTGACAAAAAATACACGGGAGAATAAGAATAATTTCGTTACTTTATGGTTAGAGTAAGGCCACAAAGAACATTTCGTTAAGTTTTAGATAAGTTTCAACACATCTTCACTATTTGACTAAACTTTTTGGTCACCACATGTTGCATTATATCTAATAGCTTTGTCAATGATCATTTTTTTAAAAAAAAAATTAATTGATATCAATAATTTTTAATAGAATCTTTCTTGTTAATTATGTTTTCATTGCATATGCTTAAATCCGAAGTCTTGTTAATTTAAGGAATTCAAACTATGAACTCAATTTCACTAGGATGAACACATGTTGATTTTACTATTTAATTTGACTAATTGACAAATCTGGTGGAGTATTATTTTATTCTTCTTTGAAACACTACTGTCGTTTCTTTTTATTTAGAAACCAACACACAGATTAAAAGTTTTAATTCATATCTTAATATACCTTTGTTTATATTTAAAAAATTAATATTTTTTATAATAACTATATAATTAAAAAAATTAAAAATAGATAAAATTTAGTTGAGGCGCCCCCCCCCCCCCCCCCCTCCCCCCCAATTTATGTAAATTTATTTCTACTATATAATATCCTTATATATACATAAATCAGAATAACTATCATAAGCACAAACATTTTTAGTTGCTTTTCTTTTGATAAAAGAATTTTTCTTAATATCTTAACTCTTTTACTCTATCATTTTAATACTTTTAGTTGTAACTTAAGTTTTAATATTTTTAAAAAATGAATTATCAATAATTAAAATTAACATTGGATCACAATTATTTCTCATAAATCTAAATTATAATTTAAATGTTAAAATAATATTTATTTAAAATAAATCTAATTATAATATATTTATATATTTAAAATATTTATTTATTACAAGTTTTACTTACATAAAATAAATGTTTATTGTATGTAATGCAGAACCTAAAATACTAATAGTAAATAAATGTCCCATTCATATATAACAAATTCTTATAGTCTTCTATCACGAAGATTTAACTCAATTAGATACGTGAATTAGTGTAAACTTTTAATACTTGTGCTGGTCATGAATTCTTAAGAAAAAAATAAATATTCTTATGGTCTTCTTGTAATTTCATTTACTTTAATTTGGTTATTCTTATTCCATATATCTTCACAACCACTAAAGTAATAAATGATTACTGGAATCTCAGTCATGGGAAGAAGAATATATATCTTTTGGGCCGGTCTTATGTGCTCAAGATTACAATGCTCCTACACGTTAGAGATTCTGTTTGATTTTGAGATTACTCCTTGTGTCTGAAGCTGGAAGAGCAGAATGTGGTGTACGTCCATACAGGTGTGGATAGAATCGTACGTGTATGTCAAGGATGGATAAATTTGCTTTGAGTATGGATTTTTGTTATTCTGTGGGCAATTTGGCAGGGACGTAATGAATGGCTATAACAAGTAAAACAACTAACCAGATATTGCTATATCACTCTTGATATCCTATAATCCAGAATTTTTGAAGGTGAACTGAATATTGATGCATCAGTGAAAGAAGGAGTTGGCACTGGCCGGTCTTATATATTCGTGATCACTTTGGTCAGGATTCTTACGCAAAGGAGAAAAGGATACACAGAGAATGTGTAATGTATATCAGAAATATAAAACAGGCCAGGCAACAAAAATGGAAATAGGTGATTGTATCATAAAAGGACACTGATAATTTTCATAGTATTGCAGAATTCGTTACAGCAAAATGATTAAAAAGGGAACTAGTAGCAGAAAAGTATGGACAGAAAATGAACCAACAAGAGAGAGAAAAGGTTCTTAATTCGTTACATCCTCCTCTCTACTATTCTCATGCTTAGCTAATTATACTACTACCTCACACCCAATATCCCTTCAGACGTGTGTTTTCCCTTTTGTTGTGGGCCCCTCTTTCCCAACCATGTAACTAATTCATTTTGTGTCAAATTATTTCCCTCTTTTGTCCCTTCAACTTTATCCTTGCTGCTAGCACTTGTTACAATTCCCCCTCCATCAAAATTAACCTTGTCCTCAAGGTTAAAATCTGGAAAAGCCTCACTTAGAATTGACTGATCTTCCCATGTGGCATTAGAAGAATCCAATCCCTCCCACAAGATGAGATGTTGTTTGACCTGTTGATTTCCCCTGATAATGGTTCTTGTTTGCAATATGGAAACTGGTTGGATCATTGGTCTGGAATCAGTAGTTGTCATAGGCAATGGTATGTATGGTTGAGCATGGTTACCATGGCAAAGTTTCAGTTGTGAAATGTGAAAAACAGGATGAATTTTGGTGTTCTCTGGTAAGTCTAACTTGTAGGCCACTTTCCCAATCTTTTTAACAATTGTAAAAGGACCAAAGTAATGGAGGCTAAGTTTTTTATTCTTCCTCAGAGCAAGGGAATGTTGCCTATATGGTTGAAGCTTCACTAGAGCCTTGTCACCAATCTGAAATTCAACATGTTTTCTTTTCAAATCAGCATTCTTCTTTTGAATTTGTTGTGCCCTGAGTAAATGAGTCTTAAGCTGAGCCAAAATTTGATCTCTAAGCAGCAGTTGTTCTTGTACAGAGACTGGTTCATCATTAATAGGTGCATACCGAAGCAATTTTGGTGGGTCCCTTCCATAGACAGCTTTAAAGGGAGACATACCAGTGCTAGTATGGTAAGCAGTGTTATACCAATACTCAGCCCAGGGTAATAGCTTGACCCATTCCTTGGGGTTGTCAAAAGTGAAACATCTGGGATACATTTCAAGGCATTTGTTGAGTGCCTCAGAGTGACCATCTGTTTGTGGGTGGTAAGCTGTGGACATGGTCAAAGTTGTACCACTTAATTTCAGAAGATGTTGCCAAAATTGACTTGTAAATACCTTATCCCTATTAGAAACTATAGTCTTAGGGATACCATGTAGTTTGACTACCATGTTCATGAAGGTTTCTGCAACTTGCTTACTGTTATAGTCACTTTTTAGTGTTGCAAAGTGAGCATATTTAGATAATCTGTCCACAACTACATAGATCACTGTATAGCCATGAGATGGAGGTAACCCTGTAATGAAGTCCATAGCCAAATCCTCCCAGATTTGGTTGGGTATTGGCAACGGCTGTAGGAGTCCTGAGGGAAGAACAATAGCTGTTTTGGCTTGTTGGCAGACCAAACATTGTTGAACAAAGTCCTTGATGTCACCATGCATTCCAGACCAATAAAATTGGGAGGCAATTCTAGCCAAAGTTCTGGTATAACCAGCGTGTCCACCCATAGTAGAACTATGAAATTCCTTTAGTATTTGTTGGATCATATCATGGTTTTTGGGAACAACAAGTTTACCCTTCCACAGTAGTAGCTTGTCTTGGACTGAATAGTGTGAATTGACTGACCCCTTTTAAGTGCAAGATGAAATAATAACTGCTAGGTCAGGGTCTGCAGCTTGTGCTTTCCGCAAGACCTCTATAAAGTGTATTTTTGTAGCTGACCAAGCCATGAAAAATGACCTGGATAGTGCATCAGCAGGGATATTCTCTTTCCCTGGTTTGTATTCAATAGTAAAATCATATCCAAGGAGCTTAGGTAGCCATGACTGTTGTTCAGGAGTTTGCAAGGCTTGTTCAGTGAGTGTTTTCAGGCTCTTTTGATCAGTTTGAATAATGAATTTATGGCCCAGCAAGTAATGTCTAAATTTGGAGATAGCCTCAGTGATAGCAAAAGATTCTCTAGAATAAGCAGATTGTTTCTGCATTCATGATGAGAGTTTCCTAGAGAAGAATGCAATGGGGCGTCCTTCTTGACTTAGGACAACTCCAATGCCATTTCCTGATGCATCAGTTTCCAAAATGAAAGGCTTTGCAAAATTAGGCAAGGCTAATTAATACAGGAGCCTTAGTAATTGCCTGTTTTAATGCTGTAAAAGCTACAGTAGCAGTGGGGTCCCATGTAAAACTGTCTTTCTTAAGAAGATTTGTGAGTACAGAAGCTGTGGATGCATAACCCTTTATGAACCTTCTATAATAACCAGTAAGTCCCAAGAAGCCTCTTAATTGTTTTAGATTCTGAGGAACTGGCCAATCAATTACAGCTTGCACTTTGTCTTTATCCATAGCCACACCTTCACCAGAAACAGTATGGCCTAGATATT
Source organism: Glycine soja (assembly GCF_004193775.1). Lineage (NCBI taxonomy): Eukaryota > Viridiplantae > Streptophyta > Magnoliopsida > Fabales > Fabaceae > Glycine > Glycine soja. The sequence goes on from NC_041018.1 coordinate 40,197,360, forward strand.
CAACTTCAGTTAAACCAAATGCACATTTAGACAGCTTAGCAAATAATTGGTTATACTGCAGCACCTGTAAAACTGATTCTAGATGTTGCAGATGAGAATTCCAAGTAGGGTTGTATACTAGTATGTCATTAAAGAAGACAAGAACATATTTCCTCAATAAACCCCGGAACACATCATTCATCAAACTTTGAAAAGTTGCAGGGGAATTAGTGAGCCCAAAGGGCATCACGAGCCACTCATAATGGCCTTGATGAGTCCTAAAAGCAGTCTTGTATCTGTCCTCTTTGTTCATCAAAATCTGATGAAAGCCAGATCTAAGATCCAATTTGGAGAAAAATCTAGCTCCATACAACTCATCTATCAATTCATCTACAGTAGGTATAGGAAAACTATCTTTGATGATGATAGCATTTAAAGTCCTATAATCAGTGCAAAACCTCCATGTCCCATCTTTCTTTTTCACTAAAATGATAGGTGAGGAAAAAGGGCTTGTGCTGGGTGAAATAATACCTTCATTGAGCATGTCCTGAACCATCTTTTCAATTTGTTCCTTCTGACTATGGGGGTATCTGTATGGTTTGACTTTGACAGGTTGGGATCCTTGCATCAAGGGAATAGAGTGATTTTGAATTCTAGGAGGTGGTAATCCAACAGGAACAACAAAAACATCTTTGTAAGTGTGTAACAGAGTGGTTAGTGCAGGGTCCATATTTGGTGGAAGCTCCAGTAAGTGATCCTGAGGACCATGAAATCGTGTAAAGCAAAGGGAGTATAGTTCTGCAATTGAATGTGTATGCTGCAATCTCCTCAATTGATGGCATTGAGCTACGCTTGGTAACTGTAATTGATCTCCTTGCAACGTAATGAAGTGGTTGTTACTGAAGAATTTTAGAGTTAATTTGCTATAGTCTGAGATGTGTGGACCCAATGTAGACAGCCATGATGCACCCAGTACCACATCTGCTCCAGCTACTGGCAATAAGTAAGCAGGTAAAACCACGGAATGGCCTTGAATCTTAACCTCCAATTCTCTTATAAGTCCTTCCACAGTAAGAGCATTGCCATTCCCCACCAACACCTTGAACTCAGGGATAGGTTCAATTGGTAATTTCAGACAATGTGCAATTATGGGTTGTAAGGAGTTATCTGAACTTCCACTATCCAGCAAGATCTGTACCTGCATTCCATTAATCAATCCAGTGAATCGCATTGTTCCCAAACCTGATGATCCTTTTAAATTAAAGGATAAGTGCGGTTCAGTTTGTTGAGGCCGCTCCAGAGTAACCTCATCCAATTTCTCAATGGCACTTTCATCAAAAACTTCATCATCTTCTACTTGTAAGAGGAGATATTGTTTGTTAGGACATCGGTGAGCAGGAGTAAACTTGTCATCACAAGTGAAATAGAGTCCTTTCTCGCGCCTAAGCTACATTTCAGCGGCTGACATTTTCTTAATTTGGCTAGAGGTTGGGGGACTAGGGAGTAATGGTGGTAAACTTGAGGATTTCAGGGATTGAGAGACATTTTGGTTTGTGGTTGGATTTGGTTTTTGGTATGTGTATGGGCTTGTAGGTTGGTTATGGTTAAAATTGGTATGATAGTTCCTGACTTTATAAGAGTATTTTTCTTCATACAATTTTGCTAATGACACACATCTCAGCAATATAACAGAATTTTGAGCAATCACATCTCTTTTAATGTTAGGTTTGAGTCCTCCAACAAAACAATCCAGCAAGGCTTCCATCGTAACACCTTGAACCCGATTAGCCAATGCTGTAAATTTCACATAATAATCTTGAACCATAGTTTCTTGCTGTAATTTGAACAAGTCAGATCTAGCACATTCATATGGTGAAGGGCCATATTCCAATTTCAGAACTCTAGTGAATGTAGTCCAAGAAGGAAAAGCATTATCGCGGGATTGCATTTGAAAACAAGGAACAACTTCCTTATCAAGATGAACAGCAACAATAATCAAACGTTGCTCATCCGGAGTATGGTAGTAATTAAAAAATTGCTCAGCCTTGAATATCCATTGTAAAACATCAGATCCATCAAATCTAGGAAAATCTAGTTTGACATTTTGAACCTGAAGTGGTGGATTCGAAGGTCCTGAATTGTTCCTAAGCAAGGAGGTGATGTGTGATTCAATTGTTTCAAATCTAGTATCCTGATCATTTTCTCTCATTGTTAAATGCTCAAGGAGTGATTTCAACTCTTGGTCACGCGATTCCATCATCTCTGCAAGTTTCTTGATGTCCACCAGAAGATCTTTGAGGCGAGCTACCTCTGCCGTGAGTTTCTTCATGTGTGTGTTCTCCGCCATGAAGAGATAAAAGCACCAATTGTAATGTATATTAGAAATATAAAACAGGCCAAGCAACAAAAATGGAAATAGGAGATTGTATCATAAAAGGACACTGATAATTTTCTTAGTATTGCAGAATTCGTTACAGCAAAATGATTAAAAATAAACTGCATCCCAAACTGAATAAAATATTTACTTTTAAATTAGTTAAGAATTTATTCAATCTTATTTTCTAGACATCATGCTTAAATTCAGGGACAAAAATTACTATTGAGATTTTTTTCTCTTTTTAACTATTCTTTGTCTTCCCTTTGAAGATTTTACGAATAAAAAAAAAGGATACATATATCTATATACATGCATTATGCAAAAGGATAACGGATCCCATCGACCAGAGAATCAGAATCATATTCTCCATAAGAATCATAGTCAAAAGGACCCAAGAATCTAATTAATTTGGACTGGGTGAGAATAAGAATTAATGCAACTTTAGAAGAAAAAAAGTAGTTGCATACTTACATATAACTATAAAATCATTTTCTACAAGAATGTTATTATAACAGTTTCTTTAGAATCATATCTAGCGCGCTAATAGCTACCAGGTGTCATTACTCATTACTATGTGATATAGCTTCTTCAAGAAGTTGTTATATATCTTAGCCGAAATACAGAAGAAAAAAAGAAATGAAAAACAAAGAACAATATCTAAAAGACAAAAAAACATCTAGCATACCTAATAATAATAATTAAGATTTATGACTAGATAGACCCCGTGAGACTCTTGCTAGCTAGCTATATAAATCTTTTCGTCTTGGCATTTTAAAAAACATAGCCCACTCATCTCCATAAACACACTTAATTAGCATCGGTGACCTTAGAGAAATAACACAGATAAGATCAAAATGCCAATATTCATCCCTGCCATGACTGAGCACAAGGCCCTACCTCCGAATAACACATATAAGCATGTGTTTATCCCGCCCGTGCCTGGGTACAGGCACCTACCTCCGAATATAATCGTCACCGAAAATCAAATAAGGGAAATATTGAGAAAAGCAGATAGTAATGGAGACGGTCGTTTGAGCAAAGAAGAACTTAAGAAAGCTTTCATAGAATTTGGATCCAAGATGCCCGGATGGAGAGCATGTCGTCTTCTAAGGAAAGCTGACACCAACCACGACGGAGTACTCACCATGGAAGAACTTGACACCATTGTTGATTTTGCTCTTGCTAGGTACACATTCAGGAAGTAAATATATATGCATGATATGATATCATCGCGCCCATATGCCTTAATCCCAAAGCATCTAAATGAGGCGCATGTACGTCTATAACTAATTATTTATGGTAGAATAATATGAGCTAGCAGGCTATATGATCGGCCTCTACTTTGTATAATCAAAACTAGGATATAATGGAAGCATGTTTGCTTCTTGGTCGGGTAGATATCTTTACCAGTATTAGGTTTAGGTCATGTCAGATGGAATTGGTGTACAGTGCACTTGTCAATCCATCAATAAGAGCATGTCGTCTTCTAAGGAGAGCAGACGCCAACCACGATGGAGTACTCACCATCGAAGAACTTGACACCATTGTTGATTTTGCTCTTGCTAGGTACAAGTTCAGGAAGTAAAAATGCATGATATAATATCATCACGCCCATATGCAAGCAATAATCGGGTTTTACTACACCCGAAAGCATCTAAATGAGGCGCATGCATGTTTATATATGTACATATAAGCTAATAATAATGGTAAAAGATGAGCTACCTATGATGGAGAATCATGTTTGGTTGTTCCTCGGGTTGATAACTTAATCCGTATTTAGGTTTAGGTCAAGTCTGATCAAGTGAATCTGACTTATTTACTAAGGATGCTTTTAGAAGTTGGATCAAGTTAAGTTTCAGCTTATCTTATGAGATAGTATTTGTATAAGTGTTTTCTTGTCGTAATTTTTCAGAACTTATTTTCAGGTTATTTCAATATTTTCTCTAGCTTACAAATATAAAAATAATTTAACAATATTTCTGCCTCAAATATTATAGAAACAACTTAACATAAGAATTTACATGATAAATATTTTTTAAAATTTATTAAATTAAAAAAGTCATACTTCAGTTATTTAAAGTCTTTTAAATATTACAAACCGACCTATTTATGTAAACACATGTAGTATAATAAAAGTTTAGTTTATAGATATTATCAATATTATAATTTTTTACAAACATTTGATAAAATTTACTTTATTTCCACAATATTATATATATTAATAAATAAGATGATATGACAGAATAATATAATAAATTTTATTCGATATGTTTTTTATTAGCCAAAATAATATTATAAAAACAAGGGTCCGGTATAAGCGATATGATTTCCTACCAAAAGAGTACACAAACCAAAGAACTCCGAAAGAGTTTCTCACTTTAATCTCTCATATTTATTCATTCTATTTTATTTTTTTTACTCTACACAAACTGATAGAGAGACAGCCTTTTATAGGCAAAACAAAACAATAAAATAAAAACACTTAATAAGTAACCAGTCTGATTAGCTTTAGAAATATTGTAGGTCGTTCAGTTAGGTGGTGAAGGAAATTTCCAACATTTACAGTATTCTTGAATCTACTTTAAAGTAAATTATTTTAATGATAATTAACTAAGATTAATGGGCAGTGCAGCACCTGTAATGTTTGAATTTAACTTTTCAAACTTCTCCAAACTTCTAGTAAAGCAACGATTTTTATTTTTTTTAGCTTGATTTAATTAACAGGACAAATTGTATTTATTAGAGTAAATTACAATAATTTCTCAAAGTCTGAAATTTATTTTGATTACACATACATCTCCTTTTTCATCTTATATAAAACCTTTTAACTTTTTCATTTTTATTACAGTGACACCTAGCTTCAATTCTTGCTTTGCTAATTAATCTTTGCGAATCAAGAATACTTGATCATTCAGTCTTGAGTCTTGTAGATCTAATTTCCTTTCAGGTTTTTCATCTCTCTCGTGATTGTTCAATTCTTAACATCATTCATACCATGGAGGAGAAAAACACTAAATAGTAAATAATATATTACTTGATATATATATATATATATATGGTTTGTCATTGAAAGGGGCGCCAAGTGGAAGAAGGACATCTTGTTGGTGACATAAATGCTACTGGAAATGCTATATATTAATAACTTTACCTGTTTGTTTTATTATGAGCATTGGCCACTTGGAGATTTATTGCAGTGACTAAGTTTCTTATTTCTTTTTTTCCAATAGATATGGCAGTGTATTGGTGGCCTTGTGGGGATGGCTTATTGGACTCGGTTATATATGTTATATTAACATGGTGAATTGTGTTAATATTGGGTAACCTTGTTTCTTTAGCATTGGATGTTGTTGGATTTGGCATCCATCGTGCCTTTTTTTGCTGATTAAATATAATTTTGCTGATTAAAAAAAGTACTTGATATGTCAAACACCTACTTCAGCAAGCTAAGGTTTTATAATTAAGGAAGAAACAGTACTACGGGAAGAGGGAGAGGGATCATTTGTGAACACAACCGCTATGATCTTAAGTAATTGGAACCTGATTCCCTTTCAATATTTGCAATAATTAAAATATTCTTGGTTTGAAAATTTGACCAACAGGAACAAGAATTTGGAGAAGCTTGGTGCTTAATTCATATATGTGACCAAATGTGCGTGACGCCAAGGCTTTTTACAAGCATTGACGTGTTGATACCATAATTTGATCCTTTTATAAAATTAGAATAAAGTCGTTAATAAATTGGTTTGGGAAGTTGGTGCGGTTCAAATAATTGGATTTTGACTTTAATAACGTGACTCTCTTCAGTGGGACTCCGGGTGGTTTGTAAGAATTTTGGGGCTTAAGTGTTGTACAGAAATTTACTATAATATTAAGTATTCATCTTTATATTAATTTTCTATTTTTAAAGTCGTAAAATTAATTATTCATATTTTATGATTAGGTAATTCTAGTATTAATTTATTCTCAATGGCGTTAATTCAATCAATTTATTTCATAATATTGTTGATATTATATAGATAAAAATTTATGTAAGTTTAATTTCGGAAAACTTCTTTGACTATGACAATTGTTACGTGTATACATTTGAAAAAAATCATTTGATATATTTTAATTTTTTTTAATTAATATCTTTCTCAATATTTTTTATTTTGAAAATAGATCAAGACAGTTAGAATATTTACTAAATCTATAAGATGTTTAAAGTTTATTATAATATTTTTCAATTCATCCTCACTTAAAATTTAACTTTTTCGAATTCAAATTAAAAATGATTTCATACGGTAAAAGTTGTTCAGATCGAATTGCAAAAGAAGAATTTTCTCGCATTAAAATTATTGGTGTCAGTTTAAATCATCTACAAATATGTCCAGTTTTTTTATAGAACAGTTTTAAAAACTGATTAATTTGTATAAAATTGAATTTAGAATCAATTTATGGCTTATAATTGAAGATTATGATTTAAAATCATTTTTAAAATTAATTTATAGTTGAAGGATTTAATTGATGTGAACCAACAATATAAAAAAATGCACCATTAATTAATTATGAAAAGGTCACATATTTAAAAAGTTTAAATTTTATATATATTAACTATCATAAAAATCATAGTGTAAAACAATTAAACTCATAATTTAAAATTAGTTTTAGAACTGAGGCCCCACATGCGCCCATGAAATTGAACTTCCCAAATTTTGGCAAAATATTCTTGCACCTAATTAAAAATTTATATTTTTAGCCGAGGCTGATTCTGTAGCTAACCTATAAGTAATGTGTTGGCTAAGATTTATTTTTTAAAATATATAGAAATTCTTTCTTATCCTGTGCTCTTGGTAAAGTTACTTTCCTATATTAATGAACAAAAGCTAATAATAACCCAAATGGGCGACTCGTCCCATCAAAGAATCATATGCCACAATTGTCACAAACGTCCTATTTGCACTAGGTGATGAGAATAATTAACTAATTCAGCTTTAGAAGAATAAAAATATTATATAATTAGACAAGTTACAGATTTATACGTATAATATATCAATGATGAACTCCCTTTTAATTTTGATTTTAATAATTATAAGATCATTATCCTCTATTTTAATGAAGATCTTTTTGCTGATTAAAAAAATATATTCGAAAAACAAGACTGCCTAAAGCAAGGGAAATTTAAACCTAACCTTGAAGTTATAAGTTAATAGCCTTAGTTTAGGATTTATTGTAAGTTTTTTTAGAAACGTTTCTAAGATAAGTAAATATAAAAAACTGAATAAGATAAATTTTTACCGCAGGCTAAAATAAATTTCTCATTAATTTATAGAAACTTACTCATAATTTTGAATCTTTTTTTACCGAGAGTAGGCTTTTTTTACATTTTTTTAATTGGGGATCACTTTTAAATAATTTTCCCAGACTTAGAAATCGTGACGTTTGTTATGATTTTTTTTAACTAAAATTATAAATAATTTTACGACTTCAAAATTTTTATGATTTTAAAGTCGTAACAATTTCTTTTTCATTTTGAAGTTGTGAATTTACAAATGACTTCACTGTTCATGATCTTCAAAGTTGTTGAAATTGATACCACTTTGCTATTTAATATTTAAATATTATATTTTATAATATTGTATGCTAGGTGCACTAGTTAGTGTTCATTATCCGTGTTAAATTAATTTTGTTTTAGTGTTTTACAAATTAAAATAATTCATTACATAATAATATTTTAGGATTTAATCGTTTAATAAATTATAATTGTTAAGTTAATATTAATTTAGGGTTTTAAAATTTTAATCAGTTATATACTGTATTATTTTATGGTAGCTATTATTATTTGTATTGACGTGAATGCAGTAGTAGTTAGTATTCATACTATTTTTATTGTTTTAGTGTTTAGTTATTATTAATTTTTAAATTAAAGTGTTTTAGAATTTTAGTATGTATTTTTATTAAAAGATTATCTAAATTTTAAATAAAAAAATTTAAATAAAACAATATTAAAAAGATATAATATAAAAAAATATATAACATATATTATATCTTTTATCAACATATATGATTTTTTTTGTTAATACATGAGACTTTTTAGGTTTATAAAGATTGTTTTTGGTTGCACATCTGAAAGACAAGACGACGCCCAGCAGTTACATGAAAATCAGAGGCTTGAAATACTAACTTCCATGTTAAAAGCAGCTCAAATTTGACGCGCAACCAAACGAGTTGAAATACTAACTTCCTTTGCTGATAAGATTAACATGGCAGTAAACTAAATTAAATGCACTTGATATGCAAACAACTACATTAGCAAAGGTTTTTTAAGGAAGAAAAAATATGAGGAGAGGTAGAGGGGATCAATGTGTGCACACACCCACTATGATTATCAGAACCCAATTCCCTTCAACATTTGCAACATTTAAAATATTAATAATGTGCGTGAAAATTCGACCAAGAACCAACGGGAACAAGAATTTGGGGAAGGTTGTTGCTTCATATATATGTCATATACGTGACCAAATGTGCGTGACGTCACGAGTTTATTACAACTATTGACGTGCTCGTATACAATTGGGATGCTAAAAGAATATATTCTATGGTAGTTTTTTATTAATGAAGAAAAGGAAAGTAGAATCATAAGGGTACAAAAACTATATCAAATGAATCAGCAGTCATACAAGGTAAAATATATAACATTGGGATAAAGTTTTAGTGTGACTAATGACACACTAATGGAAATTTTCTTTTTTCAGAAAAAATATCAGTTTAATCATATGCTTTCCAAGTGTGAATGATACAAATTTTTCATTGGAGGATAAAAATGAATTAATAAATATAATTATCGTCACAAATTAATAAAACAAAGTGATTACTCTGAATCATATCAACAACAACTAAGGAATCTACATTCTATCACAGTTTACATTTATGCTAGCTAGTTCTTATAAGTTGATATATTGTAATTGATTCCTTTTATAAAAAGTCGCTGATAAATAGGTTTAATTTGGAGAAATATTGGTGATGTTCAAATCATTGGATTCTGGCTGTACGTACTCGTGGCTCTCTTCAATGTGGTGGTTTGGACAAATTTTTAGATAAATTTAATATAATATAAAGTATTAATCTTTATATTAATTAATTTTCCATTTGTTAAGTTGTAAAATTATTTATTAATAATTTATAATAAAGGGTTCTAGCATTTTATTTTAAATGGATAATTCATTTTTTTACATAAGTGCTAATTCATTTAATTTATCTTATAATATTATAGATCTTAAATAAAATTTAAATAATTTTAATTCTAAGAAAACTTCTTTTGAAGATGACAACTGTTAATCAGTAATATTCTATAAATAATACATATATTTGAAAACTAATTTAATCTTTTGATATATTTTAACATTAATATTTCTATTAAAGTGTTATTTTCTTGTGTTAATATTTTTCTGAATATTTTAAATTTTGAAAACAGATCAGGACTTAGAATACTACTAAATCTTTAAAAAGTTTAAAGTTTAATATAATATATTTTTTGAATTAACCTCAAGTTTAATGTTTTTGTTCTCATAAAAAATAAAAAATGGTTTCATATTATGTAAAAGTTGTTTAAAATAATCTCAAAATTAGAAATATATAGATTGATCTACTATGCATAGGAAATATTTAATATGAAAAGTGTCCTGTTGTATTAAATTTAAACTAAAACTATTAAATTTTATATTATATCATTTATATAGAGAGAGAGAGAGAGAGAGAAAATAAAATAAAACAACCATTAAGGAAGTGTTTTGCTGCACCTCCATAGCCCTACATCTTCTAATTATACTATCAATCAATTATTTTTCTCACCAACTATTAAAACATTGAAGCATAACACAAATTTCAATTGAAATACTCAATTATTAAAAATACCAATATTGCATTTCCAATGGTCTTGCACTTTTTTAAACCCCGGTGGAATCTTTTATAAACCTTTTTTGTTTTTATCAGCCAATGTTAGTTATTATTTTTTTGTTAAAATAATCTATCCTTATACCAACTTTCTACGAATGACATACACATGTTCCTAAAGGATTCAACGCTAACTAATAGATAGAGAGCATGCAGGACCTTAGAAAGTTTAGCCACCTAATTCCTACTTAGGCTTGTAATTAATAAGATATATATATATATATATATATATATATATATATATATATATATATATATAAAGCTTAGAGTGTAAAAGTATCACAATAGGGAAAAGAATCCCAATTAACTATTGGCTTGTAATAAAATATTGGCTGTTTTCCCTTTCACTTCACCTATATGCAGGATAGAGATTTTACGGTTTCCTTGCTGCGACTTCAACTTACAACTTACAAGGCACTCCAAGCCCAATCTCACAATATGCAATATGAAAAATTGAAAATCCTTCCTTTAGAGAGCTATCTGGAATTAGTATGGATCCAACGCGCTTGAAGTTGAAGTCACTCTTTAGAAAGCTAATTGTGATATAATTCTCACAATTTATTTCTCTTCGAAAGAAATATATCAAATAACATTAGTTGTCCTTTTTGTAATGCCTAGCTGAAAATTATACTGCACACCCTTCGAGATTGTATCAACGCCAAAAGCCTTTGGAGTGTTATATCTAAAAGAAATTATATATTATATGATTTAAGATTATCACCTATTCTTAGTCCCAATCATTTTTTACATGACATATATATATATATATAAGTTTTAAAATTTATGAGCAAAATTTTCCTTGGAATATTACCTTTTACTTCACATTGATTTGCATACGGTAAAAGACAAACAAATTTATTTATTCTATGAAATTGCCTTCCATTAAGGATGGAGTCAACAGGATAAAAGGATCAAATTTCCAAATGTGTAGTCCTCATGGCATACCCTTGTGAATGATACTGTCAAATTCAGTAAACATCAAATGGCTTATTGTGAAAAGGGCTCTTGCGTAATCTTGATGGTGTCTTCATAGTATTTGCTTCAAGTCTCGGTAGTTGTTTTTTATGGTAAAGAATTCAGTGTGGGTGGGAGCTCTAGCTAGGGGACACATGGATAAGATTTGTTGGTGCCAAAGATTTAACTATATATGGACCAATTATGATTTCTTTACCTTTCTACGTATTATTGAGCAGATTTCTTTTTATAAGAAGAGTTCATTGTAATTATTCTTCCTCCACTCTCTTAGATTATTTCAGCCCCTCCCCCCGACAAGAAGCATATGTGAAAAGATTAAATGTCATGTATACCATATCATAGCGATTTTTTTTATGACAGAGAGATTCTTTCTTATCCTCTGTACTTTTGGTAAAGTTATTTTGGATATTTATAAACAAGCTAATAATAATGAAAATGGGTGCATGACTCGCCCCCATCAAAGAATCATATGCCACATTTGACACAATCGTCCTATTTGGACTATATAGGTGATGAGAATAATTAACTAATGCAACTTTAGAGAAGAATAAAAATATTATATAATAAATTGAAGATTTATACGTGCAATATATCAATGATAAACTCCTTTCTAATTTTGATTTTAATATTTATCGAAAATTTGATTTTAATAATTTTTTGGTTACTCGATTAACAAGACTGTCTAAAGAGGGAGATGTAAACCAAGCTAGAACCCTTGAAGTTATACGTTAATAACCTTATATAGCTCACTGCTGACAAAGTAATCCAATGGGGTTTGATTTAATGATGATCGTCAAACTTGGCTGTAGCTGTAGGAAAAGATCGAGTGTGTACAGGAATATATTCTCAAATGGGAGGTCCCTGATTATTCAAACTTGCATCACCTCATTTTTTGCTAGTCAACAGTACCACAGGGCACGTTATCGAACATTTTTGTTCATATATAACTCAGCTAATTAATAACAACCTTGTGTAAGTTTTCTGTCATATCATCAAGAAGAATACAACCACTTGTTCTTCTCGTGATCTTTAGCTTCCCAAGTGTGCATGATATCACTCATACATTTGGCAGGTTTTTAGTCAATGTTATCTTTTTTTGGAGCAACTCACTTTCTTCAACATATAGGTCTTCTTAAAGTAAAAAAAATGTTAAGAAGGCTTTGGTTATCCGTAAGAATTGAAAATAGGATAAAGAGATTTATAATATTTATACCCTCTTAATCAATTGAAGTAGACTTTTTGATTATAAAGTTATAATACAATCATTTAATTATAAGATTTTTTTTTTAAATCAAGATATCATCATAATCGAAAGTAATAAGATTAACTTTCAAAATATAAAAGATTACTAAAATAAATTTTATCTCTTTCAACAAAAAAAATTCATACCCACCGGACAATAAAAAAATCATATATTTAATTATTATTTTAATCCAAAATCTTTAAGTTTAGATTTATAAAAATTTTCTTCAACAATATACGTACTCTCTTATATTCAGTAGCCAACAAATTCTATTAGTGCTCCAACCAATTCTGTTATTGGTGCTGATTGGCAATAGCCATTCCAGTACCTGTAGTTCCTTATAAATTCGATACTTGAAATGAGAAAAAGGGGACAGAATTGCTATTTCAATTTACTTCCATTTCCTGTTAATTAAGTAGCTTAGACTCATAACAATTTAACTCCCGTCGTCCTGGCTCTTGGTGACAAAATAATGAAAATATTGAGAAAAGCAGACAGAGACAACGACGGTTGCTATAACAAGGATGAACTGCAGAATGCTCTGAAGGAATTAGGATCCTGTGGGTATTGATTTATGCATGCAAAATTATCACCCCCTACATATATATTATGTGTGTGTGTGAATAACTATACAACATATGTTCTAATTAATGTCAAGGATTGGAGATATCAAAAGTGAAGATTGCAAATCTGAATATTTGTAGGTGTAGGTGGTCTCATAATTATCTGTTTGTGGATGATATGCTCAAATTTTACCTTTCACCACCTCACATTGGATTGCATATATGTGGCAAAAGACAAACAGATTTATATAAAAGATGATTTATGTATACTAAGACATTGAATTATTTATAATGTAAGTGTTGGTTAATTTTGAAAATCGAGATAATCCTGGATAAATCTGAAGTCGTGTATAAACACTTTCAGATTGAATCAAATTTCGGGGTTCAACCAAAATTGTTCAATCGGATAAAATCAGAAGATTATAATTCAAGAGTTTTGTTTTTGGTCTTGTATGTTTTTCACATGTTATGCTTTCTGAACCAGGATGATTATTTATAATCAAAGAACAGGTGGTTTTTGGCGGTTGATGGAAGTTATTTATTTTTAAAAATTGCCGTTGATGGAAGTTTTAGTAACTTCCATGTAACTTCCAACCGTTGATGGAAGTTTTAGTAACTTCCATGTAACTTCCAACCTTTGCCTAAACCGAACATCTCGTTATTATATTAAAACAAACGTGCACTCTTATTTTAACATAATAAAGAGATCAATTACACTAAAATGTCCAACAAACTTCCCCCATTTTAGTGTAATTACCGATCAAATCACCAAAGTCATAACATACAACAAACTACTGCATAGATGAAATATCGTGACGATTGAATTTCATCTTAGCAAATTACACGTTTCAAATATTCGAATATCAGGGTGTCACTAAGGATTGAACCCTTTCTATTCATAATGAATACATGAAGATAATCTGCACAATAGTTTATAGCATTACTCTTGCTCGACACTAGTTTTACTAGCCTGTGTCCCTATCCTTCATAAGCATATCAAAGCCAAGTCCCAGCTTCTTGAAGCGGCTAAACTTCATGCTTATATAGGTAGTCCTTTTCTTTCTTGCACCTGTAAATGCAATTTTTCAAAAGAACCATTGAGAAGTTATACTTCAACCTCCTTAACTTACAGAACCGAACACATTCCTTTTGGGATACTTTCGATGATGTGTTCCAATCTCTACATGTTAAGCTTTCCACATTGAATTCAGCACCTAATGTCATATTAGATGGGAATTGAGTATCTTAACATAAGAGATTTCATATGGACTTTAATCCTAATCCCACAGCCGACCTTTTCACGAGATCTCTACTTAACCCTTTGGTTAAATGATCGGCCAAATTATGCTGAGTTCTCACAAACTCCACTGATATCACACCATACATGATTAACTCCCGAACCATGTTGTGTCTAACACCCAAGTGTCTAGACTTCCCATTATACACTTGACTATATGCCTTAGCCAAAGTTGCCTGACTATCACACCTGATAGACATGGGAGGTATAGGTTTGGGTCACAATGGAATCTCATAGATCAGATTTCTTAGTCACTCAGCTTCTTTACCAGCTGCTGCTAAAGCTACAAATTCAGATTCCATTGTTGAATTTGTAATGCAGGTCTGTTTCTTGGATGTCCAAGAGATAGCACCTCCTCCAAGGAGGAATACCCAACCACTTGTGGATGAATAATCCTCCATATTGGTTATCCAACTTGCATCAGAGTAACCTTCAATAACCGAAGGAAATCCAGTATATGTCAAACCATAGTCAATGGTTCCCTTTAAGTACTTGAATACTCTATTCATAGCTTACCAATGATGAGAACTAGGATTACTTGTAAACCTACTGAGTTTAGCAACAGCATAAGCTATATTAGGCCTAGTACTAATCATTGCATACATGAGTGATCCTATCGCCCTTGAGTATTCAAGTTGAGACACTGCTACACCTTTATTAGGTAATAGCTTCAAGTTAGGATCAATGGGAGTACTTACCGGAGAACAATCTTTAAAATTAAATTTCTCCAATATCTTCTCAATATAATGTGATTGAGAGATGGAAATACCATTGTTTCCACGTTTGATCTTTATTCCTAAGATCACATTCGCCTCCCCCATATCTTTCATATCAAACTTAGAAGACAAAAATGCCTTAGTTTCATCAACTTGATCTTGGTCGGTACCAAAGATCAACATGTCGTCTACATACAGACAAATGATAACTCCTTTGCCATGAGTATCAAACTTGCTGTATAGATATTTATCTGCTTGGTTTATAACAAAACCACTAGACAACACAACCTCATCAAATTTTTGATGCCATTGCTTAGGCGCTTGTTTCAAGCCATAAAGAGATTTCATCAGTTTACACACCTTATTTTCATTTCCTGGCATAACAAACCCTTCAGGTTGTTTTATGTATATCTCTTCATCCAATTCACCATTTAAGAATGTAGTTTTCACATCCATTTGGTGAATCATCAGATTGTGGATAGCAGCAAGTGCTAACAACAGTCTAATAGTGGATATCCTAGCAACAGGAGCATATGTATCGAAAAAATCAATACCCTCCTTTTGCCTAAAGCCTTGGATAACCAATCTGGCTTTGTACTTGTCAACAGTACCATCCACTTTCATCTTTCTCCTAAAGATCATCTTACATCCTAATGGCTTACATCCAGGAGGTAAGTCAACCAATTTCCAGGTATTATTTTGCATGATGGAATCCATCTCACTTTGGATTGCTTCTTTCCAGAATACAGCATCCCTTGAAGCCATTGCTTCACTAAAAGTCTTTGGGTCTTCCTCAACATTAAGGCAATATTGATATTGAAATTCAATATCATTCCTTGACCCTTCAACCAAATAGAGTTGAAAGTCATCACCAAATGACTTAGCCTTTCTTACTCTCGTACTCTTTCTAGTTTCAGTACTAGTTGAAGGTATATCCTCAATATTAACTGAGACTTTCGACATGGAATTCATGTCCTTTGGCCTAGGTATAGATGTAAACCTTTGTTCATCAAAGATAGCATCTCGTGACTCTATAACCGAGTTCACAGCAACAGAATCATTAGATTCTAGCACATAGAATCTATATGCTTTAGAATGTTCAGCATATCCAATAAATATGCAATCTATACCTCTTTCACCTATGGTTTTCCTTTTAGGTTCTGTAAGCCTGACTACAGCCCTACATCCCCAAATTTTGAGATAACTCAAATTTGGTGTCTTTTTGTGCCAAAGTTCATATGGGGTAACCTTATTCCTTTTGTTAGGAATTCGGTTCAACAAGTAACAGGCTGTCAACATAGCCTCACCCCAAAATCCTTCACTTAAACCCGAATAGGATAACATGGAATTCACCATTTCTTTCAAGGTTCTATTCTTCCTTTCGGCTACACCATTCTGTTGTGGTGTATAGGGAGCTGTAGTTTGATGTATTATTCCAGTAGATCGAAAATAAACTGGATCATAATACTCACCTCCCCTATCCGTACGAAGAGTTTTGATTAACCCATTTTGATGAAGTTCTACCTCTTTCTTATAAATTTTAAATTTATCAAGAGCTTCATCTTTTGTATTTAATAAATATACATAACAATACCTTGATGCATCATCAATAAAAGTAACAAGATATTTTTTATGACCTAATGATGGAGTAGCATGCAAATCACACAAATCACTATGAATAAGGTCTAAGACTTTAGTCTCACTTTTAACATCCTTAAAAGGTTTCCTAGTGATCTTGGTCAACATGCAAGTTTTGCATTTTTCAATGTTCATATCAAAAGGAGGAATCATACTTGTTTTTGACATATCTTTTAATCTTTTGTAATGAACATGTCCTAATCTAGCATGCCAAATTTCTTATTTTGTCATATTAGTTATAGAACTACATGAGGCCATACAAACAGATTCATGAACAAAAGGAACATCAATGTTTAATTTAAACATTCCATTACAACGATAACCAAATCCAACAAACGAACCATGTCTTGACAAGATGTACTTGTCACTTTCAAGTACTTGCTTGAAACCACAATTATTTAAAACCATACCAGACAATAAGTTCTTACGAATACCAGGTACAAATAAGACATTATCCAAATACAAACTTTTTTCCAGAAGTAAAAACTAAATTCACACAACCTAATCCTAGGATTGGTTCAGTTGCAACATTGCCCATCTTCATAATAGAGCCATCATCGATTGGTCTAAATTCCTTGAACCAACGACGATCTTTGCACACATGGCTTGTTGCTCCCGAATCAAACCACCAAGCAACGTCATCATCCTGCACATAGAATGCATCAGATATTAGTGATACATAATTTGAATTCGTATTCGAATTAAAATTATTCACTACAATCTGACCTTGTTGCTTTTCAGGATCATTAGACCCACTTGGACCAGCCTTGTTCTTTCCTTTGAACACCCGGCAATCCCTCTTTAAATGACCAGGTTTCCCACACTTCCAACATGACAATTTTGTCTGTTTGTTTGGACCTTTGTTCTTATTTCCTTGAAATTTTCGTTTGTTACCTTTAGCATTGTAATTTTGCTTAACTGTTCCACTTTCCTCTACCATATTAACGGAAGAGGAACCTGCTACGGTTTTATTATTGACTTTGTCAATTTCCTAAGCCCTCAACGACTCCTCAATCATGAAATGACTACCGAGTTGAACCAAAGTCAACTCTTCCTTCATATGTTTCAAGGTATGCTTGAAGTCTTTCCAAGAAGAAGGCAGTTTATCAATTATAGATGAAACTGCAATGGATTCATCCATTTTCAAATCATGTTGAGTAAACTGACCCAAAATCCGCAACAGTTCATTATATTGCTCCATAACAGGCCTCGAATCAATCATTTTGTAATTAAAGAAATTACTAACTAAGAATTTGTTACTTGAGGCATCTTCTGCCATATACTTGGATTCAAGAGAGTCCCATAATTCTTTAGCAGACTCAACATTTTGATAAATATCAAAGAGAGAGTCAGACATACCATTCAGAATGTGTCCACGACAAATGTAATCGTCGTTCTCCCATTTCGAACGCTTCCTTGTTTGATCCAGAGTTTCGTCTTCCATATACACTGGCATCGGTGTACTCAGCACATACACCACATTCAATGTTGTCAAGAGAAAGTGCATCTTCTTCTGCCATCTTCTGAAATCCTGCCCTTCAAACTTGTCCAACTTCGCAAACTTGCTTGTCATCTTCGAACTATCGTTCGTCATCTCGAAAGATTTGATTCAATCTTTTGTTGGTTAATTTTGAAAATCGAGATAATCCTGGATAAATCTGAAGTCGTGTATAAACACTTTCAGATTGAATCAAATTTCGGGGTTCAACCAAAATTGTTCAATCGGATAAAATCAGAAGATTATAATTCAAGAGTTTTGTTTTTGGTCTTGTATGTTTTTCACATGTTATGCTTTCTGAACCAGGATGATTATTTATAATCAAAGAACAGGTGGTTTTTCGCGGTTGATGGAAGTTATTTATTTTTAAAAATTGCCGTTGATGGAAGTTTTAGTAATTTTCATGTAACTTCTAACCGTTGATGGAAGTTTTAGTAACTTCCATGTAACTTCCAACATTTGCCTAAACCGAACATCTCATTATTATATTAAAATAAGCGTGCACTCTTATTTTAACATAATAAAGAAATCAATTACACTAAAATGTCCAACACTAAGCATTATAAAAAGAAACATATACGAGATTAAATAAAACATTAAACATTTTAAATAAAATATCAAAGTCTTAACATATCAAGGCTTTCACATTCTAACTAAAACATCAAAGTATTAATGTCTTAACAACTTAAAGTCCAAATAAACCTACCAAATATCAAATTCTTAATGTCTTGACAACAAAACATGAAAAAATATTTTAAGTCCAAATACACCAAAAAATTCTTAGCTGAAAGAAAAATAATTAATTGCAAGATATTGGAAGTGCCCATCGAATAGTAACTTTTAATTTTTAATCTTTACAGGCTAAACTGCGAGCTTCGCCAATTTAGTCTTAAGTCACTAACTTAATGGTTTGGACTAAAAATTCACAATAATATTAGACAATGTAAAAAATTTTAAGCCTATTAGCCACATAGTCTACAGGTTTATTCATCCGGCTAATTAAAAATTAACTAAATTACAATTGTAGTCTACTTTAATTCTTAATTTGTAATTTTGATATTCTTTTTTTATTTGTAGTTATTAAATTTTAGAAGATTTATAATTTTTTTTTAATTCTCAATTTTACGTATGTTTATTTCTTTTATTTATATATATATATATATATATATATATATATATATATATATATATATATATATATATATATATATATACTAATGAATTAAATTATTTTTTATTGTTAAAAGTTAATTTCAACCTCATCACAATACTGACACAACATTATTATAGTCAATTGATAAGTGAAATGATCAATGTATCTTAAACTAAGAATAAGATGAAAATTGTATATTTTTTAAAACTTTGAGGACTAAACTTGTAGAAGAAGAAAAAAAATAAAATAAAAATAAAAATTGCAATATAAAAATTAAAAATGAATTACAATTGTAATTTGACCTATTAAAAGTTTATATTTTTAGCTCAGGCTAATTCTGTAGTACTTAATCTAAAACTAATGTGTTTAGCTAAGATTTTTTTTGTAATTAATGAGCATATTTCTTATTGTAAAAAGAGTTCACTTTAATTATTTTTGTATTTTTTTCCCCGGCAAGAAGCATATATATATGAAGAGATTAAATGTCACGTAAACCACATGATAGAAATTAAATATTATCCAGGAGACTACTCTACAATATTAATTTGCTTTCTCTGCATAGTTCAGCTCTTGAAGAAATGCGCACACATCTTGCTTTTGACTTCCCAAGGCTTGATTCATCCACTACTAATAAGAAACCAAAATGAGAACCAAAAGAGATTCCCAAACACAACCAGTATATAACAAGATAGTGAAGAACATGTCTTACCTATGGAAACATCCTTGGGACACAAAAGATATCCTATCCCAATACAAGAAACACAATAGCATACAAATCACTTGAATAAGAGAAAAATAAAATGAACAAAACTAGATCATAAGATTCAAAACTCAACACCATCACACAGAGAAAGCATCTTTTGGTGTCAATTAAACATTGAAACCATTTCAATGTAATTGAATTCGACAAAAATAAACCTAGAAAAAGTAGCAAATCGAATTTACCATTATTAACTGACAAGGTGATCGATCGTGAAGCTTTCAAGTCTTTGTAAGAGCTCTTTTAATGTAGACTTCTAGTGTTCGAAATTCGAATCCTATCCCGATAGTCTTTGTAAGATCTTACCCTTACTTCAATCAGATTTGTCGACAAAAACGCTTAGATATAATGATAATAAAATGAATAAAATCAATTTTTTATTATGTTTAAAATTAAATATTTTGTTCCGTATTCACGATTAAGCTAAAATTTATTAACTTTATTAATTAATTATAATGGAACTTCTTCTTTTTTAATAAATTATATACTTGAACTTCTGAAGCAACAAGGTTACCAAAAGGGTTTACAACAATATTTGTTTTCATATACAACAACAACGCCTTATCCCACTAGGTGGGGTCGGCTACATGGATCAACTTCCGCCATAATGTTCTATCAAGTATCATACTTCTATCCAAACCATTAATTTCGAGATCATTTTTTATAACCTCTCTTATAGTCTTTTTGGGTTTTCCTCTGCCTCGAATTGTTTGTCTTCTCTCCATCTGGTCTACTCTCCTCACTACAGAGTCTACCGGTCTTCTCTCTACATGCCCAAACCACCTAAGTCTATTTTTCACCATCTTCTCTACAATAGGCGCTACTCCAACCCTCTCTCTAATAGCTTCGTTTCTAATTTTATCCTGTCGAGTCTTACCACACATCCACCGCAACATCCTCATCTCCGCTACACCTACTTTATTCTCATGTTGGCTCTTGACCGCCCAACATTCTGTTCCGTACAAAATCGCCGGTCTTACCGCAGTCCGATAAAACTTTCCCTTTAGCTTGATCGGTACCTTTGCATCACATAACACCCCCGATGCTTTTCTCCATTTCATCCATCCTGCTTGAATGCGATGATTCACATCCCCTTCAATTTCCCCATCATCCTGTATTACAGACCCAAGATATTTAAACCGTGTGACTTGATGGATAATATGGTCTCCTATTTTCACCTCTGAGTTAGAAACCCTCCTTCTTTTGTTGAACTTACATTCCATATACTCCGATTTGCTTCTGCTTAGGCGAAAGCCATGTGTTTCTAGAGCTCGTCTCCAAGTTTCCAACCTCTCATTCAACTCCTCCCTCGACTCTCCAAGGAGGACTATGTCATCTGCAAAAAGCATGCATCTCGGCGCTATCTCTTGGATTTGTTCCGTGAGGACATCCAGAATTAAGGTAAAAAGATAGGGGCTAAGGGTTGACCCTTGATGTAAACCAATTGTGATGGGAAAATCGTCTGACTCTCCACCCTGTGTCCTAACACTAGTCGATACCCTATCATACATATCTTGGATAGCTCGAATATATGCAACCCTAACCCCTTTCTTCTCTAAAGCTTTCCACAAAATCTCTCTAGGCACTCTATCATACGCTTTCTCCAAGTCAATAAAAATCAAGTGCAAGTCTTGTTGGGCCATGCGATATTGCTCCATCACCCGCCGTAATAAATAAATTGCTTCCATGGTCGACCTTCCCGACATGAAACCAAATTGATTCTCAGTAACTTGAGTCTCCCAGTCATATAATTGATTTTATTTCCCGCTATGATCTTAATCAGAACCCGCTTCCCTTTCAATCTTTTCAATAATTAAAATATTCCTGAGCATGAAAATTAGATCAAAGGGAACAAGAAATCAGGGAAGCTTGGTGTCATGGCTTAATAAGCATTAACGTGTTGGTTTATAGTTGGGCTAGCTCAAAGAATATTAGAATACATTATATAGTGGTTTGTATTAATTTCTGCTATAGTGTCGCTCGTACATTAAAAGTATTTTAATATGAAAAGTAATGTATTGTTGTTATGGTAAAGTAAAAAACAGAAAAAGTAATTGTTACAATATCGTGCAAATTTGTTATGATATGGTGAAGATTTGTTAATATATTATTCAGATTTATAGATACTGCAATTAGATATTTTACAGATTTGTTTAATACCATAATTAAATTTAGAATCAGTCCTGATTTTTTTTAAATATATTTTTATTCAATTTAGAATCAGTTAGCTTTCCAACAGCTTGGGGCCAAATTCCCTGTGTTGACCACGATGGCAAGGTCAAATACGCTCTTGAAAAATAGGGTTACACAGTGGGAAATTAATTAAGGGGAGTGTTCATAATTCCCCACTCCTTTTGTTTCTTGATTTTTCTCTGTCCCGAATCGATATTCTAATAATAAATGGAATTCTTCCTCCTTAGAATGAATGTGTAAGGTGATCTCATTTTTATTAATTAATCCATGCTGCCAAGTGAAATTTATTTTATTTAATTTTGGCCTTGTTGGGCTGCTTGGCATTGTTGTTGTTAGAAACATATATAAGAATTATTGAATACCCTCTATTCCGGTTCAAATTAAAGTTTCAATTTTATGTTATGCATGCAATTGAAGATGAGATCGTGGAGTTGGTTGACGGGTAAAATGAACTCTTTCTCTTGTTCTATGTATGAGTGGACTGTATTACTGGATTTATGCTTGAAAAGCTTATAACTTGGAGGATGTAATTCATATAGTAATGGTAGACCTCGCAGGAAGATAGTTATTGTTGGATCCAATGTTACAACAATTCTAAAGGGATGATGGATGGACTTGTAATTCGGTTTTTCTTGTGAGGTGTCTTTGTTTTGTTTTTCTGGAAGTGTAGTTTATTTCCATGACTACATGTTCTCTTTCTTTTTTCTAGCTTTGGCCTGGGAGGAATATATCTTATAGCTTCCTAGTGTGGCTTTTATCATTAATAACGATGTTTTTTTTTTTGCCCATAAAAAAAATATGTCTAACTTTTTGTTTTTATGACAACATGTCTAGCTTGTATGTTTGCTGTTGTTGTTGATTGAGATATTATACGGGAGATAAATATTTCAGTTGAGTGTTTTTATTCTCTTAGCTAGCAACGTTTTTTTACTTCAATTACTTGTATTATTTCTGCATATTTTAACAACGTTTTAGAGATTAAAAGTTTGCATAGTCTAAGACGGAATAAACTTTTTGTCGTGTATTAAAAGTTTGAAATTTTAAAATTAATTTTAAAAAGTTATGGGTTGTTACTTGAGTTAACGTTCCTCACAAGATCACATGAATTTATTAACAAACCGAGTACAGAGAGTACTCAGCTCTAACACAACATATTCCAAAGTAAGGTCTAACACAACATATTCCAAAGTATTAGCATGCATCGATCAAATCTAATCTAAATCAAACCTTTCCCTTTCATATATGCTCGCAGAAGAAAGTGTATACATGATCTGAGTATCAGCTTAAGCAGTACTTAAACGTGGTCAATTTGCCTTTCATTCAAGCCCAAGATCTCTGTTCTTACTAACTCTAGGATTCTGTCCACATTCAAAAAAAATAAACTGAAATAAAAATTACCTAATTCCTGACCTTATATTCATGAAGATTACATTATAGTGTAACGAATGAGTTGCCCAGGAACTTTATTTTCAGTTATATATAGTTGCAACAAAAATAAATTCCTAACCAACACAAAAATTGTGTTCACATCTTAGTGAAAATTTTGCATTCAATGAATATATATTGCAATGTTTACTTATTCCTAGCCGCAACAAGGATACCTAATCTCGTCTATTTGAATTATGCCTTGCTTTGCCAAATTTTTCTTTGCCGGTGTTAGATTGTGAGTACAACCTTCCAAGTAAAAGCATTTGCACCTTCAATATTAGCATATATATCTCCCAGACTGATCGAACACTAACATAAGTAATCACTCTATTACTACTTCCTACATTTAATGAAGACAAATTAACTCATCTCGCATTCAAATAATATTCTCCATCCATTCTCCTTAACCTTCCATTTTTGCCTCCTTAATTGTTTAGAAGCTACGTTACAAAATCTATATGAATTGATTACATAATATATAAAGGAGGACTAAAACACAAGTCTTATTATTCTTATATGTTCCTGTCAAATATATATATATATATATATATATATATATATATATATATATATATATATATATATATATATATATATATATATATATATATTCTTATCTGTTAGTAACATTTATTTACTTAAAAAATTCTACAGATATTTCCAAATATTTTTGTTTATAGTTAATATGTTTCGGATTTTGCTAAAAATCATCTAAAAAACTTATTAATTAGATCGATATGATGTTCTACTGGAATATATTCTATTTTTTTTTCGTCAGTCACTCATTAACCTACTATTCAATAGTCAATGACCTATACTAATTATATATAACTGTAAGACAAGAGAAAACAGCAACCCAAAACAAAGTTCACTGTCTCACCGCCGGTTGTTAAATAGCCTAACAGAATATATAAAATAAAGATGCAGCCATGCATGAAGGAGAGAAAGGAGAAGATGCTCCTCAAATTTGACGGATTAAATTATTATTAATTGCTTATGATGTGCTGGATTTGTTGGTATACAGCTAGTAACCTAGTAGCATATAATGTGCTGCCAAATTTATTAAAACATACTTTGAACAACAAAAATGAGTATTAATTTTGTTCTCTCTTTTTCTTATTTTTATCTTTCTCACTATTTGTAAGAAAATAACTTTCGATTTATATTTTGTTAAGATGATCCAACCATTGGATAATCTTTCATACATTTAATTTAATATTTGATACCAACTAGAGTCCTCCACTCTACCAATTGAGCTAAGGTCAAAACATTTAATTTAATATTGGAAAAAATCAGTAACTAATTTATATTTATAATTTTTGACTTGCATAATAAGATATCAATTTTATCGCAGATCATATCCTTCAATTTTAGTAACTCCTTGTCACCTGTACAAGTTAATAAAAATTTGTCTTGTACTTACCTCATACCTGTACGAGTATTTATTAAGTAAATATCTACGAATTATATAAATTTTGGCAAATATCCACAAGTATATATGTAAGTATTTGTTAAAAAATAAATTTAAAATAGTTTTAAAATGCATATTTATATTTAAAATATTTTTTAAATTTTGAAACATATATTTATGTTAAAAATAAATAAATTTAAAATATATTTATAATAAAATTAAAAACAAATTATTTTGTATAATTTTGATCATTTAAGTCGCTATAGAGACGGATATTTCTGTCTCTAAGAACAACTTCCAGAAAAAATTTATTTAGAGACGGATGTTTCTGTCCCATCTTTACATGAGACAGATTGATCACCCCTTATTAAATTGATAACTAGAGACAGAGTTAGAGATGAATTACTTAAAATTTGTCAATGAATTCTTTTGTTTCGAACATCCATCTTCACTAATGTTTCAAACATTTAGAGACGGACATAGAGACGAAAGCAGATAGAGACGAGTTTTCTGTGTCTAAAAAAATAACTTTTAACTTCTCCGCTGGTTAAACTTTGTCTCTGACTCAGGAAACTATTTCGTCTCTAAATTCGGTCTTTATATCAAACTTTCCTGGTAGTAAGTAATTCTATATTACAAATTCCCATAAATACGAGTACCGTACTATCCATTAACATATTTATTTTGAATCGGTAGCAAGTTCTATTTGCATTTGTCATCTATGCTTTCATTTATCTCTTCTCTTTCTGTATCTCACTATGTGTATGAATATTTTTTCAAAACAAAAAGTGTAAAAGGGATCCTTATTCTCCCCTAAAGAAAACCAATGAATAAGTTTATATACTTCACGTACATGCCCATTGGAAACACTATTATATTTGCTGCTTGTTTATCATACTCAATGAAACTATATATTATCTTGCCGCATGTTTATCATACTCAATGAGACGGAGCAATGGAGCAACATATATAAATTCAAAACCCACTAGATGAATGAACGTCCACAGATTCAACAACGTACACGATCACACAGCAAAATTCATTGACGCTGGTGGTGAGAACATGGCATTTATGGATCGTAATGTAACGAGTGATGGGAAGCGCGTGATGAATCTGAAGCAGTTCAAGCAGTGGCTGAAGACATCATTTGACACAAACAAAGATGGTCGAATCAGCAAAGACGAATTGCATGAAGCTTTCAAGCTCACTGTTGGTCTCTTTGCTTCGTGGAAGAGCCACAAGGTGTTGAAGTATGCAGACACCGACCACGACGGTTTCATTGATGAAAACGAATTCATAAACCTTGTACAGTTTGCAGAGAACCACTTCAACGTCAGAATCACAAAGTAGATAGTTATCTGGCTTTTGGAACTTTGTTTTGGCTTTTGAATCATTATCAATCGATAGATGTTTTTTTTTAAAAAAAAATATTGTAGTGATATAATTTACATTTATTAAATTATCAATTAATAGATGTTTTTTTAATATTATTATTATTATCATAATAAGCTCACGAGTCATGTGAAAACTATATATAGATGTAGATGATTCCCATCATCGATCCCATTCAGGAATTAAAGATGCACAGAATTCAAAATGTAATATCAATAGAGAAATTACATCTTTTTTATAAAAAAAATGCACACTAAAAAAAATAAGAAAAAGAATGGAAAAGTGCGTGATAATATGAAAATTAAAAGATAAAAAAAATAAATGATACTATAAAATATTATATAAATAATATAATTACTACATTATCAATAATATCAAAGACAATGCGTTTTTTGATAATAATGACGAATAAAAAGTCGATTTGTATACTAATTATAAGCTGTTATATACTAAATAATATTTATTGGAAACTAGTATATATAATTATATATAACAACAACAGCTTATAATATTTATGCCACGAAATTAATTGGCATTTAGTTTGATTGGAAGGTTGGAGGTAAAATTAAACTCAAAGAGAGGAAAACCAAATCTGGATGAAGAATCAAATTGTTATCAAAACAAATTAATCCGATACCATTAGTAACTGCCACTATCCTCAATGTCAACTATAATACTAGAACTCTAATCACATCCACCTATCTCATTCTCCTCCATCCTATTATGTTGTTACTCTGTTAAAATTTTCACTAACTTGAGCCTCAAAGTTTCTACAAGTATCATCTGAGACCTACAGTCAAGTGTGGGTCAGACATATCGGATCTTAAATCAATTATTATGATTAGTTGATTCTTACATATTTTTCTATCAATAATCATACTATTGTTGGATTTTCAAAATAGAAAGATATTTTTCATTTAATGCTTTAAGCATACAACCTTAGTTCCTTTATTGAATTTTTACATGAGCATATGCTCATTCGTTTACATGTTGAGAAAATGAAATTGTAGAGAGAATCATTCAAGATTACATACATGCAAGGTGAAGCCACTCATATTGATAATGAGAAGAGAAAGATGTTAAAAAAACTTATGGGATTCTCATCATACGATTTTTTTATTGCAATATCCATGACAATCGAGTGAAATTAATCACTACAACAAACCGTACAAATAAGAAAACAATATTGGTATCTGATGTCACACCATGGACTAGGAAGAAGTTGTAATTCTGAAGCAGGAAGCACGCGTGCAAAATGTATTATGTACATCGAATTCCACAGATTGATGCTGTTGTCATTGAGCTTAGTTACACAGTGCTAATCGGTTACATGAAGAGGTCCAGGACATTAGGACTTGAAAACCATCTTCAATGATCTAAGTTCTAAATTTGTTGCATTGCATCTTCAACACTAGTCATACTACACAGTACACACCAAACAGAAATATCAAACAGATTATTCTAGATAAGTTTAAAGACATATTTTCCTAGTCAACTTCGAAAATCTGATTAATAAAAGGAAGAACTCAAGTTAATAACCATAGGAAAGATATCATGTATATTATCACTCAAATTAAAAATCCTACTGAAGACTAAACATATTCAAGTTTACCTATATAATTCTAGGAGCAGCACATCCATTCGCACCAGAACAAGATAAATGCCAAAAGACCCTTTCAAATATTTGTAGCAGAAGAGGTCTCAGGTAACTTCCAGTAATTCCATGAATTAAAATCCTCCTGCACCAATATTCAGCATGAACAAGGCCAAAAAATAAGGTACATCACAGACAAATCCTTAGGAGTTTGTAGGGAATTTTTTTAGAGAAAGTTCCTTCAGAATTAAACCTGTTCAGATGAGTTTGTAGGGGGGAACATTCCATTCACCAGAGAATGCAGAGAAGTATATGATTTTGTGTCAAAACAACGACGGTTTACAGCAATCTCTCCCTGAAAAGTGAAAACTCAGAAATGAGAATAGAAGTTTTGCAAACTATAAACAATTCAGGTACTTTTATCATTTATTTGTTTCAAAATACTAATACATACCCTGGGATTAATGATGAATATTTTTCCTTTTGGGATTCCAACCTTAAGGTAACTGACTTCATCGGTATCCCTATTTCCAAAACCAGCATAGAACGGATTCCAATCTGGAGGAAAAAGTGCCTTAATGTCCTGGAAGCATTAAAATTCCACTTATGTTTAATAATATGACCATAGTGGAAAAAAATAAATTTTGTCAATTTTAGTTTAGTGGGAACCTAACCTCTAAACATGCAATCTTGAACTCATGAGGAGCCCTCCGGATAACTGGAAAACAAAGAAGAAATTTGTCATAGTCCCAAATATTATAAAAGCATCATGATCAAGGTGTTCCAGACTCAAAGCATTGGCTACACATAAAACTATCACTACTGTAAACCTATCACTAACGCTTATAGTATGTCATGAACTTGAAATGGGGTAGCCTCTTCTCATCCGCAACCATTTTCATACAATAAATAAATAAAAACTAAGTTACCTTCTCGATATAGAGAAGGAAAGAGTCCATCAGGGGATATAACAACAGGGCCATCTGGTAAAAGTTTCCCATCCTGCATCATAACAAAAGGAATAAGAGGATGTAAACTGCTTTCTTTTTTTTTTCGTCTTGTTTAGTCCATAACAATTAATATTGATTTGAAACTTATTTATCACCTGCTTAAGGTTGCATAGAAATTGTCTGGTATGATAGGCCTGAGATATTGCACGAGCACTGAGAAAAAGTAGCTGGTAGCCATTTCCCTGTACAGTGTGTATTAGACAAGAGAAAATTCCATACCACTCACACAAAAGATAGTTGCTATAGGCAGGGTAATGGACAGTTTATATCCTAAAACTCTCGAGACAATTAATTGATCATTAGAATGAATGAGCGCGTAAAATAGAATTCATGAATTTTGTGGCCTTAACAGAAAAAGCAATTGATTATTAGTTTTGTGGCCACCTGTCCAAAAACAATGCTGATATAAAAACAGTGATGTGTAATCAATGTATTCAAGATTTAACTACAGAACATTCTATTTTCATGTTGTAGTAATCTCAAAACACCTAAACACACGCGCAAGGTGGACAAACCTTGATATCTGAGAATAAATGAGCAACTCCTGTCTGTGACCAATCGATTCCTACTAAAGGCATGAATTGACCTAGAACATCTGACCTGTAAGGCATAAAATAAAACGAAGAGTTTAACATTATCAAACCATCGAGTAGAATTAAATCAAGAGCAAAAATGAAAAGAAAAGGTGTGGAAACTAATAGGCAAATATCTAGATGTTATAATTATAAATGTTTGCAGCTAGGAGAAATGAAATTCAAACTTCTACAGGTATACTATTGTACTCCATCCTCTGCCTAGTTACTTTCTTGCTTACTATTATTTATGCAGTTTGAATTCTGCTCAGCTAAAATTTAACCAAGATGACACTACAAGTCTACAGCCATCAAATTTCCATAATAACATGTCATAAATTGTCAATCAATTTAACCCTACAGGTATACTAATAATAATAGTGAAAGTAGTAGATTATATTTACCAACTTTACATCCATCACGACTATAATGGATTAATACAACGATGATTCTTTATCTGCTTATAATAAATTCACATCCATCACATTCTTTATCTGGTTTGTCTAGCCCAATTAACAGTTTAACAAACAATCAATCCGAATATCCCTCACAATGAATGACAGTTAAGGTATATATATATATATATATATATAAGGGTTAAATATATTCCTTCTACAAAGTCCTATTATACATTAGAGTGTGCCTCACAAAGTTCATCTTGAGAAGAAATTAATAGGAACTCTAACTTTTGCGTGTCTAACTTGCCTTCAAACATAAGTTTATTAAACAGAAAACTTAGCATGCAAGTGAATGAGTCCACGCCCTAGGTAAACAAATATACCTACAAGCCTGATCACTAAGAAGGAAACATTTAAGGAACATGTAAGCCAAAGTTTGGTGACCAAAGTGAAAAATACACAGGCAAGTGCATTTTAAAAAAATACTAATATATAACATTAAAAAAATACTAATATATACCAAGTTCATGCTTGTACTGTGTTTACCTTATATATTTTGTAATGAACATGCCAAGTTTGAATAAGTCATAGGACAGGACGTAAAACAAAATGGCAACCAAAAGGAAAAAAAATGGAATAAGATTTGTATGGTCTTTGAACACAGCAGCAAACAACAGAACAAACATATGGCCCTGATCTTGGTATACCATCGGTACTATAAACTAAACATGCACTTCAGAGAGAGACAGAGTCCCTCTTGTCTAGTTTTCTTTCAGTGATAACAGGACACAAAAAGTACGGTTGATTGAGGTTGAGCCGTTGATTCACTCAGTGTTGGTACTTCAGCAAGATTGCTGAGTAGCACTTTTTGGTAGATACCAAGTATGAAGTATCTTTATTTGCTAGATCAAATTAGCAATGAAAAAAGCAAGACACTATTAACAGAATAAATATTGACCATAACTCTGTCATAGTAGTACAATATGTATTTGGAAAACAGTTTCCTTTTCAGTAAGATGTGTCCTCACCTTGTAATTGTCCCATCTACATCTGATATCACTATACGAGTGTTCCATTTCCACAAATACATGTGAGCATCAACCTGATAGTAAGACAAATAAAAAAAAAATTAAAAGTATCAATAAAAGAAACAGAATAAATGTAAATGGAAAGTAAGCCTTGCGCACTTGAAATAAAATTGAAGAAATTTATTGATTGCTAACCTGCTGCTTCCCCTTAACCGTAGGGAAACTGAAGGTTATTGTGTTCCTCCCTTCCTTCAGATTCAAGGATGCTAGCTGTTCAGACGTTGGAGTATTAGCACTAACCTTCTTAACTAAATCTCTTCGACCAAGATTGATAGTTTGAGATTTTCGAAACTTTGGTGTTTTTACAACATCCCCGGCATCACTCCTACCAGAATGGGAACAATCTCTTTGCTGAGAATGTAACTCAGAGGCCTTTATTGCTGGCCTCCCAATGTCAGAATTCTTAGTGAGTTCCTCACTTTGTGCAACCTAAACTAGAACTATACCATATCAGTTTCAAACAAAACTAAAAACACCCTTCACACTTTTCCTTGTTACATTTAGACTCATGATCAGCATCTAGCTTACAAGAGCTTTTCGATAGTGAAACCCTATTGTTAAGAATTTTATAAGACAAGAAAATGTCGACCTTTATTAAGTTCATAAATGCTAACAGAAAAGGCAAATAAGGCAAAAGTTGAGTTACATAAATTGATTTTAATTTTTTTATTAAAAATTCAATTCATTTTCCCTCAGATAATTCATTTTTATGTTATTTTGTAGTAAGTACTTAAAGAGAAATTTATTCAAAGTAGACAAATATAACCGACCTCGGCTAGTGAAATAATACTTTTGTTATTATTGCCATGTAAAAGCTCTAATAACAAAATTAGCAAAAAGAATTTAGCATCATTTACCTCAGGTAGCATTAGAGTTGCAGCATGCAAGACCTCCTGAGCATGGACACGAACATCTCCACATCCTGCACTTGCAGGGCACAACATCTCATTAAACACAGGCTTGGAACTGATGCCATCTTGATCACTGCAAGAACGAGCTTCCTCCTTCATTTTACGCGGTGGTAAAGGCAAACCGTTGTCCAAGGCATCACCCCTAGTCTTCTTCCTATCCCTACAAGGTAGTTTATGATCAAAATTGAGATTGGTGGACCACTTCAGCTCCAACAACTTGGCTGCAATCTCGGCACGCTCCCTCAAATCCACCCCATTCACATCACCATCTCCACCTTCCCCTCTCAAAGACCTTGACACAAGCCCAAGAATTCGGGCACGGCGAGACTTAGTCCTTCCCACAACAACCTTAGCATCTGAATTTGACTTGTCTGGTGAATCAAAGTTCCAACTTTTGGACTTGAAATGCCTCCTACCACTCGGTGATGTGATATCATCAGTTTCACTTTCACCACCAAAAAGCGTAGATTCCTCCTCCTCCTCTTCTTCTTCTTCTTCTTCTTGTGTATCTGCATGATGGAGGAAAATAGCTTCCCCATTACGGTTCAAATACATGTTGAAATCAGGTTCTACACCGTTGACACTGACATGAACCTCTATCTTTTCCTTCTCCTCTTCCTTAAAAACCTTGTGGTATTTCCCAAATCTTACATACCATGGAGAGGATTTGAAGCTCCCATCCTTCTGCTGAACCACAACAATATCCACCGCGCCACCGAAAGGGAGGAACGTCCCTGAAACGGTGTTGACACCGCGGCTGATGAAGCTGCCAAGCCTCCCCACCGCTTGCATATTAATATCTTCTACTAGAGACAATCCTGATCGAGCCTACAAAAATTTACCATACAAATAAAGTTCTCTTCTACCTCAAGCAATCCGAGAAGAATTACTATTACTATACAATAAAATCTGTCTCCGAGCATTTAAAACATCAAAACTTGCAAGTTAATGTTGATCCAATTTATGTCACAAACGTTCAAATTATGATCCAATCTATAAGGTATGTCTTGTTTTCTTAATTTCGGAAAAATTGATGAAAGAGATATGGTAGCTATGAATTTTCCCGAAACATTCTTAAATAGAGATCTGAGTCTGGCACGTTAAGGAATAAGTACATGTTGGGTACCGACTTATGAAACTTAAAATAAAGAGCCGCCAATACGAGAATATTCGATTGGAATGTGCGGAGGCAATTATGATGAATTTTTGAGAATATTCTTTCTAATCTAATTCTAATCCGAACACATTTGAATAAATAAAAATAATAATTGATTGAAAGTTTCAGACGTGGTTATGGCCTATGGGGTTTGAGAGAGAAGGACCCACTGCGTCCCACGTTATGAGAATTCAGGGTGAACGCAACGCAACGCAACACAAACAAAACTTGATGAAAATTTCCAATTGCGGCTTCTTTCTATGCTACCACAATTGCAGATTCCAAAGACAACACCAAGGTTCGTGATTGAGGCATTGAAGATGAAGATAACAGTTTATTTATTATGACCTAAGAAAAGTTTAGAAATAGTATTTAGTACCCTCGCTCTCGATTTCCTCCCTACCGTAGCAATCACTTCTATATATTTCATAGTCAAAATTTAATTATAATTAGAATTTAACTCTCACACAATTATTATGTTATCATTTATCCGCAAATTATCATTATTTGTTGATATAAGTTTTTTAAGTAAAATATTATAAAAGTTAATAAATTTATCCTATAATAATAATAATATCTTTTATTTTAAAACAAAAAACTAACAATATCTTTTTGTTTTTTTTATTTTTAATTAAAAATAATTAAAAGATGTAAACTTTTTTATATTCTTATATCAAGATCAATGTTGCTAAAACTTGAAAAAAGATAGTTCTTTTATTTGATGTTGCTTCATTATTTTTATAAAGTAGTTATTTAGAATAAAATTTATAATTTTTTTAATTACATCAATCAAAGAATTAGAATAATCTAACGATTTTATTTGTTAAATATTACAAAATGAGTATAATAAAATAAAAAAAGAAATAGGTTCATTTTATCCTACTTAAACTTTGCAACATCAGGATTGTTTAGGTTGATGCATATCTTTGTACTTCAAATTGAGTTGATCGAATACTCATATGAAAATTAATTATTAAAATATAATTGTTAGTGAATTAAAATTATTATAGTAAATAAAATATAAAAAAATATTTTAAGCAAATAGTATGATATACACTTAATTGAATTAAAATTATTTCTTTATTAAATAAGTTGAATTGAAAACAATACTTAAGATGGTAAAGAAATGTCCCAAATAAATAAATAAATATCAAATTAAATAAACATATTAATATAAAAATAAAGAGATAGAAAATTATGGATCAATTTTTATTTAAATGTTATTTAAAGATTATATATATATATATATATAAAAATTAAATTTAGAAAAATAATTTCAATTTCTATACTAAAATGACATATGACAATCATGTAAACATTAAGTACAATTTAATCATCTATTTATCTAGTTATCCATATTTTTTTGACTAAATTATTTATATATATATATATATATATAAAGAAAAGAAAATAGTAGTAAGAAAAGAAAAGATATATTTTTTGAGGATATGTTTGTGCGCAAAGTAACTTTAATAACGTTATTTTTAAAAATAATCGATTAAAAAGGAAGATGTGAAAATATAATATTTTATATTATATTTTATTGTGTATAGAAAAATATATATTAGTGAATTATACAAAATTATTATTTAAACAAAATTTACAATTAATGATAAATACATGACTTTGTTATGTTAGGAGTAACATTAAAGAATAATAACATTAAAGAAGACAATAAGAAAAGAGAAGTGATAGACATAAAAAGAAATATATTCTTCTTCCTCCAAATCATCCATTGCTGACTTGACAACCTAATAATAAGGGGTTCAACTTTTATATATTATAAATAGATTAGAGTTTAACTCATTCAATTATGTTATCATCTATCCACAATTTATCATTATTGTTGATATGCTCTTTTTAAGTAAAATATTATAAAAGTTAATAAATTTATCATACAAAACTAACAATATCTTTTATTTTAAAACAAAAAACTAACCATATCTTTTTATTTTTTATTTTTAAATAAAAATAATTAAAAGATGTAAATTAATAACTATCATATTTGAGAATAATTTTTTTTTAAAAAAATGTCATATTTGATGAATTATCTATTATAATAACTGTGTGATTTAGAAATAATTTTCACAATTAATTAGAGAGTAAATCTGTCAAATAAAAATGTGTACACGAAATAAAATAATTGTGATTATAACAGTTATAGATAATATATGATTAATATAAAATTATTTTATATTATTAAGGTATGATATTTTTTCTCGTATATTTATTCATATATCTCGTTAAAAATATTTTATTAATTGGTAACTTCTTTTTTAGTTTAAAATAATTATTAAATGGTAATACATTTTTTAACACATATTCTATTATTAATTAAAATTTATCAAAAATTAAAAGTACACTCATTAAATGATCATTTATGCATATTTCTATTATTATTTTAAAACTTGATGTAATGATTTTATTTAATGTTATTCTTTTAATAAGTTAGTGCTAGACTTTGAACAAAACAAATGGCTAATAATATAAATATAAATGCGTGAACTATCATTTTTTTTGCTATTGACTATTGAATGGTTTGGTTATTGTCTTGGTGTCCTTTCCCTTGTCGAAGAGGATACGTGATCTTGCTAATGTAATGGGCTTTAACTTCAATTGGGCTTTTAGACAATTTAGAAAGGAAAAAAGTTTGTGATTATCCCAGCCCGTGTAGACTTTATGATTATGTTCATTCTTTATCATCATTAGTATGATGATATGATCTTTGTGACTTTCACCAGCATTTGTCTATCATGAAAGTTACACATTTGAAATGTCAAGATTGGCAAAGTCAATATATTATCTTGTGCATCATATATAGCTCTAATATAATTGTCGTACTAAGTACTTTATTAACTTCCCTAATTTGTTCTGCACCATCCCGTCCCCATCCATTCATGTCTTTCCCTTAATTTCCCAAATAATTATTTTGATTAAAATATACCCCCACTTTCTAGTTCATCTTCATAGCCATTATGGGTGGGGTCTATAACTAAATATATTGTATTTTATGTTTAACTTTATTTCTGGTTAAATCAACTCTACCAAAGTTGAGAATTGATTCAATGTTAGGGGAGAAATTAAATCACACAACACAAGGATAAAAAAAAATACCACAAACTACATCATTAAAAAATAACAAATTTAACTTGATCTAATATTTCTTACATACG
Source organism: Glycine soja (assembly GCF_004193775.1). Lineage (NCBI taxonomy): Eukaryota > Viridiplantae > Streptophyta > Magnoliopsida > Fabales > Fabaceae > Glycine > Glycine soja. Next base: position 40,233,814 of record NC_041018.1, read on the forward strand.
ATTGTAAAAACAATCTAACAAAAGTATTTATTTATTACATAGATTAATTTATTTTCTTTTTTTATCATACTCTCATAATTTTCATATTTGTTTGGATATAAAACTCTTTTGACTTGAGATACTTCTTTCTTATATTAGTTGGGAATAACTTCTTTTTCATTCTATATTAAAAAAAGAAAATCTTTTTCAGTATTTATGTTATTAAAATAAAATATTTATTATTTTTGTCCATAACTAATCTTGTTTAAAAGAATTTGAATTTATTTTTATTTAAACTAATTAATGAATAACAAAAAGATAAAAATAGACATGGACCTTCAAAATAGTTTGAGCCAAAATTACAACTAAAAAAATATAAATAAAAAAGAATATATTTGACATGGGTCTTCAAATTCGTCTAAACCTTCAGCAATAATTAATAGTGTTGGTAGTGTGATTCTCTCTGTACATTCCTTCTTCACTTGGACCTTCATCTTTTTCTAGTTGGGGCCTTCGTCCTTCTCCAAGCCTTCTCTTTTTCCACTTGAGCCTTTAACTGTATTTGCATGATTCTCATCAAAGAATAACTTCTTCAATAAACACCAATTAATTACTTAGATTTTCAAGAGTCATCTTTAAAAAAAATACTATCATCACACACATACTAGTATCTCCATTTGAATTCCCAATAAAATAATAGTCTAACTTGTCTTAAATCGCAATTCTTTGAATTCGATGAGTTAAAACTTGCTTTAGATTCAACGAGTTAGGTTTAAATTTGACTCTCTAGTTCACTAAGTACGAAACTTACTTTCAAGTTCTCGATAAATAGTCCAAGCACCATGGAACATCCCTTTCTCATTTCACTTGTTTCCCTTTCCTTCCTTGCTTATGTCCTAGTAAGATATAGTCCCAGTTCCAGTACCAGTACCATTATTATTAGGTATTGTAATTAATAGTCTTTGAAACTATAATCACATAATGATGATATTCCTTATGTTTCTAGGCAAATAATTTTGTTGGTGTGTGTAGATTTTAGCTTTCGTGATTGTTAAGTATGTCAGGAACCTGTTCACACCCTTTAAGCATATATATGATACATCATATATATGTACCTTGTGATTTGTCACCAACAGTTGTAAACTGTAACCCTTACCCTTCACAAATCCATAAAACCTTTCTTGACATGATTGTGACAGGGTAGAACAGATTATTTGGCAAGGGGATTTAATCAATAATAAGGTATATCTGGTCCAAACACGTCTCAATTGGATATGATTTTGAAAGAAAACAAAACACCAACGCAAGGGAAAATGAAAGAAGAAGAAATAGGTCATCATTATGGATCCTGCAAGGACAATGCAGAGATAACATTGGCCCTCAAAGATGATAAAATCTGACACATCTCAGCCTGCTAGGTGCATATTCATGTCAAAAAGGCCACATAGAGAATCGGTACCATTTTTCTTTAAAAAAGATAATATGAAAATTGTGTCGTGTTGGTATCTCTCTTATCAACCCGTGTATTCTGGATACATATCAATTATTCTATCATTGATCTAAAAAGAAACAGAACCGGCCACTAGCTGAAGCTTCCAAAAATTCATACATACTATAATAATATAATACAAGTTGCTCTAGATTCTATAACTTAATCTGATAATAATATTTGAGATATTATTTCCAATTGTGGTTTTTTTAATCACATTATTATGGTACATTTTTTTTTATGTACACAATTACGTAAATACCACATACAAAATCAAAGGTAGGAAATAAAACTCAAGGGGAAAAAAAAAATCTTCTCCTATCCATGAATCAGCACTTGATTTTGCGTTTTAACCAACAGAATTTGGATCTAGTAAAAGTAACTAGTCCTTCACAACAAGCTGGCAGATCATGGTTCATTGAGAGAGACGTACACATTAAGTGTCGGACATGTCTTGAACAAGATTGTCTCTGAAACAAGATATGCAGGGAAACACAAAAAATCAGCACTTGAGATTCTCTTCTTTTGCAATTGAATTTTTGCAGTGAGCAATTGCAGCTTGAATGGCTGCTTGCAACTCTTCCATGGTACTGTCACTAGCAGGAGGAAGAGGCGTGGTTGCAATCAATAAACCACTGTTTGTAGGAGAAGTCCTCATTGATGCCGGTGCTGAATATTGTCCTCTCCAATCCTGCAGCTTATAATTCTTCGGAGTTACATTTCCTGAATAAGAATAGCACTGTCCCCGGGGCCTAATTTTCTCTCTTTGTCCTTTGAAAAGCATCCTAGGCTGGACCATTCTCAAGTACTTTTTTATTGCATGGATCACATCAAACCTCACCTTGTTCTTGTGCTTCACTTTATCTTCCTTATCTTGGTACCCTTTGTGGCCCTTGGTTAATCCAAATAATGAAAAAGAAAATTTGGACTTACCTTGTACCTTTTTTCCTATGTTGTTGTTGTTGTCTTGGTCTCTTTTGCTGCTGTTATTGCTGTCTGAGGTGCTATTGTTGCTGCTGCCACTAGTGTCCTTAATGGAGTGATTTTCATCTTCTAATAACTCTCTGATGGGGAGGGGGAAGCTGTCCATGGAATTGGTCGAAGAGCGAGGCGGCGAAGAAGGAAGGTGTGAAAGGAGTTGTAGAGGGAGCAAGTGACCATGGAAGAAAATGTCATCAGCAGGAGATAAATCAAGTGCAAGAGATGATGAATTAGGTGGGTTTTTGGAGTTATCAGATGGGAATAATGTGGAGTGGTGAAGAGAGATTGTGAAGGAAAACTCTTGAGAAGGGGAAGAGGGTGTTGAAGATTGTGGTGATGATGATGCTATTTGGTCTAGTTCTGTATTTTCTTGTTGCCTTAACTGTGGTGGTGGTGGTGCTACTTCTTCTTCAATTTGATGTTGTTGCTTTTGTACATCGTTTTCTGTGTTCTTTTGGTGCTGATGATGATGATGAGTTTCCATAACAGTGAGGTTGCCTTGAAGGCTAACAAGATTTGATGCAATATCTGAAATTCTTGGTGTTTAGTCTTTTCTTTTTGGTATAGCCACTGAGCAAAAAGCTTTGTAATGTTCCTTGTATGAATGTCAAATAAACCTTTAGAGAGGGATAAAGGAATAAAAAAAGAAAGAGAGTGAGTCTTTGTCAAAGTGCATTTGATCTTTTTCGGTAACTTTATTTTAAGAAAAACTAACCATATGTATATACTAAAAAAAAAAACTGGTTCTCATGTTTTTACGGTACATATTTATATTTACTTGTGTGCCTACGCATGATGCACGCATGTCGTAAATATATGCGACCAAATTCCTTTTTATGTTGAATATTTTCTCTGTTTTTAAGTCATTTAATTATTAATTTACGAATAAATTATTGACTCAAGTGATAATAAATTAAGTTTATTTTAAATAATGTAAAAAATATGATAGAGAGGTGAGACTTTATTTCAGTGATGTGTTGAAAAAAAAGGTTGGCTCTTTTGTTGAATCCTTGTCAGGTCGACCAGCAATTGCGCTGGTACGGGAAATAAGGTCACAAACATCCAAATTTGGCCACCAAAACAAGATGGGATTGGCATTTCACACATTTTGGAATTGTTTATAAAATTTCTATGTATGAGTAACGATCATATAGGAGTACTTGTTAAAGTATGTATATTTAATTGTCACTGTTTATTCTTTTATATTATAATCATCTATCACATTTATATTACTCTTTTTAATATTATTAAAAGTGTAGATTAGTGCAACATGTGCATGAATATTTTTCAATTTATATTAGAGGTAATAATGGATAGAGTTTTAAGAATTATAAACTCGCAGGTAATAGTTTTAATATTTGTTCTTATATCTAATCAATATTTACGTATTTATATTTAGACTCGATCATTGTTGTATTTTTGTTAAATAAAAAAGTAAATTACCTTAATTCTCTATGAAGTTTCGTCAAACTTTTCTAAATATCTCCCTTTTTTTAACCTTGTATTATTTCCTTTATTTTTAAATAATTACCGTAACATTTTTTTAATTTGTTTTAAAAGCTTTACATAATATACCCTTGCATGAGAGTTACTATAAATGTTGGTAAAACAAGTGATTTCCAACAAAATTTTACATACAATGAGTATTCAATACACATTTTCTTGTTAAATAAATTGTTCTCACTCAAACTTAATAGTCTTGTGTAATTTTTTCTAAAAAAAATTGTAATTCATGGAAAGAAATTTATTTTTTTTATATAAATATCCATTAACCCAGCTTTTCATTTTCATTCTTAATTCTTACCAATTAGTGTAAATTAACAATATTCATAAACAAAGGAATAAGAAGTTCTATTTTAGATTTGTTTTATCTTATTTGAATTCAAGCCGAATAATTAAGATCATTTAGAGTAATAATTTCTTATATTGACTAATCTATGCATTCGGTAGCGTGCAGCTCTATAAAATGAAAATAAATATTATATAGTAATTTTATTCATGTAAATGTGTACAAGATTTGATGATCCTAGGTGTAAGTCATACTTTGATTATTCAAAGACAATTTTTCTTTTACTAAGATAAACACAAACATAATCTAACTACCATTATTGACTAAAATTAGTTTCAACACAGTAGAGAATTACGAATAAAAGATACATGATATGACAGCTTTATGTTTATTAATTAGAATTTTAATAATGAGTTATTGAAGTGAAAAATTAAATAATGATGCATTTGTTTTATTTTATTTTATTTATTACTTTCTTCTTACAATTTTAGATATATGAACGGAACAACTATAATAGAATTATCATTTTTACGGTTTTATTTATATCTTAAATAATGAAATAAATTAGACACTTTTATTATAAAATATTTAAAACAATGGTATTGTAATTTTATAATATTTTTTAAATTTTAAGACATTCCTTAATTAGTACTCCCTCGCTGGACCAAATTATAAATTAGAAAAAAGAAAATTTGATAGACCCAAATATAAGTAAATTTTAACTGATATTATTCTATTTAATGATATAATTCTAAAAATATCCTTTAATTAATTGAGATTTTATTTAATGATATAATTAGATTAGTAGTTTCTCTCTGGTCAATTTTTTTATTTTTATATCAAGTTTTAATAAAACACACTTTAAAAAATATTTTTTAAATATGATTAGTTAATATCAATTAAATTTCTTAATTAACACAAAAATTAGTTAATTTTACTTATATATGAGTTTAAAGGGAGAATGGTCTCTTTTTATTTCTAAAAAAAAATTTAAATATCTTCATAAAAAAAAATTAAATATCTAACAATTAATAACTTCCCCTTACACTTCTCCCTGTCGATGCAGACAAAACCTTTTAATGCATTCCCGAAAAATTCCTCATCTATGAGTGAGTCTCTTGAAAAGGAAATCTCCATTCCATTTACACGAAGAACTTGAAAATTACACCGCTTATTTTAATATAGTAAAATGATGTGTACGTGGACCAACGAGTAATTAATATTAGACTCAATTTGCTTAAGACTCGAGATGCAAGTTTACTTAAACATGATTGAAATGAAAAAATTATATTAAGTGATCAGTTGAGTTCTCTGATGATAAATATTAATTATCGGAATAATATGTTCTTAAATTTAAATATTTAGAGAAAAAATTATAAGTATAATAAATGATATAATGCAATAAGAATTAAGAAAATGGATAAAATTCAAAAAATGTCAAGTATATATACTGTGCAGCACTTTGCTTCTCTATCTGCACTACTTTGCCCCCTGACATTGAGTTTCCCACGTGCACTCAAACGTGCTCAGTATTTACAGAGCAAATGCCTAACAAACAGTCAAAGGACTAACCGAACATGTATACGTCTCCAAATTGTAATGTTGATTTTATGTCAACTAGTGAATGGCATTTTCCCATTGTAATTGAAGATGCTCTTCCTATCATTTTCTTGATCATTTATTTTGCATTTTGTTTCATACGTTCGTGTAATTATTATTCATTTCAAGTAACAATCTCCTAGTTACACCTTTTCAGCTGTTACTACTTAACTTCAGTGTAGTTACGTATAATGACGCAAATAACATCTAAATAGTATATTACTAGTTCATCCGCTAGAAAATATTATCAAGTACAGTCACACGTTGCGTTGACCAAATAATGTACAATCATATAAATGAGTGATAAATAATTTGTTGCGAAAGAGGATGAGATCACCCCCATATAATTGGTGGGACTTGAGAGTGAATAATTCATATTGAGTGTAAAGCAACAAATAATCACGGTATCACCATAATTTTGTAAGGTAAATTAATTTTTGTGTGTTATCTAAACACACTATCAGTTTAGATTTCCTTTTTTCTCACGTATTTTATTTTAGAGACAATCAAGTTGAAAACAATCAAATATTAAACATAAATACCTCTTTTGATCGGAATTAAAACCTCATGTGAGAAACTAATACCTTTTAGTGTATGTCTGGTTACCCGTTCAGTGGAAATTACACTTTACAATGCAAGAACATAGAAGTAATAACACACTTTGGATTCAACCCGTGAACGTTAAAACAAACAGGTTTATAAACAAAATCGCCTTTGTTTTAAATCTCAATATTTACAAAAATATCACCCACATGTATTTTAAGATGAATTTATGGCAACTGTCGTCTAAATGGTGTCATAAAAAATAATTTTTTTAGTAGTATTAATAGAACTAACTGCTTATATTTTTGCCCTTTATTAATGAACGGTGTCTTTTAGAAAAGAGCGACCATGTGAATGAGCCTCAATTTTCTGTGTACGTGTGTGTCCATGGGCCTACATTGACCAAGAAGGACACGGAAAGATAGGGAAAATTAAAATGAAAGTAAAAAAAAAAAAAAAAACTTATGTGGTGTGGACCCAGACACACGTGTATATGGTTAAGGTGGTCCATGAGGCAAACATAAAGGAATTTTGTAAGCATGGTTTAGGTCAACATCTTAATCATGGAGGCATTATTTGGTCCACACCCTTTTCACCACTCAAAATCATGTTCTAAATTGATTTTATTTCTCTTTTTCAAGATAAGAGAGTACGAGCTGTCAAAAAACTTTGCATAAAAGAATTAAATAGTAAGAAAATGGAGCATAAGACAATTAAATGCTTAACCTTCGAACAACACACGGGGACACAGATCTCTATGAGGGGAAAAGTTTTCCTTCATTTTCTTATTAATTCGATGATGGAATTTTTGGCATATTATATTTTGGTAATAGGAAAGAAGAACAAAGAAAAACAGCAAAAAAAAAAAATTAAATAATGAAGACTATTCACACGCTGAAACAAAGTCGTCCCAGTCACGTTAATTAGCTAGCTATCGAAAGCGAAACGAGGCTATGAGGAGAAGAGAATCCAAGATTTGGGTACCCTGTTGAGATAAGCACCAATGTTTCACCAAGTAATTAGCACGCTGATTCGCTTTTGTGAACGTGTGATGTATCATCACTGACCAAGATCACAGAAGTTTGTCTCTATTACTGTTAATAATACTAGCATATCTGTGTCGAGTAGAGAAGTCACTTGTGACAACCCTAAGTCAGCGTTCATGTATTAGCTTTTGTTATATATATATAGAGAGAGAGAGAGAGTCTAAAAGGCATGTTAAAGAGTGGCAACCTTTATTCCAAGCTAGATCAAGGCCATGAAAAATAGATAAAAGTTATACAGTAGCTTTGTTTGAGATTCCAAAAGAATCATAAAAACCATAAAGAGTCATCAATATTTATGAGAAGGTCACCAAAACCAGTAAGACCAGGGTTGCAAAGACAACTACACTCTACATTCAAGGTATATAGTTTGAATCATAAGAGTGTTTCCTGACAGTTATAAGAAAGTGTTTCAAACACTTGCACCAAAATAAAAGAATCTATTTTACATTCAAAATAATAATAATAAATAAATAAAAACTTTAAAATTGTGTATTTAATTATGTATTTTTTAATCAATAATTTTTTCTTGAATTGTTTAAAGACTCTATACATATTCACATCAAAATAAATTTCTACTACCAAAACTCTTTGATAAGTGAATATGTCATCATTCAAAATATGTTAGCTGAAATTGATTAGCCGATGAGATAAACTAAGGCAAAATAATAGTGGATATTGCTGGAAAAGAAGATAGATAAGGATGGAATAGATAATTTTGTGGACGGATTTGAATTCGATTTCGATTAAGTTATTGAGATTTGGCGAGTAGAGGATCAATTGAATTCAAATAAAATGTGCCTCTAAGCTGGATCCAAAAAAACAAGAAAGCAGAACAAGAGTAGCTAGAGCAACAGTTTTAGTAGAATCCCACGAGCAATAGTTGCACTTGGAAAATAGGAGCTGAAGATGGAACGTGTTGAAGGTGAAAGCAGGAAGCCCTAGCCAGCAATATGTTAGCCAATATGGTAGTTAGGGAGCCAATAGTGGCCGAATGTTGTAAAACACAATCATAAACAGTTATATATAGGTGTTTTGTATAAATATGGATTCAAGAAACGTTTGAAAGGACCTCAGACCAATCAATGCAATTATATTTTTCCAAAGTTATTTTCATAGTGAATTTATTGCTTTTAATTAGTTTTAAATTCCATTTTCTTTATCTTTGTTCGAGTTATTTTGAATTCCTTTTGCTTTCACCTTCAACCAATTACGTGCTTCCTAGTGACTTGAGACATATTTTTCCTTTCGACATTCAAATCTCTTGATTCAAATTTTGAGATTGTGTTGAAAAAAAGTTAATTGAATCACATTCGGCTAACCATTGAATATTAACGCAACAATAGAACCCGAAGAAGAGCAAACTTTTTTCTACTTCTCAAGTATGCACATCAAACCTTGTTGAGTTTTTCTAGTTTGTAATGATGCATAGCTTCTTGGAATAATTAATCCATAACACATTTAAAAATCCTTTATTAGTATTCCGGAACAAACATTCCAAAACATAATAGAATCAATTTTGGAATCCGTAATCCATAATGCATGAGAAAGTAGTGTGAATTAACGGATTTGGTTATCCGAACCTACAAATTCATTATTATGGATTATGTTGTCTGGAATACAATAATTGTATTTCGGAAATGTAATCCGAAATAATAAAAATATTATAGCTCTGGATTAGACAACATGTTAATTCACAAATAATTTTCAATCCAGAATCCAGATTCGGTATACCTGTAATATTAGCAGATAAAAAGGGTAATTCTGGGATTTAAAATGACAAAAGAATAAGCGGGTGCATGGTGAAATTTATGAGGTGATGGAACTAACACCCAATTTAAATGGCTTGAAATTTAAAAAGGTGATATTGGGTAAGACATTTGGGTTCGTGGGCCCGTTTACTGCGTCATAGGTCACATACAACTTAATTGCACGTATTCATTTTAAAAAAAAAGTTTAAACCAATTAAAAAGGAACCTTCTTCTATTGGTCCAGAATTCACAAAAAATACTTGAATGAAGAGGGATATGCTAGGTGCACCCAGCAATATTGCTGGTGCACCCAGCAATTCAATGAAAGGTCAATTTTGCCCTTCAGTTAAAAATATAAAAAGCATTTCTTTTCTTCCCGGAAGCATTCTCTCTTTTTCTCACTGTGGCTCTTCCGCAAAAAGCTTCTTCTCTTCTCTCTTCCCCGACAAGCTTCTTCTCCGCGAGCTTCTCCGACAGCCCTTGGACCCATTTGCTTCGAGGTAGGTGGCCTTCTTCTTAGCTTTGGTTTTGTTATGCACTACATTAGGGTAGGTTAGTGTAACGTTAGGTTAGTGGAACCTTAGGGTAGAAGACGAAACCTAGGGTAGAAGACGAGAGGGGAGAAGACGAGAGGACGCCGGAAAAAATGGCGGAAATCGCTGACGGAGGAGTCTTCCGGAAGACCCCTTAGGGGTTCTTCCGGAAGTTCCGGAAGAACGTTTTCCGGAAAGTTTCCGGAAGAAGTGTTCTTCCGGAAGTAACCAAACGTCTTCCGGAAGAACACTTCTTCCGGAAGACTTCCGGAAAACGTCTTCCGGGAACTTTCCGGAAGAAGTGGTTCATCCGGAAGAATTCCGGAAGACTCGCACTTCCGGAAGAAGTTTCAAACTTCCGGAAGACCTTTCCGGAAGAACCCTTCTTCCGGAGTGTTTCCGGAAGAACCACTTCTTCCGGAAGTGGTTTTTTTGTTTTTTTTTTGTTTTTTTTTTTAAATTTTTTTTAAACAGAAATTGTTTTGTTTTTTTTAAATGAATTATTTTATTTATTTTGGTTATTTTGTTTTTTAGATTTTATGAACAATGAAGTTTGGGTTTTTGATGTCATATTTTTTTTATAATTTAAATTGTGTATTTTTACTAAATATTAATTTGTAAATTAATTTTTTTTTATAAAAGTAGTTGTGTTTGTTTTTGTTTATTGTTTTTTTTTAAATTAGTGTTTTTTCTTTAAAAATGAAGTTGTCTATTTTTATAATTAAAGTTGTGTGTTTTGGAAGTTTTATAAAAATACTAATTTTTTATAATTAATTAGTTTATTTTATTATAAATGAAGTATTTTATTTACTAAAAAAATTGTGGATGTTTACTAAATAATTTTTTTTTTACATTAGTTGTTTAATTTTTTTTAAAAATTAAGTTGTGGATGTTTAGTAATGAATTATTTTTATATTAGTTGTGTTTTTTTTTTTTTTTATAAATGAAGTTGTTTAATTTTTTTTTAAAAAAATTAAGTTGTGCATGTTTATTAATAATTTTATTTTACATTAGTTGTTTTTTTTTTATATAAATGAAGTTGTTTATTTTTTTTTAAAAAAAATTAAGTTGTGCATGTTTATTAATAATTTTATTTTACATTAGTTGTTTTTTTTATATAAATGAAGTTGTTTAATTTTTTTTTTTAAAATTAGGTCGTGTATGTGTGAAAATGATTTGATTTAAGTTAGTCTTATTTGTTTATAAATAAAGTTGATTTTTTATAAAGAAAATTGTGTATATTTTGACCGAAAAAAAAAACGTGTTCGACATGATTTACAGATCATGGCCAGAACACGAGGTTTAGGTCGTGCCATAGGTAGATTTGTAGGCAGAGATAGAGCTGCTGGCGAGGATGCTGGCGATGTTCCCGAGAGGCGTAGGCCTACTGCCTCAGCCCGTAGGCTACGCGTTCATCAGATGACTACGGAGGGACGTGATATGGCTGAGGACGTCGCTAACATGACTGATGATGTCCCTGAGCAGCCTACGGAGGCACCTGAGATGCGTGCGGACGCACAGGGTGCTGATAGTGGTGAGGGGTCAGATGGTGATGATGCTGCAGAGGGATTCCCTGGTGGTCCACGTGACCCGTCAGTGCTCACATCATTTGCCGAGCATGTTGCACATGCCGTGTGGAGTGGACAGGTATTTTAATTTGTTAATTATTTGTCATTGTTTATTTATTTGTTTATGATTAATTTTTTTTTAATAATTGTATAATTTGTACTTCAAATCAGGAACGTCCTGATTTGAAGTTAGTGTCACATGGGAGGAAGCTGACACTGATTGGGAGGCCAGTGCCTGAGATTGAAGGCCTGGTGGCTGCCACAGGATTAAGTCCACTGATAGATTGTTCAGTTATTACTGGCGATCCTGGACTTATATCCGCATTTGTGGAGAGGTGGCACAGTGAGACTAGCACCTTCCACCTTCCAGTAGGAGAGCTGACGATCACATTGGATGATGTGTCGTCCATTCTACATTTGCCCATCACTGGCGCCTTGCACAGTTTCCACGCTCTTTCTACGGAGGAGGCCAGATTCTTGCTCACGGAGTTGCTGGAAGTGTCTGCGGAGGAGGCCAGAGCCGAGACAGCGCTCACACGTGGAGCATATGTACGATTAGGATGGGTTCGTGACATTTATGAGACCAGATGTCAGGCCCGGCGGTGGATTGTCGCAGCTCGCGCTTATTTGCTGCACCTTGTCGGTTGCACTCTTTTTGCTAATAAGAGTGCAACATACGTGCATGTGGTCCATCTTGACGCTTTCCGGGACCTCGCTCATAGTGGTGGTTACGCTTGGGGGGTTGCCGCGCTGGTTCATATGTACGACCAGTTAGATGAGGCTTGTAGGACCACCACCAGACAGCTTGCGGGGTACTTGACGCTATTTCAGGTAAATTTTGTAGGACCATCGACCAGTGGGAGTCTGTACCTGTTTGTTTTGTAGGTACTGTCTATAAAAAACACCAGATGACATGCATTGCATAACTTTACTGCATCTGGGTGACACCAAAACAGATCACGCACCACAACTTCATCCTTCAATCTATGCCAATGAATGTATTGATCACGTTCGAGAAGCTTCATCAGATGCTGCATTTCGGTATCAGCTCCTCTTATTGAAGAACGATATGCACTTCTTGCATTGTAAATTTGCTTTATCGTGGTGTAACTGTCGGCATTGTGTTCCTTCAACGTTAGCAAGATGTTTTTCGGTTTCACCATCGACTTTGTCATATCAGCAATAATTTTCTTTTCTTCCTTAGTCAATCGCCCGGCGTATGGATGTCCAACTAAGGACTTCGCCAATTCATGATTATGAATCCCACAGATCAACTTCACCATCCAACCTTCCCCTCCACGCACTGGTTTCCCACGAAGCCTGAAGGGACAACCACATTTCCTACTCCCGGTGTCTTTTCTAACGAATTCTTTATTTCTACACTTGTACGTACCACTCCTTTCACACCCAATTAACACAAATGAACTTCTTCCTCTGCTACCGGTCTCTGTGTCAGATCTCATAATCACTGCAACAAATCCATTTTCATGGGCAACTGTTCGAGCCCATTGCAAAACATCATCTCGAGTAGTGAATACCTACAACGCAACCCTAACACATTAATTTTCGTACAAACCATCAATTCAACCAATGACTCAAATTATCTATGATTACCTGAGATGTATTAAAAGCATTTGAACAATCGACATGTCGTTCATTCACTCCACATTCTTCTTGATTATCATAATCATAATCCATATCAACTTCGTGTGACATCGCAAAGTCATACCTCCATTGATCTTCGTCCATCTTAAGGACATATGCATCATACACAAGTACATTCAAATTATCATATAACCACATCCAAAAATTTACTACACCTTAAATAACAAACATATTAATAGGACATATGCATCATACACGACTATATTAAAATTATCACTATATTCTAAATTTATAACTACATTATTTACTTAAACTAAACTTATCACTATAATAAACAACTAATAAAACATTTTTGTACCATTATACATTTAAGTTACCTAAATCATTTAATATTATACCATTATACCTAATTAAATCAATAATCCACAACATATATAAACCAGAAATAAAAAAAAATTATAAAACAGAAATATATATACCATTATAAAACAAAAAAAATTATAATCCACAATATATATCATTATACCTAATTAAACCAATAATTCATTATTAACTAACAGAAATATATATAAAACAGAAATTAAAAAAATTATAAAACAGAAATTAAAAAAATTATAAAACAGAAATTAATAAATTAGTAATAATTTAACATTCCGGAAGAAGGTCTTCCGGAAGTTACGAAGCCCAATTCCGGAAGAAGTTCTTCCGGAAACTACTTCCGGAAGCACTTCTTCCGGAATTGGGCTTCGTAACTTCCGGAAGACCTTCTTCCGGAAGTTAAGAAGCCCAATTCCGGAAGAAGGTCTTCCGGAAATAGTTTCCGGAAGCACTTCTTCCGGAATTGGCCTTCGTAACTTCCGGAAGACCTTCATCCGGAAGTGGTCATTCCGGACCTTCCTCCTTCTGTGCCTAAAATTTCTTCCGGATACATTTTTTACTGTTTTTCTTCTCTAAAAGCTAACCGGAAAACGAAATAAACGCGTACCTCCGACAAAATAGGAACAACAGCCACTAATAAAACTTCAACCACCAAATCTTCAAATACTTCACTTCACTGGACCACCAACAGACTGCTGAAGGGACCACCACCGAAACAACAGCAAACGGAAGAAGAAACAAAGCAAACGGAAGAAGAAACAAAGCAAACGGAAGAAGAAAGAAAGAAAGCGCAGTAAAACACAGTCTGAAGACGTTAATTTAAAGAAATTTACACAAGGGCAAAATCGTCATTACGTACGCATTAAAAAAAAAAATAACTTCCGGAAGAAGCTTCTTCCGGAAGACACTGGAATTCTTCCGGAAGAAGCTTCTTCCGGAAACATTCCGGATGACGTTCTTCCGGAAGTTGTCTGTGAGTTTTTCCGGAAGACACAAATTATTCTTCCGGAAGAAGGTTCTTCCGAAAACTTTCCGGAAAAATTATTTCCGGAAACTTTCCGGAAGAACCTTCTTCCGGAAGAATAATTGCTGAAGGGCAGTTTCGCCACTTCACTGTTTGCTGGGTGCCCCAGCAATAATGCTGGGTGCACGTAGCAACTCCCGAATGAAGATCATAGGGAATGAAATATCAGACTCATCGGAGTGTTGAACCAAAACGGTATAAAATACTAATTGAAAACAACATGTTGAGATTCTTTTTGGGTTTCTTTCTAGCTTTATTTTTATTTTCTTCTTTTAACAAGTCCTAAATGGCATCATTTCCAGTTCCACCCATACCTGATATCTAGCGTACTAACAGGACTATGAATGGGGAGGGGGGGTGTTAATTCAACAAGTTGGGGGACTAATTTGAAACTTTGATAAAGCATAAGAAAATTTTGATTTTTTTTTTAAAAGACGTCGAGGGAAGAATATATACTTTTTTTTTTCATTTTGACTTTCATGTAGTGAAGTCTGTTTCTCGTCAGAATTCTACAAGAAATTTGATCATGGTTTCTTCTTTGATTGGACATATTACAATAACTAGTAACAAGTTAAATTGAGTTAGATTAATTGGAAATTTTCAATATTTTCGAAACAAAATATTTTTCGGCAATTAGCTTTTGGAAGACGTTTAACACTTGCATCTGATTTTATCCACTGCCAAAATCTAAAAAATTGACAGATAGTGCCAATACATTTACTTCCAATATCAAATTCAGTAATTAGTATCAATATTATTGAAAGATGGTGTTCTAGTTGACTTGCTGAACGATTCTGTCAATAGTCGCTTGTCGGACAACAGCTTTCGTTCAATAATTCTTGATACTAATTAGTAATTAGTAGAGAAAGTAACTCCTAAATTTCCATTTAGTGTGCGAACCCACGCAATAGAATAACAGTAATCATAATGCTCTTATGTCCCCTTCCTATGGATAACATCTTATTTTTTATTCTTGAATTCTGGTCCAATTCTCCAAGAAGGAATAGTTGTAAAAAAAAATACAGTAATAAAAACAAAGACATTACAGCATGCATTTTGGGTGAAACGGTTCAGCAATTTTCAAGGGTGGGGTGTAATTTACAAATAACATACGGAAAAACAGCAAAGTTAGGTGGGATGTAAATGTGTAATAAACTACTATGTATTTTTTTCCCCTCTTTTTTCTGTGAGACTTTTGAGACGGGGTGCGGGGGATAATTCCACCTAACATCTTTTACAAAAGACCTAATGCTCGTATGGCAAAAGGAATTGTCAAAATCGAATGTTAGAGGAAAAAATCATTCAGAAGGCTTAACACACATCTAACCTACAGTAGAATTGATTCTATGAATTCTAATTAAACTCCCTATATTACATTACAATAACAAAGACCACTTTCATTAAAGGTCTATAGTGATTCCAAATGACCCGTATACAAATGAACGGATCCCACAAAAAAAAGTATATAAAAAGAATGCATTACCTCTGATATCTTGTTGTGTACTTCCACATTTAACACAACCCTTCACAATACTTGTTGCTATTTCATACTTCCAAGTCAGAAATCTTCTAACAGGCTGCTATTGGTTTACTTTTCATATGTCTTTTCATGTGGAATTCAAAATTATATCCATAAAGCCCCAGTGAAAATTAGAAGGGAGTCTTTGTTGATTGAATTGTTTGACTTTCCCATCATATGAACAATTTTTATCACTCTCAAAATGCAAATTTACACGAGAGTTCATTCATCACTTCCACTGCTAATTCTACCTGAAGTCAGAAGATCAAAATAGCAGGTTATATTATGGATACATATCTCTCAAAGGAAGATGGGCAGCAGAAACTAAAGCTTATCAAAACACCTGATGATCTTTTCCCTTCCATGGCTTCTTTCTTCTCTTGGCAACTTGAGCACAGGAAAGGTCCGTCCCAGGGACGAAATTTTCGAGAGTCGGGTGCACCCTCGTGTATTGAAATACCCTCTCCAGGTTTTATCTCTACTTGACATACTGCACACATAAACAACTTGAACATGTTGCAGACTGGATATTTAGTATCTAACCTGCATTTCAGACAAACATATTTTATTGTCAAGAGAAAAAACTAGAGAGCATGTGGTTAACTTCGGCAAGCTGCTACAAAACTAAACCTCTCTGAAAGCATGGCAGATCCTTCCTCGTACAATTCTTCTACTACATCTGGCTCCATGTACTCTTTGTCAATATAAGAAGATGATTCAGAAGATTTTTTACGAAACATGGACTTGAGCATTCCCTTTACTGGCCTCTTTGTTTGTGGCGCAGAAACAGGTGGTTTCTCCTGAGGTAATATATCAACTACAATGCAGGTTGTATCATCTCTAAGTCCCTTTGCTTGTACAGCTTCCTGAAGATAGAAAGAGACAGGGGAACAAACAAGACAAAAACATAATTAATGGCACCAAATGACAGTTATCAGGAGAAACTAATTCAAAGTTGCAAACAAGGTAGCTTATGATGCTTAAGTCAGGATTACTACTAACATTAAAATGGGTCCAGTAAAAAAAATTCACAATGATTCAAAATATGCACATTAATCTCACTTTAACAATATGTGGTGCAGCAGCATCGGCTGGCATTCCACGACAACAATCAAGGGCTACTTCTGCAGGTAGAGAATCCCAAACACCATCACTGCAGATAACAAGCCGGCCTCCAGCAGTGGACATCTAAGTAAAGAGAAAAAAATGGGGAGGGAAGGGAAGAAATCAAATTCTTCATTTAAAAAAGAAAAAAGAAAGAGACATATATTTACATAGAAAACAGAAGATAAATTCACAACCAAAGAATCCAATCATTTGATCCACATAATATCCTGAACCATCATGCAGTTGGCAGAAATACTTGCTTAGAAGAGATGAACAAAATTAAAATCCGTGTAGGATCAAACAGAAGAAGACAAAGGAACTATGTAAACTAAGTAGCCTTTTCAGCAAAAAAGTGTACAAGAGAAAGGTTACTGATTAACATAAGCCCAACACTGCTTTAAGTGAAAGATAGAGTAGAGACCAACCTTCACTTGCTTTACATACGGGACAGGTACAATAAATTCACCAATATCCATATCTCCAATAGATCGTGAGAGACACAAACCACCAGGCCAACATCTCAAAGGACCAACCTTTGATACAAATTAATCTAGTCAGGCATATTAATATCATAAACACTTTTTCAATAATATTGGTAAACAAAACATGAGTACAAAACCTAAACAAAAGTGTACCCAAAAGATTGTAAAAGTTTTAAAGAAACACAGAGAACTATGCCTATTAGTTTCCTCTAGTTTTGCAGGATGTGATTCACCCAGTTTACTTCTTAATCTCTGAATATGCAGTGTAATAGGGAAAGCATCGAAAAATATAAGTATCATAAGGAATCAGATACAAGAACAAGCAGTTCTCTTTCTTATTCTGTAGTGGTGGGGAGTGGGTGTGTTGAAGCTAGTTATGGAGGAAACACTATTTAAGTTAAAAGGGATCATGATTAAAAGGGAATGTACCTCTGCACCTCCCCCTGTATTTAGCCGACCAACTTCACCACCGCTAGAGGTGATCCGCACCCTCCTGATGAAAGTAAAAGAAGGGGTAAGTCTATGTTATAACAGTGAAATTCCAAACAGTGTTACAAAAAACATTTAATTAACTTACTCTTCTTCATTCGTTTCTAGCCTGTGATCTGCGGACAAGTAATAAAGCTCACCATCAGAAGATTCAAGGACGCAACGGGAATCACCAACTGATGCAACTGTTACAACCCATCCTTCTATAATGACAAAGGTGACAGTTGTTCCAGATTTTTGGCCTGTAACAAAAAAATATTAATTCAGAAGTATAAAAACTATCAATCACAAGTCAGTTACACCATTAACTTCCATTAGTAATTGATATTCTTCATCATGTTTTAAATCTAGGTTGCAGTGCAATCGTAGTCACAACCATTTTGCAGTTTGATGCAAATCAATGCGGTCAGAAGTGCAATGCAACAGTGGCAGTTGCTGCAATCCAGAGGTAGCAATTGCATCATGTAATGCTATCTATAATTTAACTCCTAAGCCAACTCTACGGTCCATATAAATAAACATAAATAATATTAAACAAATAACAGTCACCATGCACTATGTGTTACCATTACCAACCTTAATGGTCAAGCTTAAGTAAATTTAGTACTAATAAACTTTACTGGCATGGCCAATTAACCCCCCAACAAGAGCTAGGGGTCTATGGGAAAATGCTACAAAAAGAAGTGAATCCAGTATGTTTTATTTCTAGAATCTCTGGCTGAAACTAAGCAAAATTCATTAAAATTCCAGAAAGGAGTAAGCACATAAATAATTTTTAGAAAGGAACCTACAAACTCAACTAGCTCTAATCAAGGAAACATGAAACCGCACTATGGGGATATTTTAAGAAAGAATTTCCTGTTAAGAAATTTGCACACTCAAGTCAAAGCAATGTCAAACTGGTAAAAGGTAGTTGGAGCTGATACCTGGAAGAAGTTTAAAAAACCTCATCCTTAAACCAATTCCTATATGGAGTTTCACAAAGCCTTACAGACATGGTGATTAAAAAAACTGCCTTTCCCACTTTATATAGTAGTTTCTCATCAAACATTTACAATCGAGATGTTTAAAAATCAGAAGAACTATGATAAGAGGCAAGATTATTATAACTTTGTTTTCTAACAGAGCCAGTACCAATCCTTCTAAAAAAGGTTAGAAATGTGAAGTTTATAGCAAGAATTCAAAATATGCAGCATGTTCAGCTTACATATCGGAAAAGTTTTTCTTTATCTTTTTATTATTTAACATTCTAACTTTGAGAAGCCTTTGAGTGATAGATGACAATACAAATTAGAAATATGTATAAATATTTTTGGTGATATTGACATGAAGATTTAAGTTAATGTACATGAATTCCATCGTAAACAAAAAATTGACAGAGCAAACACCAAAAGGAATGAACTATCCATACCTTTCTCTTGAAAATCTTTATCAGTTTTTACAAAACCAGCAACCAAAGCCCTGGGCAAGGCTGCTATCCACTCATCTCTGTTAAGATCTGGAGGAATCGCGCTTAAAACATTATTTAGAAGATTCTCCTTAGAATAAATAGCAGCAGCAGATCCATTGTGTCCATCAAATAGCTGTAAAAACTCTATATCAGAAAATGAAACAAGGGAAAACGCCCAAAAAAAGGAAAAGAAAAATAGTGCATTGTGTTATAAGCATTCAGTGCTTAAGAACAAAATGACTATAGTCTTTCCTCTGATCCAACTAAAATGACTGCATAAGAACAAAGTCTTAACAATAAAACCAAAAAAGTGGCACCTTGACAACAGAGCTATAAAGTCAATAATATGTAACTTTCTAAAGACTTTTTCACAGTCTAGCTCAGCCATGAAGTCAAGTACATCAAATATAAGCATAAAAACAACACATTAAAATCTAAGTAAATCTATGAAAGTAGCCAATCCACAAGCCTGAAATCATTATCATTCCCCAAATTTTCAATAAGATAGTCAAGTGACAAGGAAGATAACATGTAAAAAAACATCACATTAAAATCCGTTGACAAGTTTCAAGTTTCAACACATTAAATCCGAAAAGAAAAAAAAAACAAGAAAGCAATGTTATGTTATGTTATTCAATCTGGAAAAAGCAAGCTGTGAGAAAAAAACATACCCCAAAAACTGAGTATGTAGAGACCCCATCGCCCACCACCCTCTGGCATTCCGTCTTGAGCAGCGTCAAATCCTCGCCTTTCTTGCTCTGGCACGCTTGACCATGAGCAATCTCAGGCTTCTCAATTTTCTCGTTCGCCAATTCGCGCCTCAGGAGCACCGAAAGAGGAACCGTTTGGTGATCACTCCTGGCAGCCATTTTTCACACACCCCACTCAATCCTCAATTTCCAAATACTACCACTGCCGCCACAACAACAACAATTATACGAACAACAACAACAACACGTGCTGCGAAGCTTTAAACCTCCTTTACGTGCAATTAATCCAATCCTAAATAAGGAAACAAAACAAAAACGCGTTAATTAATGGAAATGGAAAAAAAAACACGCATTAATTAACAACCAAATAAATCACAATCTTAACACCGCTTTCCATGTTCTCCAATTAATCCAGCATTTTCACGCAAATTGACAGTTAAGATCGTAATGTACACAAAACGACGACGGTAATAAATGAAATTGCATCATTACCGTTTGCCACGATTTGGAAAAACATAAATAAATAAATAAATTAAAAAAAAAACTCTGAATGTTCGTTGTTGATCGATCAGATAAAGACAAACGCAATAAAGAGATTCAATTCAAGCCAGAGAAATACGGCAATGAGAGAGAAGGAAATTCGCGAAACTATTACAAATCGGAGGCGAGAGAAAAAGAAAAACGCGAGAATGTGGAGAAATTTATTTACAGTGAAGAAGAAGAAGAAGAAGAGGGAAAATGGCGATGAGGTTTCACGCGCGAAAATGTGGAGACACGCTGATGAATTGAATTGTTCTGTGTGATCGAGAAACGCGGATCCCAGCGTCCTGCAAATATTCCATTGTTGTTTTTCGTTGATAGAAAGAAAGAGAATGGAAGAAGAATAAAAGCGCAAAATGAACCAATTTCATTTTCTTTCCGAAAAAAAAAAATTAAAGACACAAAGCATGATGCGCTGACGTGGCAAAAACGCATCGTTTTCAACTTCGCTCGGCTCTGTGAGCCATTTATGAGCCAGCGAGGCACCCAGCGTATACTCTAAACCGGTTCAACGTCACTCTTTGACTTCCTTTCTCTTTCGTGAAGCATCCGGTTAACATATTCACTCGCATTTCCTGTTGCTTCCTTGTGTTTTTTTTTTTAAAATTAACTTTCGTGATCTTATTTTCTTAAATATGTATTTTTATTTTTTTTATTTTTTTTAATTTATACAAATTAATTTTATTTTTTAAAATTTTTATAATTTTAATCTCTTTTTTTAATTGAAACATTTTGTCTCTTAATTTTAAAAAATTCACAATTTAATCTTTATAGTTAATTTCAAATGTTAATATATGTATTTTACACATGTCTATTTATTATTAATATAATGATTTTAAAAAAATATTTAATTACTAACAAGTTTAATTTACTAAAAAAATAAATAATCAAGTTTGAAATTGATAAATGAAATTAAAATTATAGAATTTTTCTAAAAGTAAGAAATGAAATATCTTAATAAGGTGAATTTTTTAAAAGTAGAAGACAAAATATTTCAATTATAAAAATAAATAGACTAAAATCATGAATTTGAAAAAAATAAAAAGACAAAAATTATATTTTAACTTTTTTATCATGATATTTTTTTCTAATACTATTTATCTCATACCAAAGAAGAATCAAAATTCTAACTCTAAATCACTTAATTAATGTTATCACTTATGTCAATCATTCTTTTTTTTTTCATCCTATTCTTATTGACAACACGTTTATTTGAGGGATTATTTTCCGAGAATATGATATTGAATTTTTTTTTATATTTGTTATGAGTTAATAAAATAATTATTATTGAATGTGTCATGCATTTTTTTAAAATAAAATTTCTATATTATATTTCTAAAATTAAAGAAATAATTCATGAAATAAATGTCTCCTAAATATAATATATTATTATTATGTCCCAAATTGGAAATTAAGGAGTGAAATCCTCTTTTATTTGATCCTGTCTATGAGCATGATTTCTCTTAAAATTAAGAAATAATTCTTGATATGCTTACTGAATTAATTCTGTAGGTGGGAGGTCATCCATATTCTCTCACTAAAAAAAACTTTTTTTTTCTCAATTAATCCTTGATATGCTTACTAAATTAATGTCATAGTCTTATATATAAATTAAATCCACCCACAACATAAAAGACGGGAGTGCAACCATGAATAATGAAGTATCAAACTTTGAGACCAAGCTGGTACCTAAAACTAGGCAACAAACAATTAGTAAAGCAATTTTAATGAAAAATCTACGTGGAAAAGAAATTTGTGTAAGTACGTGTCGATAGTTGTAATACCAATTCTTAGACAGTTGAATGTTTAACTGGTCTTAAGTTTGTTTTTGAGGTGATTGGCTCATCATCATCAATTCAGACGGAAAAAATTACTTAAAACGTGCTTTTGATTGCTTTTGTTTGTTTACTTTATTTGAATTGGCGCCATTTAAGGCCCCGAAGGACCCAGTTAGTGCCACTGGTCAACTATGAAATACTACAATTCCATTTGACATAAGGTGTCATGCAAGACACAACCTTCTTGAAAAAGTATGTATTAATATATGGAAAGTTTATTTTGTCATATTAAAATATAAGTTTCTTGAGAAATAATCATAATTGCTACGTTGACAGAAGTGCTGGTGTGCTAGTGTTATCCGTGATACTAATTGGTACAAGTTATTATTAAAAAAATTAAAATTAATCTTTCCACTCTTTATAAGATATATATATATATATATATATATATATATATATATATATATATAATATTATCTTTTTTTATTAGTATTGATGTGAAATAATTTTTATTAAAAATAGTTATGATTAATCTTAAATCATTTCGTTGCTACTATTTCTATTTGTGTTGACAGTGTTGATATATATATAATATGGGATTAGTTTGTATAAAAAACACTTATTTTAATTTTTTTTTTAAATTTAAACAAATTCCCCGCATTATCTGATTAAATAGAATGATTTTCTGTGGAAGACAATGTGACGCAATGACGCGTAAAAAAAATGTTTAACAATTATTCTTGATACCTATTAGGGTTTTCCCCGTGTGTGTGTGTCTTGTTTTTTTTTTTTTTTTTACTTTTTGTTAATGTTAATTTGAAGTGAAGGCGTGGCTGATGGTGAATTTGCATGAGGCATGGGCCCATTGCAGGAGAAGTAGTACGGATGAGTTTGTTTTGATTTTCATTGAACGAACCAAAAACCTTTGAAAGCAATTTGGAGGACCCGCAATTATCGCCGCCAGTTATCGTTATCACCAATCAACCAACCAGTGCCGGCCTCATCCCTGCGCGTGCTTATCACTGCCAATAGCAAATCCTCAATTAAGAAGGTTAATTAAGATATGTTCTTTTTTCGGGAATTAGTAAGGGGATTTATTTCATGTGATTTTCTTTTACATGATTATGTCCTGTGACCTAATCTTTGTAGTATTTAACTTTTTGTGCACCATCTTGTTGCATCCAAAGCTTAATTTAAATCTGATATGGACCTAGCTTGATTAATTCATTGAATTGGATCGGAGCAATTCATAAATATACATCGTTCTGCAGGCGCGTGACGGCTCAAAATGTTGTGTACTCAACACACTCCTTGTGAAAGAATCAAATCAACTATTCATAATCAGTTGCAAGACTTTATCTTATTTATATGCGCAATGTGTCATTTTCCCAGAGTTAGCCTTCAGAAATTCAATCAAAATCATGGCTAAACTTTTCATGAATTGATACAAGTAATCAAGAATTTAAAATTATTTTTTTAGATGCAAATTTGATTATTTTATACATTATCAAATTTTTTGTTTGTTGAATAATTTCTTTAAAAACAATTTTAGATATTTTTTATCCATAAGAATTTACAAAAATTCATATGTATCTAAGGGTTAATTAAATAGTTACAAATTGGTAAAATTGTTTGCAAGTTAAGTATGTAAAGTACTAATCTTTTGGATAAATCTTTGGTTTTTATCTCAATATATTATTATCGCTATATGATTATATTAAGAAGCTGTCTAACATAATAATGTGATATAATTGATATATAATTTTATCTCAATATGTTATTATCGTTATGTTTGATCATATTAAAAAGGTGTCTAACATAATATAACATGATTAATATATAATTTTATCTCTTAAACATATAATCATAGATTTAATTCTTAATCTTATTTATAAAAAAATATTTATTAGAAAATATCAAAAATCTTAGAATTTCATAGAATTACTCTTTGACTTTCATATTCTAGTTTTAAAAAAAAGGAACTTTTGATGGCTCATCTAATGATTCATCATAGTGGTGGCTAAGCTTGAGTGGGCTACCCCTGTAACGCATTATAATGAGGATGATATGAAGAGAGTAGACCCAATGTTATGATATTCTTCTTTTTTATTACTTTTAGGCGTATAAGATGCTCAACCAACTAGTCAAGCCAGAAGGACTTAGACTTGTGCATGCTTTTTGCAAGCTGTAAACATCCACCTTCTCAAGCGAGTGTTGCCATCAAATATATATATATATCAAACTTAAAATACGCGTATTGGGTACAGCTCACTACACCCCATTAATTATAAGCCAAAATCAAAAGGGTTAAGTGATGTTTTTTCTGCGTATTAATATGCGAAACTAGAGTTTGGTAATACATGTCTTCCATGAAAATCCAGTGATTAAGTTGCCATGCAGGGTATTGGTGCGACCGTGTCAAAACCACGTATTAATAATTCATTAATGATTACATCCACCCACGTTATATGTGATTTGGATTGGAAAACACATGGTTCTCTACTCTCTTGACATGTTTGCCCATCATACCAGGTTCAGAATGGGACGCGTGTGATGTTTTCCCTTCCCTTCTATTTTTCTTGTTCAATTTCAATTTTCATGTCTTGTTACCAGAACAGATCGAGGAAGTGGCTACATGTCTGATTTTCTTTTTCAAGAAAAAATAAGGATTTATTTTTTTTTAAAGTAAGAAAATTTGTTAAATAAACAAATGAAAGTATATGCACGACAAATGTTAGTGTCACTCTCTTTTTAAAAGCTTTCTATTATCAATTTTGGTAGGATTTTTTTTTTCAATTAATATAAATTAAAGAAAAAAAATCATTAAATGAAAAACAAAACCTACCAAAAAATAATAATTTTTTAATAAATTTTAACCCATCACAAAAAAAAATCTTAAGAAACTATAAAAATGAATGTAGTTAGTATTTCTCTATTAGAAGACTATTAATTTCAAATAAGAGGAATTCATAACTTTATAATTAAGATCATCATCCTAAAAGTATCCCCTTATTCTCTACACTTAAAACTTGGAACTTGCCTAAAAATCCCAATCCTCAATTTGAGAACACAAACATATTTGACCCTGATCTCCATGCACATGCACCTTGATCGATGCTTGGAAGGCTTGATAGATAGATCATTTCGTAGACAGCCAACAGATTATCCTATGTAATTAATTGGAGACTCGGTGTAGAAAAATCAGGAGAAAATTGACACTGTATTTAAAGATAATTTTGCCACACGGGATAATTTTAAGATGTCATTTCCTTGTATAGAAAAAAAATCATTTAAGAGATTCTATTATTTGATTGAAGAAAAAATGAAGAGAATTTTTTTTAAAAAAAAATCAACAAAATTTCAAACTTCTAAATTTTCTCTCTTCTCTTGTTTTCTTTACTCATAATCTAGACAATGTTAGTGTTTTAGGCACAAATGCTATGTAAGTCATTAAGCAATTGGACTAGTGTTGTTTTTGGGGATACTAAATGCTCATCAGAACTTCAAACGACAATATTTTGTTCGATTTTCATGTTCTTTTGTTTTTGTGGTCTAGTATCCATGTGGATTTAGAATTAGCCATCAAAGAGAAAAGTATATTTTAAAAGAAAATCCATTTGTGTTTTCATTTTTCATACTACATGCACACAACTCAATTGGAAAAATTATTAAATGCTACACAATCAATGCATATGGACGATAAAGACCCAAAGACTGTCCATTGGGTTGTTTGCTTGATGGATTTCATTACCGCAAACAGCCCAACCTATGATTTCACTTGGATTGGGTCTAATTGTATATCCTGTAAAGGTGACTGATTGACTTGCTTTTATGCCTTTTATCAAACAAAAGTGATTAAAACAATACCTCAGTTGAGGGGGGTGGGGGGGCTAACCTAAATGATTATAAATTTCTTCATAAAACTAGTTTGTAAACTCAAATATTAGGCTCCCATCAAGAACGAGCTTCAGATAATTGGATTTTCATTCAATAAAAAGTGCCTGCTTATCATCCAATTTTGGAAAATTTCCATGAACTAATTCGCTTTCCCATTCAATTCCATTTGAATCTACTAAATGATCTCGAGCACAACTTTCTGAAGTGCTTCGGCTGTCAGAGGGATGTGCAAGCAATCTTGACCATCAGAATGCTTCTTAATCTTGACCAGTTCATGGTCTTTAAATTCAGTCAAATGGGAATTCAGCGTAATCTGACTGCTAACAAGGAAACGTTCTCGACAGACTGAGTAGAGATCACTGATTGGCATTCCTATAAAAAAAAAGGAAAATATTTAACAAACCTTAGATACGAAAAGAACATATCAAAGTAAATGATAGAAACTTGCCTTCGTCAGGGTGAGAGAGTTGATGTTCGGCAAGAACTTTGAATACACTCTGAGCATTGCGTGTCAAACTTGACAGAACTATTGTAGCTGTTTTGACAGTTTGGCTGGCACTACCATGTGCAAGAATCATAGGATAAAACATGCCTTCCACCTTGTAAGGAGCAAAAGTAGGAACGTGATACCAGCACCAATTGAACTGTGTATGAGCCATATTCTTGTCCCAAACTGCCAACAGAAGATAAAATTGTTAAGCAATAGACAGAGATCACAAAGAACCTTTGACACAGCCACATATCCTTCATTTCTTTACCTACAGCAACAGCATAAAGGCATTTCTCACTGCCTTGTCAGAAGTCAGAACCAAGTCTTCATAGAGGCCATTTAGATCTAAGTCGGTAAGTTCTCTTTTATATTTTTATTTAGAGTTTTGCTTGGTCTTCCCCCTACCTCTAATTCTAACTATTGGACTGTTCTCCACTTGATCAACTTTTCTTAGCACTTCTCGAGGTCTTCTCTTCTTCTCACGATACCAAACCCTGTCATATGTGATTTTACTATATTTTCCTCCATATGTGGACTCTTACTTTCACTAGCACGGAATTTCTGAAATTACTGTTCAATCTTTTACTCCTACGAACAACTTCAAAGAAGTGCACATGTTATTAGCAATTTTAAGGCTCAAAGACCAAAAAGAGTCTCGATTCTTTAACTTTCTGAAAGGGTGAGATACCACTTAGTCCTATTGTCCAGTTAATCAGAGATAAGAGCATATGATCAGAACCTCAGGACCTCTAATAATGTGCTGCATAGATCAAACAAAAATTTTAAACAACATTTCATTTTATAAAGGCATTTATACTTTTTGTTATTGTACATTAATATCGCACCATTCAAGCTTCTATTCAAACACTCAATAAATCTCAAATAGATAATAAGGTAGAACTATTCAAACCTTGGAGAATTAATATAACCAGACATATCACATATGTTTAAGGCATATACAAAGATGGCACTTACAACTTAAAAGAACAAAACATTTTGCAGAAGATAAAGTAATGGTATTAACTAAACTTACACAGAGGAGCATTAACATGGTCAATAGAGGCAACAACACGAATCTGGGCACATGCAGCTAGTCGAGCAAGATATTGTTGGGTTTCAGAGTCCCTTAATCCGGATCCATCAATATTGTGAATAACAACACAAACAAAAAAAGCACCCGCCTCTATTTCCGCTTGATCCAAAAATGTAAGAAGATCTTCCATGGATTTTGAATTGAATGACTGTTGGCTCTTGGGTAAGTCCCGATAGGAAACCCTTTGCTTTGTTTTCACTTGTTCCCACAGAATTTCAGCTAAAGCTATAACAACCTAATATATTTTAAAATGTATTGTATTAGTGATGGTATGATGAGGAGAACATGCTTATTTATTAGAACATATCACACTCATAATCCTTCATACAAAAATTTACTTTTGGACAAAACTTAGACGCAATTCCTTAGGTGTTTTAAGTGTTGTTCACCTGTCTAAATTAGAGTTTTACCTTGGTAACCTATGTTAATTTTTATTGCAAACTTTTATATACAAGTTACTGAGGTGAAAGTGAAAGTCAAATTCTAATTGAGGAACTGTTCTAAAAACACTTAAAGAACTGCATCTCAAAGCCTGTTTGATTCTCTTCTCACTTTTTTTTAAGAAAATGTTTTCTATAACAATTACACACTACTTAGCAATTAATTTTTCATCCAAAGTGTATTAAGTTTTGAAAATCATTTAAAAAAACAAGTGTTTTAAAAACCAAAAAACAGAACGGAGAGATATTTTTCTCATCCTCTTCTTCTCTTTTCTTCAGATGTTCAACTCAAAATGCTCAGAAGACAGACTATTAGAAAACAAAAATGTGCTAAGGGGACAAACACTTGCAAATGTGCTGTGGACACAAACAAATTTTAGAAAGCAGAAAACTGTTTTTGAAAACAATAAACAAACAAGGCCTAAGTTTTATTTTTTACTTTTCTCCTCTCTTTTGCCACAATAAACAAACAGCAGAGGAACATACCTGCTTCAAGTTAATGGTTTGAAGATATCCATTAATGACAACTACAGAATACTCGGTCAGTGCCGTTGAAGCAAAATCTTCAATCAGAACCTTCTTGGATCCAAAGCCATACATCAGAAGCCCAAAACCATTTCTGAATTATCCAAGTAACCAAAAATAAACATCACACAATGAAAGCACTTCAGAAGAAAAAAAAAATCACATCTTTTCGAACCTTAGCGCAAAAAACCATTCAGGATACATGGTTTTATACGAATGCAACAAGAGAGTGATCTCGTTTTCATGCTAGGGTTCAATTCGCGACGCGGCATCCCTCAATTCCTAGTCAATTACAAATCGCAGAGAAAATATAACGTTGGTTGGGTGGTTAAGAAAGAAAGGAGAGAAAGCTCACGGTTCAATCCCTTCTACTAAAAAAAAAAACTAACAAATTAACATTTGCCGATAAAAAAAAAAAAAAACGAAATCACAGAGTGATTGGACAGAATGAAGGGGAATGGAACAAGAACAACGTTGTTGTGAATCACAAATTACGAGTGAAACCTGTTCATCAACGACGTCGATGTCGGTGATCTTGTGTTTCGATTTCTTGGCGGAGGAGGAGGCGAGTTCCTTGGCCAGAAAATAGTTCCGTGAGAACTCGAACTCTTCGTCCTCGTCCTCGTCCTCGTCCTCTTCCCAATTGCCATTGGCGTCCATCGTTGTTCAATCAGCGAAGGAGAGAGAAACAGTGTTTGTTTTTTTCACGGAAACACGATTCTATCTTTCTTTCTCTATGCACTTGTGTGCCATAGACGATTTTCCCGCCAAATTCCATCTAATTCGCGGGACTGATGGGGTCGGGTTTTCTTAGATCGTTTATGGTTCGTGAATACCCTGTCCGAGTACACAATTGACCTATAAAAAATTATAATAAATATAACTTTCAAAATAATTATTAAATTTACAAATTTAGTATTTTGCAATGCTTTAATAATATTTTTATGTTATTTTATGTCCTTTAAAAAATGTCATTTTACGTGGAATTTAAATTTATAAACTTTTAATCTGATTTTTATTCTTATTTGTCTCATCATAATTTTTTTTGTCATTTCATATTTTCTTTTATCACCATGTTATAAATGTGAAGTATTTACTTAATTGGTAACTAATATTTTTTAAAAAAACTTAATTGATCATCTTTAATAAAATCATTTTTTCAATAATATTTTTTTTTCATAAAATCCAAACTTATAATATGGTAATTACTAGAATCTTTCATATAAAATATGAATATGTTAGTGAGTGATATCATGTTATTTTCTATTTAACAACTAGTTTATCAATTATTTTAAATTGAATAAGCTAACATATCCTTAACAAATAAAAAAAGCTAACATATCTATTGTTTTTTTTTTCTCAAAACAACCCTTTAGAGCTTGTCAACCTCTTAACTTTAGTTAGCTTATATATTTTTCCTTTCATTTTTAACTTTTATTATTTTAATACACTTTTTTTTACCTTTCTTTTTTATTATTTTATCAATCCTTTGTAAATATTTTAATATACTTTCTTACTGTTTTTACTTTTAATAAAATATATTTGGTGTTTCAAATAAGTTAATAATAATTTAAAATTCATTGGTCTGATGAGCTGATGATCACGTACTACAAGACCTTGACACTTGTTAAAATTGTGATCCTCTTTTTGACTTTCAAAAGTTAACAATGATGAAGGGTTACCTACAAAAAGACTCTTTATTATTCAAGTCCATAAAAGCAAAAATCAAGTTAATTTGAAAGGAGGGAGAGGCCAGTGCTATAACACTTGCCTCACTGATCAAAACTTTAGAGACAAATATTCAAATATACAAATTTAGAGGAGATAATATATATATATATATATATATATATATATATATATATATATATATATATATATATATATATATATATATATATATATATATAATTTTTATGTAATTTTAAAAAAATAGGGAGTGTAAATGCATCCTTTGGCTGTAACGAAATAAATTTTTTTTTTAGAAGTACGTTAATAGAGTTATTTTATTTTTGATAAATTATTTATATAACTTATTTATTTATTAATTTTTTATTTAGTAATCATTATATTAATATAGACACAAAATGTTAATATTACCCAAAAAAAGATACAAAATGTTAACCGTATCGAATAAAAATTATATTAATCATTAAATACAAATATAGAAACTTATTTTTAAAACTAATAATAATCAAAAATATTTTTCTTACAGTTATTTAATTTTGGGTAAAAATTAGAAAATCATGAAAGAAAACATTACGTCATTTTTCTTTTTCTGAGAGCGGCGCACGTTAGCTGGTATGAACAGAGAACACAGTCGTGTGAATCAGAAGCGCATTTTAGTAGGAGCAGCAGGTCCACCATCAATGATGAGAGGAAGGAACCATCGAAATGATTAGCTGATCCAACCAATTCCCACCATTCTCAGATGACAAGCGTACGTTAGCAGCACCCGACTGGTTCTGTTTCTTCTAATGTTCCACACCCCACAACAAAACTAGTTAGTAGTTACCCACGATCTATTTCCATATTGGGTCGCAATATCTCACCTTAAATTCACCAAAGTCGCATCCTTTTCCAGAAAGAGAGAGTGGGCAATGGTGGAATGAGGATAAAAGGGGAAGAGAAGAAGAAGAAGGGAGGGAAATGGCGAGAGAGGAGTGGAGGCTTCAACTTCACCAAAGAGCGAACTCGATTTGTTCCTACAAGAAAATCACTCTTCTGATTTGCTTTCTCAACATTGTTGTTGCTCTCTACTCTCTTCGCTCTCTCTATGCTTCTCTCTCTATTTACTCTGGCAGCGTTGCACGAAACAGTAAGTTTTTTGTCAATCTTTTAAGGATGTTAAGAAGATGCGTTTTTCTTTCTGTCCTGTCTCTGTTTCCTTTTCCCCTAATAACACAAACAAAAGGGTAACAAAAAGTTTATGCTTTATGGTAAATTTTGAACCCCCTAGAAAAGGGTCTTGTAATCTTGATTGAGACTAGGAAAGTTAATTTTTTTTTAAACCCTTTTTGATTTGGTTTGGTTTGTGAATTTTTGTTTTCTTTTTATTCAGAAATGTTAGTTGTTAATCGTGAGTTTTTTTTGTTAGCGGGAGAATTATGACCTTTCCCTCCTTTCCTTCTCCTTTTACCACCAAACCAACTTTATAAATCCTGTGACTTTGTGTTGTGTTTTCAGTTGTGGTGTATAGGCCAGATCAGATCCGGAAGATGGAAGAGTCTAACCGAATCCGGAAGGCATACAAACCAGTGGAGTTGATGAAATTGGTATGAACTGTTATTTTTTGTATCTGGCTCGAGCAAACACTTCTTGGGAAGTTAACTGATAGTTGTTGTTGTGAAACTTGTGCAAATAGGTGAAGGAATTTGAAGGTGAGTTTTCAAGAGAAAATGTGGTGGTTGAGTTGCCGCGGCATTTGAAACAGAAAATAAGTGATGAGGTCTCGCAGAGACTAGGGAGCTTGAATGAAAGTAGCAAAAACATCTTTCACCCCCAGGTCATGGCTAAGGAGCGAGGTGAGTGTATGCTTGTAGTTGTGCTGATAAGAATCTGTTGTTTGTTATTCCTTCAATAATTAAGTGAGAAGCTTTTTTGTATAAATCATATTCTTTATGCTTAAATCTGGATTAGCAAAAAGGGTGGTCGGAGGTATCATCTTTACCTGGTCAATTTCATGTTTAGCAGTGCGTTTTTTTTATACAAATTGAACTACCTCAGGCACATGAATTCTCCTCCCACGTTAACAAGAATACAAACACAACCTGGGAGATGGGGGAGTGTTTTACTGTTGCTTGTTGATCAAGTTTTATCTATTTTCTAAGAAAATTAATACTAATTTTACATGGCCAACTTGATTTTTATCTTGAAGTATACATGAAATATGTCAATTGTGAACTTGATGGAATCTGGTTTATTTTAATTGGTGTTAGAATTAATGCTGTCACTATATGACAAGAGGACCAGGATCTCATATTAATAAGACCATTGACACTAAGATTTGACCTTTCACTGTCCTTAAGAGCATACCCTTTTTTGTTGCCTCCGCACTGCTGCACAGTTAAAAATTCTTCAGCAAACATGAGTTTGTTTAGATATGATGCGTTACCTGTTTTCTATTCCAATGTTTTTGTTGCTTGCCAGCTAGTCATTTAGTGTATTATTTGTTCAATGAGGAAACTACTTGTTTGATGTTTCAAATGTAAATGTTTGATGTTTTGAATGTAGATTGGGCTGTGCAGTTGCTTTCTGTGAATCTTAGGGCAATTCACAATTAGAAGACACACTTGCCAGTCTTTTTTCTGTCTTGAAATTGCTTTGATATGTTCATTCACTATCCTTTCACTCTCTCTCTCTCTTCAATCTTAAACTTAGAAACATGTTACAATTGGATGACATTGCCATGGTAGTTTGTTGCATGATTGACTCTTATTCTTGTTAATCAAAATATACTTTGTGATTTGTTTCCTGTTATTCTCTAATTTGCTTCCTATTTATTTTGTATAAATTAGGATCTGATTTTATAATTATTGTATTCCTGATTAGGGTTGTATAAATCAGGAATTAGAATATTTGTCATTAATGATTGTAAATATATCTTCTTTATTTATAGAGAAATCCAGAATGAAAAAAAGGCATCAAAGCCAAGTCGTCTGACAATTGTTACCTAAAGGGACAATAGCTTTCAATGTTTTACAAACATGCAATGATAACATAATGCATGAAGTTGCCAATCGCTCTTCTTTGAAGATAATTTTAAATAACCTTGAGAGTTGAGACTAAAAGTTTAAATATTTAATAAGAAAATGGATTTATTCATTTGGATAGTATGCAAAATCAAATTATTTAAAAATTTAGGCTTTCTTTATGTTTTAGTTGAACAGTGGAAATATTATTCATATGTTTTCTTCTTGAAGTAGGAATTAATATAAGTGAGGATTAGTCTAAATAAAATTGAACCGAGAGAAGGGAATTTAAGGAGAAGTAGTTGTGGGATTATGGAACTTCCTAACTTTCACATTTAGTTTGAAAACATATTTTTATTGTAAAAGTAGCATATTTACCCTGGCATGAGTAATTGATGGTATCACATTTCATTTTTTTCCCCTCATGTGGAGAATGGGGACTGATAGTCATTTTATTTTAGACAACAAAACTGATAGCTGTTATGTATGTATATGATAATTTTGTAAAATTTTGCTGATATATTTTTAACGTTGACCCTTTCTATACAGAAGCAATTGAAAATTGGCGCAAGGAAAAATTGGAGGAGGTTAAGTTGGCTGTTGTCAGAGGGACTTCCAACTCAACCATTCCCCATGAAGAGGCAGGCATGAACAAATTTCTCTGCTTTGTTTCTGACATTTGAATTGTTGTGTTACGCTTTTAGATGAAGTTTGTTAGATATTTCTCTTTATAGCCTTAAAAAAAAGATATTTCTCTTTATACTTTATTCTCTTTATTCTTTTACTTTGTTTACTTTTT
The DNA here is from genome assembly GCF_004193775.1 of Glycine soja. Taxonomy (NCBI): domain Eukaryota; kingdom Viridiplantae; phylum Streptophyta; class Magnoliopsida; order Fabales; family Fabaceae; genus Glycine; species Glycine soja. The sequence goes on from NC_041018.1 coordinate 40,268,106, forward strand.
ACTGTAGGTTGCTTACTTTCAGTTAGACAGTTATAACTCACAGCTCAGTGTTGATCCTCTACCTATATATATTGCTTTTAACAGAGAATCAACTCCTTTGTACATTTTCAGTTAGATCAATAATATCAGAGTTCAATCTCTCTTTCTCTCTTTCCTTTCTCTATATCCAAATCTTAATAAAGTTTGTCTCTTTGTGCCCGAACAATGAATGCTTTGCATGTCTTTGGCACCTTGTTGTGTCTAATGTTTATTTCAATTTCTTAGGAATGCTAGTAAGAGCTTTGGAGTCTGATTGGGATGTGCTTTCTGAAGAAATTGGCCTTTGGATACCTATTCAGGTTGCTAATGAAGAACATAATGACAAACCTGAGAGCACAACAGAGATAGGTAATAATTTCTCCTGTCAAAACATTTCTCCCCATCTATTGTAATCTGACTCTCTCCCTATAACCCCTATACAGTAGAAAACTCACCACCAAAGTTGGTTGCTGGAATCTGTTAATAACCTATTATGCATTGACCATTGTGTTAGAATCTGGAAGTGTGCACATATTTTCCATGTAGAAAGTTAATGTTTGTCTTTACTAAGTATATATTCTATCCAGAGGAGGAAGTTCTTCCCGGCAGGCCCCTTCAACCTGAATGCAATCCTGAACTTCATACGGACTATGATGGCACTGCAGTAAGATGGGGTCTTACTCATCACAAAGATAGTGCAGCTGATTGCTGTCAGGCTTGCTTAGACCAGGCCAAACATGCCAAAGAAGGTGAAAATAAATGCAATATTTGGGTTTATTGCCCATCACAATTTGGGTGTCATTCACCAGATATCTATCAACACAAACATCGGGAATGCTGGCTGAAATATGTAAGATGCACCCCATGAACGTGATTCACTACTTTGCCCCTTCTCTGTGTAGAATGCTTAATAGCCTTTGATTCTATATTCCCTGTGAGATCTTACAAAATACTCGGAAACTTTCAAATAGAAGTTTAATTTCTAACATTGTCAGTGTAAATTTTTTTAACATTGACGACTAATCAGAAATCATGGTATGACTTTTAAAGTAGCTAATGTAAAAATTAACAAACTTATCTTACATAGCAATTTGTGATTGAATGACAGGGTAAAAACGCTTTACACTGTCAGTGCATAGACTATTTACTCTTCAACTTGTGATTGAATTTAAGTAAAATACACTAACATTGTAGAAGTTTTTATTCTCCCATCCAATCATAGATCTCCATGTATGCTAAGTTTGCTGACTTTTATAATAATTAAGAAGTTGTCTCAAAGGTAATTTTTGATTGGTTGATAGTGTAAAAAGTTTTAACTAACAATGCATGACAATTAAATTCTTCTAAAGTCTTCTTCCTAGTCATGCATATTTTAACTTTTGCCTTCTGGCTAATATACTCTTCTTGGTATTCTGAACACAGGCTGAGAAATCCAAACTAAATTTTAAGGATAGATATCCTGAATGGTATCGAAATTCACACCCATCTGCACCGGTGATCGTTCCATGGGCATCTGGAGTTGTCAGTGCATGAGATAAACAACCAATGCCACAGATAACATGATCAACCCGAGTCCAGACCTACCTTGTAGATTGCAGGCACGCAAAGCTCGCTTTGGCAAAGCCTTTGTCATGCTTTGTGGGTTATACTGTTGTTCTTCAACATGTTTTTGCCTTTGCGATGAATGGTTGAAATGGGGAGCAAAGAATTCCTCCTAATGGTCATTTACTCATTTAAGACTTGGTTTCCATCCAAGTGCCAAGGATTTTTCCCTCAAGACCGGTCTAAGACTGAGGTGAGGTGAATTAGATTTGTTTGTTTTAAATTCTTAGATGATGATGTAATGGGACGTTTAACCACAAAAGGCTGAGTTGGTTTCACGTTTGGGAAGCCAAGTGGTTTGGAAGATGAATTGTAGATTGTTAGTCAAATATTTGCTTCCTTTAAAGATGCGCTGGGAAGTGTTGTTTCCTGTTAGTCTTCTCCAAAATGTGAAACTATCATGCACTAACTGATGAGGAAATTATTTAGTTGTGATGTAGCTGAAATCATAATTCATTGTATCTGTGGGATTTATTATGTTATTGATGTTGATTTTTATCATCAAAATCGTTTGTCTATTCTTCCTTTTAATACATCATAATCATACCTCGACAAAATTGAATATATCACTTACAGATAGGTAATACATAGTCCAATTAATTTTGTCGAACAGATTTTGAAAATGCAATTATCCTTTAGAATGAACAGTGTTTTTTTTTTTTTTCATTTTCGCTTAAATTATATTTCATTCTCATTTTCCCCTCATAGTTTGAGGGCTTTGAGCTTCTCCATAGCCTTGCAACTCAAAGTCGAACCTGGATCTCCGGATATTCACTTCAATCACCCATAAGAAATAGAAAGGGGTGAACATTTTTCAACTTGTTTTGATTTTACGTGTTCCATTTCAAAGAAGATTTTTTTAAAAAAAAATGGACAAGTAATAAAGAAATAGTTTTTATGACTTTCACAAAGTTCATAAAAGAATAACTATTTTGTTAAAATAAATAAATTCAAACACCATCCATATACACTTTAGTTTTTACTAAAACAAATTCTTATAAAGTAAATTATATATATGTATTGTACTACATGGGGCCCACGAGAGCTCGGACGTGGGGTAATCGGCCTCCACGACTTGCTATCTGGTAGTAACCAGTCTCCATAACCTGGTATTGTCCGTAGTGGATGTCGTGGACGGTTATCTCATTCGAACTCGATCCTACTATTTATATAGGAGGGTGCTATTTATATAAGAGGAGACATCAGCAGAAGATAAGTAACATTTTATCCCTATCATACTCCTGACTCACATATTGACTTGAGCATCAGAGTCCCTTTCAGGTACTCACTCACACCATCAGTAAAGAAGTCTATACACTCAAATATAAGGAAAGAGATAGATCGGATTAGGTCACGAGAGTCACAACCTGGTAAAAACATGTATATAATATCTTTTATGAGTAAAGTTATATCTTATCTTATTTTTTTACAAATTCTCTTAATACTATATAAAGAAAATATTTAATAAAGACATATAGTACATTTTATATCTTAAATTTTAAAAATATATTTTAATTTATTTCATTTAATAATGAGGTACTTAAAAGAATAACTATTTTTTTATTAATTTTTTAGGCTTAAATATATTTTTGATCATTGATATATACTTGGATTTTGCATTTGGTTCCTAATATATTTTTGTTTTGTGATGGATTCCTAATATTTGAAATTTTTTGTGCAAGGTCCCTACTGTTAGAATGAATCCGTTAACTGCTGATGTGACTGTTAACTTGACACGTCGATAAGTTACGTATGATGCCACGTTAGATAAAATGTGACATGTAAGTTGACCATGTGTTATTTGACATGACATCATATTTTAATTAAATTAAAACGAAAAAACATGCTCATTCATCCCTTCCTTGCAAGCAATTGCACTAAAAGGGTCAAAAAACTCAACTCAATAATACCCCTTTGACTTCCCACTTGTCTTCTCATTGAAAAACTTCACCACTTTCACCGGCCCGTACTTACTAAGCTCAACATCAGTAGTCCACCAATGCGAATCACCCACAAACAATATAGTACCACCAAAACCAACAGTAGTACCACCACCACCACCACCACCTCTAACTCCTCCAATATTAACACTACTAATAGCACTCACACTGTTCCCAACACCATTTCCACCAACCCTATTAACATTCCCTCCTCTTCCACCACCACCAACACTCCCTTGACCTTGTCTCACCAAACCCTCATTTCCCACAATCCCACCATGTGGTTATTGTCCAATCCTCTACACCGCAGCACCATCATTCCCACCCTGATCCTTAATTTCACTCAAATTCTCACATTGGTTCCCTAATTCAACCTTAATCCCACCTTGTTCCCCCTAAACCCTTGATTTTGAAACCCTAGATTCCACAACCCTGCTTCCTCCACCACCACCACCCTCTCCACCGCCATCGACACCTGGAATCGAAACCCTAACGACATTTGAAACTAGTGGTGGCGGTGGAGGTTTCTTTTCTTCGACATCGCCGCTTTGGAACCCTCAATCGTCGTTCTTGAGCAACGATTGAAGGAACCCTTCGCCGAAGTTAACGTTGTTGTAAAGATCCTCATAATTGTCATCTTCTTCCTCGCCCAAGAAACCCTCGTCGGCGACGATGGATATAGCTTCGTTATGGTAGAACTAACCATGGGATCGCTGCTCTCACTATATCCTACCTCACCTTGGTCCATTTTGGCGAATATAACTTCTATTTTTTTGTTTTAATTTAATTAAAATATGATGTCATGTCATGATCAACTTACATATCATATTTAATCTGACGTAACATCACAAGTAGTTTGCTGACATGTTGAGTTAAAAGTCATATTAGTAGTTAATGGATTCCTTTCAATAGCGAGGACATCGTACAAAACTTTTCAAGTATTAGAAACTCATTACAAAACAAAAATTTATTAGGAATCAAATACAAAATTCGAATATATATTAGAGATAAAAACATATTTAAATCATTTTTTTATTATTAAGTTTTGATGGTTAAAATAAGGATGCAATTTAAATTTAATAAACTCACTTTGAAATTTGAATAACTATTTAAATAAATTTTTACAATCAAATTATACGAAAAACGGTAGTTGGTGGTAGTTTGGTACACAACTTCACATGTTCTTACAGTTTGCGTCCGCAAACCAAAAAGGCTAGCTAGGGTTTGAGATCAGATCAGGGTGTAAGAAAAATCAGTAATCAGCAATCACTTATTAACCTAGAAATTGTTATCCGTTTGTTTCCGATGCAAGAAATGTTACACAGCAACACATTCATCATTCACCTCCTTTCGTGACAAATCGCTCTTACCGATTAACAAAATCTCGTGTACCAGAGTCACCACCGACATGGGTTCGGGTTCGGTCCACTGGAACGTATTCGACGGCGTGAAGATAATCACGGCGACGCCGGAGGCGCTCATGGCGGAGATCGACTCCGCGATCTCGAATCTGGAATACTCACGTGCCACCGCTCTCCTGGAGGCCGACGAGGGATACGACGCGCACATGGCCGACGAAGCCTACAAGGCGGGCTGCGCCGCCCTGGCCGCCGGCAAGCTCGACGAGGCTCTCCGATCTCTGAACCTCTCTCTCTCGAAGTGCCCCCCCGATAAGACCGCCGCTCTCTCTAAACTCAACTCGCTCATCACCCTCACTTCTCACCACCTTCTTCAAGTCTCTTCCAAATGACACCGCGTGGTTACTTTCGTTGCGTTCTCGTGAATCTTCTTCAAGTGTAAAAATTCTATCAAGTTGATAATGTTTTTCTATGCCACCAATGTTCTGATTCTGCATCAATCTCTGTTTTTTGCAGTCTACTGTTAATTGATCTTGTTTTTATTACTCTTTCCAACATTAAGAATACGGTTCAATTAAAGAGAAAGAAAACAAAAATATAATGTCAAATTCACCATAATTAAATCAAGATCCACGAATTATGTTTAAAAAATTGCATGAAGGAGAAATGTGGATAATAAATGTGAGCTAGTTTTTTTTTTTTTTTTTTTTTAATAAAAATGATAGAAGAGGAAGACACTTTCAATGCTATCCGAACAGGGTGCCAATGGTATGTTGAATCTGCAAGCAGAGGATTATCGTACACTCTCGAAATATAAGTAGTTTCATCCAGTTACAGTTATTTAATTAGTCCCTAGATGTCAATGGGTCCCCTTGAAGGAGGAGGATTCGAACCCACACTCGTGGAGAAGATGAAAGTTTGTTTAGAATTCTTAATCACCTGTGTTAACTTGCATTGAAAATATGAACAAGGATTTATTCTCAGTATTTGAAATTGCAGGAAATTGTGTCAACTTGCATTGAAAACATGAGCAAGGATTTATTACCAATATTTGATATTGCAGGAAATGGTAGATAAATGCAGTTCACAATTGTAAGAAACTGAGGCTGTGGTCAAAATTACAGCCACAAACAGTTTGCTAAACTGATAAATCTAATTGATGTGGCTACAATATTAATCACATTGTGACCAAAATTACAGTCACACCGATTTTTAAAACCTTAGAATCTAATTATGAGGTAAAGATCAAATAACAAATTAGGTGGGAACGTTAGTCTTTAACAGAAAATTATCATCATAACATCACTAGGAATTTACAGTATGAGCTACATTGGTTATAATTCTCATTTGGACTATGTTATACTTAATGGACATTTGGCTCGTTAAGCTGCATGCTTAGTTTGGAATGACACGACAAATGATGTGTTCCATTATTAGCCTTCCCATTAAAAGGATCTGGTTAAGTGGTTCCCTCAATCTTCCAAAGATTTTACCACTGTAGCAATCATTTCTCTCTATTTCCATTTCACTATCACAACTTATTGCACGATTGAGAAAAAAATGAATCATCATGGTTGTTTAGTTAATAGTTGCATAATTCTCTCAATAACCCTTAACCCTATGTATATTAGCATGTCAATTTCACTGTACTGCATACTGAATCACAGTATCACATCATTTTTTTTTTTTAAAAATGGCTTGTAATAATAATGTAAAAAGTGTGAACCACATAATTGGTAATTATGTTTTGTTTTTCTTCTTCTGCCTTGCTTCCAAACTGTAAAATCTGCCTTATTTTGACGTGAAGACCAGGGTATAGTTACATCATTATTAACCAACCAACCACCTTAGCGGTCTTCACATGTCGAACCTGATTCATGAATCATGGTGCAACTTGTTTGGGAAACTCGTGATGAGTTTGTATTTTTTAGACTTGTTCTCCTAAGTTTTTGTCTGAAACTAATTCAGATCTTTATTCAACAAATATGAGATATTGGTGATGGGAGAAAAAAAAGTGTTAAGTGGAGACCCTAGAATATGGTGGTCTCACTTTTACTTTTTTTCTTTTTCGATCAACAGAAGTTTTCTTCTTTTTTCCTCAAAAAATCTTTTTGCACGTACAACAGAATCCCCTTCCATGCCATCGAGTCTATTTCAACTTTCAAAACGATGCAATAGGGCCACTTAGGCCAAAACGTAGCGATGCTCTTGTCCCTTTCTGGATTATTTTTCGCACGAAATAACTTCCATTGGACGGTAACCATTAACCAATTAATACAAAATATAAACTTATCAGATATAGCAGTATCTTTTTGTTGGGTCGCACGTCTTGTTAAGCATGACTTTAGCTTCAAGTGTAACTCTGAACAAGCACCACTACTAACAAAGAGAGATAATTAGATAAAACAAATCGACCAAAGTTACCAAAGGATTTTTTTTTTATCCGTGAGAATCAAAGGGTGAAGGGATTTACAACTCAGGCATCCCTTGACTTACCAAAGGGGTTTGCTATTTGAAGTAGTCAAACAAGCATTTGATTTTCTTGCCATTCATTGAAAGTGTTTGTTTTGTAGCCCATTTTAACTTGCCTTTACCTTAAAGAACGGAAAGCTTATTAGTGGGGGTTTCAGTACCGGGCCACTATCAATGAAGCATATCAATTTGAGCATCAACACAAAGTGTTTATGTTTCTAGTTGTTTCAATATATATCCTCTCATGTGAAAAAGTTGATCAAGGGATTCACACCATGGGTGGTGTCTTCTACCATGAAGAAGAGCCAATAAACCATACCAAGAGATGCAAATTCCTTGCAGGGACTTTGAAAGAAGTATTTTCCCACTGTCAAACTTTAAGTTGTCGGAGGCTTTCAACTGCAAGCCTTGAGGAGGAGTGCCCCATCATTGATGATGTTGATGAGGTACAGGATCTACTTTCATCAAACCCTTTGGAAAAGTTCTTCACTTTGATAAGTTGTGTGTTCTCGGATTATGAACGTTTGTAAAATTGATTTTCATGTAATGTGATTTATGTATTAATCGAATGTGAAAACTGCTTAAGTTAATTCAATTCAAAATCAATTTTGTAATATGAACTAAACATGTTAACATTTACCTAAAACCATGTTAGCTGATATTCCAACTTGATTTTGGATCATCTAACATGAATCCAAACATGCTATGAAGGTGAATTCCATGTTGAACTTTGAAGTAACCTCAGTTGTTGTCATTGTTCTTTTGTGCTGCTTCCTTAGGTGGTTGTTTCAGCGGTTAGAAGTCGAGTTATGGAGAAACAAAAGCACAAGCCAAGCCCATTGAGAGAAGGCTTTTCCATGGCATATTCTCCTGCAACAAGGGAACTGTATGTCACTCACAGTCACACAATGGCACCACAAGCAAAGGTGGTAGTAGGTGATGAAGAACACAACGAAAGAGAAGAGTTCTTTTCGGTTAAAAGTTGTCTCTCGTGCTGTTCTTCTTCGAGTGCTGTGAGTGACCAAGCATTTTATTCTGTGAAGACAAACCTGTCTAGATGTTCAAGCATGAATGAGGTTGACATCTCAGAATGTTGGCGGCGTTCGATAATTCAAGAGTTTTGTCACTGCGAGGGATGGCCTTTTGGTCTGTGCCGTAAAGCTGTGTTACTTCCACCACTGCCTAAGTCGCCGTCTGAGTCATGGTTGTCACGCAAAATACAACGAAGTACCAAAGTTACCTGAACTTGTTAAGCTTTTACTTGTTCAGTTTTTTTTTTTTTTTTTTTTTTTTTTCATGTTTCAGTTATCTCTTGACTTGTAAGAGAGCTTGGTCGAAGATTGTTGAATAATGGATGGGTCAAGCTTCATATATAGACTACAGTTTCTTTCTTTTGTCTAATACAAATGCCTTCGCATTCATTGATAAATATGCATTTCAATAAATTAACGCGGCTGCTGCCATTTATCATTTTTTTTTGTTTGTTCGAGACTTGCTAGCAATCCCCTCTCTAGCACTATTATTAATTAAAGTTTATTATAAAATACAAAATAATAAACAGAACTCTTTGAAAAAGTTAAACTCATAAAATTTTGTGTTTTCAATCAATTTTAGTCAATTCTAAAAATGTGTGGCTAGTTTTTCTTGTTCTGTTACATACATGCTTGCAGAGACTGGATTCAGATACAATTGAGTAGCTCAATATAATTAACTTCTTGACTTGTCATTTACATATTGGTAATATACAAGTCCTTAAAACTTGACCAGCATTGCTACTTGTTAACTTTGGAAAATGACATTGAGAACGAAAGAGAAATGCTGTTTAAGGATAATCCCAGCTAACAAAGTCAAGCGCTCTTATTTCCATGCTATCAAACGCTTGGGAACAAAAAGGTCAGGCAAAAACAAATCAAAGAGTCTACAGGCATCCTCAAAAGCATGATATAAAACAGAGACAAACAATTACATGCACTGTTTCTAAAATATTGCTTTTATGCTCTTTGCTCAACATATGAACCTGCAAGTCCAGAAGTTCCAAGAACCGTAACCTACAACAGAAACATCACATTAGATAAGGGAATGGGAATTGGTCTACAATTCTTAATGTAAATGCTATTTCCTATGAAAGTGTTTTTACAAAAACTATCACGAATGGTGAACAAGTAATAATCAATCATGGTGGGAAAGAGAAAGGCGAAGTTGAAAAATAAAAATCACAATTGACAGAACACACCAATTTTCCTTACATTTTTCTCCTTTCCAGAGTTATTTTACGAAAGCACATCCATACTACTTAAGATTTTTCTTATTAGTAGCAATACAGGATAAACTACCAACCAAAAAATGCAACGAAGAATTTAAGAAAGCACAGGCAAAAAAGTTACAATGATATTCCAGCAAATGTGTCAATAACATTTAACTACATATTTTCCAAGGACCTAAAAAATACACCATGTTGAAAACTTGCAAGTGCACACATAAATTGGAAATTAGAGTTGTTGATGATGGCTGCAGTGCTGTGGTATCAGCCAAAGGGAGTGGGAGATTTTTTTGTATGTCTCACCTCATATTTCTCATTCAGTCAATGGGAGTGACATTTAAAGTGTACGCATTTGAGTGAAAAAGAAAAAAGAGAGAGAGACAGAGAGAAACAGCACAGAGAATTATGAAAGCCAACACACAACACTGCATCTAAGGAGCTCATTTATAAACTTGCCTCCATTGGCCGCCATACACAAATTACTAGATAAATAGGCAATAATAAGTGGAAATATACGATGATATACCTTTCCCCACTCGGCACCAAGGCCACTGCATCTCATTTTTAAGTGAATCATCTTTGCACCCAACTCTGTCTCCACCTTCTTCCGTAGATAGCTCTCGTCGGGTCCAAAGGAATTCAAATAGGTGGAGTAGCGATCAAAAATGGTATGCAGAGCATTTTTTATATGATCAGGCAATGGCTTTACATCCTACAAAAGAAATCAAATCATCAGCCTAATAATGTGATGGGTGATTGAGAATAATTTCACAGACACGAGTCTAAATCGAAATACCTCGCCACTCATTCCAATGCTGTCATCAAATTCCAATTTCAAGGAGATTAGAATCCCGCCAAACTCCTCAATAGCCTTGGCTGCACAGAACACATTTTCCACAACCTCCTTGCCAGCTTTGTCATCAGTGTTTTTAGACAGTGCATTCTTAACATCAGATATGACAGAATCCGGAAGCTCACTCCAACTTACCGCCATCAAATCCTTGAAAGCATTGTAAAGCACAGGGTCCTTAATATTGGGCATGTGGGTCACATCTTCACTATAGAATCTCATACTCCCTAAACCCATTGAGAGAGGAGACCTGCATTCTGTACATGTTTTTTCATGCAAAACTAATTCAGAATATAACACCCATCCTTAAGTACAACACACTAGCTCAAAACCAAATCAACATATATATGGCTCTGTTTGGATAAACTTCTCTCAAGTACTTTTGGAGTAGAAATCAAGATAAAGTGAATTGAGAGCTTCTCCCATAAGCTAAAATCAACTTACGAACTTAATTTTTTATAAAACCTCTCTCACTTAATTTGTCCAAAAAGTTGAGATGCAATTGATTTTAGTTTAAGGGAGAAGCTTCCTTCCTTTTGCTTTCCTATTAAAAGCATGTCCAGAGTGAATTACATACAACACCCTTTTTCAATGTAGAGGTTTTGAAGTTGTGATATAAATAATCCATTTCATTATTGAAGAGTGAAGACAACGTTGCCACTAACAACACGAAAATTACTGTCCACACTACACCAGTCTTGAAAAACCAGAATACAAAGTCAATAGAAATCGATTGATTCAGCTCTGGAGTTAGTTAGCAATCGAAGTCACGAAAATAACGAAGAAATGTTATTCCAGCAAAATAAATGGAATACGAACACTAGCTTCCTGTTCCTATAACAATTACATTGAATATTGATTCAATCAATCAGAGACGTGATGAAATGAGATTAATTGGATCGAGTGTTGCGGGAGAAAGTGCGATAAAAGTGATCCGAAGGAAAAACCTAATAGAAGAGAAAAGAGTACCTGAGGGTGAAGGAGAAGGAAGAGGATTGGGAGAGCGAGAGAGAAGAGAAGGACGAAGAACGAAATGATAAGATCTGCAACTCAGTGATCGGAACAATGGTCTCAGTCGCATCATTTTCTCCATCTTCGAACACTGTTCTTCTGTTTTTTCCTTTTCGTCTCCTTTTTTTTCATACACAAGTAAGAAACAAGGAGAGTAGAGTAGTATAAAATTTAGGGGTTTTTTTTTTTGTTTGTTGATGTAAGTTAGATTTTTTTTTCCTGTGAATTCATTTTTTAATTTTATTACTTATTATTTTTTAATTTTGGTTTTTTGGTTGCTGTAAGTTTTTTTTAGTTCTTATAGTTATATGTTTATATTTTTTAATTTTAGTCTATTTTATTTTTTCATTTATATTTTTTATAAGTTTGTATTTGTGGGGACAAAATTAAAAAAACATAAATTTATAGAAATTAAAAGTTAACAAAATATATTATAAAGATTAAAATTTTAAAAAAATTAACTTACAATAACCAAAAACATAAAACAAATGTTAGTTTATAAAATCCAAAAACATATTTAAGTATATAAGTTGTTGTTTCCGTTTTGTTTTAATAAGATTGTTGTGAGATTTCATATTTTATTCTATTTTATTTTCTCTTCAATAAATAAGTATTTAAATTAATTAAAGATTAAGAAGCAAGTAAGAATAGTAATCGATAAAAGAATAATTAATTTAATTTTGAATGAATATTGTTAGTGTAATTTTTTATATTATTAATAATATAATCAGTGAAAAAATATTTTTAATATTACATTCGTTTCTATTTATAAGATTTGAATTAAAAGTGATGTTTGTTTTTGATTATATGTAATTTATAATGTTTATTAAATTAGTTATTTTTAAATTAAAATATTCATAACTAAAATAAGAGAGAGGTTGTATTGGAAAATATTTAAAACGGAGAGAAAAACATTAATACAAATAATAATTTTGAAAAAATATATAAATTTAGGATAAATTTATTGTTATCAATTAATTAATACTAGTTTTTTTAACCCTGATTAATTAAATAATTAAATTTTATAAATAGGTTTTTTAAAAGTAAAAAATTTATACACTATTCTTGTATGTATTATTTTAGCTGACCTTCTTGCTTCCGCCACTACTCATGCGGGTTCTTCCCTATAAGGCGAAACACTCTCCTATCATTCATTTTTACATTTAAATTGTAAATTTCATCTTCTTATTTTTTTTTCCTCCCTCTTTTTCTCAAGTTTCAATTAATTAAATTATTTTTTATAATACATTAAATAAATATGATAGGCCTAAGATTAAATTGAACCAAAATAAAAGAAATAAACGATACATAAATTTTGCAAACGTGAATTTGATTGATTAAAGTATAGATAACTTTTTCTTGAGAGAAAAAATATATATAACTATTCGTCGAACTTCATTTAACTGCTTGATAGGACCTAATTTAATTTGTGATTCTTTTAATTAACTCAATAGTTCTTTTCATGAATCTCGGGTGGTTTTACCAGTTTATGAAGTTAATTTTGATTATTTTTTTTATAAGGATGAGTGGGAAAGAAGTGAGACAGATAATTTGTCAGTGGTGAAGGATAGTTGATTTGATAAAACAGGAAAGGAAACGACACAATCTATTGTAGAAGTTTAGTTGGTTGGACAAATGAATGAATTACTAATTCAGTTACAATTCTCATCTATACATTATATTCGACACTCTGAAATGGTTTCAAGGATAATACAGTAGAATTGGTTAAAAACAGGTCTTGTCGTTTCTCTATAACATCAGTCTTCTCTGAGTCATCCATTGTTTTATAAAGAGCCAGTGTCTCAAAGCCTTAATCACTCAGAATCTGTTGTAGAGGGGACAACATAATCAGAAACATGAAAAACAAACTAGAGTTTTGGGGTCTGGATTTTCTTTTAGAAGCTTTAGCAGCCGTTCTACCTTCTTTTTTTTTTTCCTTTTTCTGAATGGCAACTATTCTACCTTGTTGTAGCTTTGGAGTTAGACTTCTTAACAATGAAGCACTCACATAATCAATTAACCTTATAAAAGACAAGCTTAATAATTAAATTACTTTTTTCCTAATGTAAAAATGTCTCACTCCATGAACACAAATCTTAACAACGACATCATTTTTATAATATTTGTTAATTATCCTTGCATTGATAATCGATATAAAAATAGCTTTTTTTTTTTCATGATTGCATTAACATGATGTATAAATACTTAATTTTTTTAATCAAACTAACATAATTGACAATATTGGTTTGATTATAGTATTTTAATTATTAAAAGATATGATTAAACTTTTTAATCATTAAGAACCCCAATTGAATTTTTAATTATAATTAAAGGATTAATTATATAATTAAGCATAAAAGATACCATATAAAAGTTGTCTTTTTAATATATAAAATCTAATATGATAATTATACAAGAGTGATGATATTTTAAGAGAATCAACGTTCATTTATTTTAAATATTTCATCAATCTATCACATCATATCACTTCTTTTTATTTTTCTCTTTTTTCACTCTCTCCCTGGCATTCAAATAGCTTTTGGGCTAAAATGTTTCCATTATATAACTAAGCAAGCCATGTAACAACAACAACAAAAAAAAAAACCAAGCAAGCCCTCGTTTCATGTTATATAAGAACTTAATTTTAAATTTTTTTATTAATCCTGGTCCAAACAAATTTTGCATGATGAAACCTTATCGTATTTGTGGCAGCAAGTGACCACAAAACACAAGTGGAGGATGATAGTCCTCGATCATAACATACCTACATTCATAAAATAGTTATCTATCTATCTATCTCCATCTTCATCACTCCCATGGACAACGACACAAACACAACACCAACCACCACCTCAGAACCACAAATAGCACACGATTTTCCCGGTCTCATCCGTGTCTTCACCGATGGTCGCGTCCAACGCTTCACCGGAACCGACGTCGTTCCACCCTCCACCACTCCCCACATTACATCCAAAGACATCACACTCCTCCACCCTCACTCCGCTACTCTCTCCGCACGCCTCTTCCTCCCAACACCACAAACCACCAGCCGCCGCAACAACAACCTCCCTCTCTTAATCTACTTCCACGGCGGCGCCTTCTGCGCCTCCTCCCCCTTCACCGCAAACTACCACAACTACGTCGCCACAATCGTCGCCGAAGCCAAAGTCGTCGCTGTCTCCGTTGACTACCGGCTAGCCCCGGAGCACCCTATTCCGGCAGCGTACGAGGATTCATGGGCTGCACTACAGTGGGTGGCGTCACACCGTAACAAAAATGGACAAGAGCCTTGGTTGAATGAGCATGCAGACTTCGGTAGGGTTTTTTTGGCTGGGGACAGTGCTGGTGCTAACATAGTGCATAACCTAACTATGCTCCTTGGTGACCCTGATTGGGACATTGGCATGGACATCCTCGGAGTGTGTCTTGTCCACCCGTATTTTTGGGGCTCAGTTCCGGTTGGATCGGAGGAGGCAGTGGACCCGGAGAGGAAGGCAGTGGTGGACCGGCTGTGGCGGTTTGTGAGTCCGGAGATGGCGGACAAGGATGACCCGCGGGTTAACCCGGTGGCAGAGGGGGCACCGAGCTTGGGGTGGCTGGGGTGTAGGAGGGTGCTGGTGTGTGTGGCGGAGAAGGATGTGCTGAGGGATAGAGGGTGGCTTTACTATAATGCTTTGAGTAGGAGTGGGTGGATGGGTGTGGTGGAAGTTGAAGAGACTCTTGGGGAGGGTCATGCGTTTCATCTCTATGATTTGGCGAGTCATAAGGCTCAGTGTTTGATCAAACGCTTGGCTCTTTTCTTCAACAGAGACCAGCCTCCTTCAATTTGATACACATGTTTGGTCTTTCTTCTATTCTCTCTAAATTATGTGGTGTGGATCATGCACGATATCATTCAATGATGATTTGTGTAATTCGTTTTGTTTACACAATTCGAAGATTCAAGATGCTCAAAAGTGACATGTGTCAATTAATCATTTCATTATTAGTTAAGTAGATGACTGATGGTGAACTAGATAAACAATTGTCACGTCACAAAGACAAGAAATGGATTAATATTTTGATTTATCCGATAAAAGGTACTTCCATAGTAACCCCTAAGACCAAATTGTGTGAAACATGCATAAAGACTGACATCGATTATCAGAGGGAAGAAATGGATTAATAGTTTACAAATTCAGTAACTATAATTTTACTTATTTTCAGAGACCAATTTAACTGATCCTCTTAACAGTTTCAGGGATAATAATTCACATGCAGTTTTAATTGCTCCGTGTTTCTACTTACAACTGAATCAACACTTTGTTTATATGTAAAATCCTAATGCGGAATAAAACTAGCGCACGATCACGAAGATCTCCATTACATTTAGAGAGATTAAAATTAAAATATGATTCTCATCCTCTAACATGTAACTTCGCTCCTGCATTCGTAAGAACACACAAAATGCAAAAACTCATGATAAAACAACTTCTGTTAACAAACATGTCAAGAGTATTAATGAAATGTTGCTGACTATAGTAAGGAATAATACATTGGACGATGCTAACTCTAGAAAACAACCGTGTCAAGCATCATTCCCAAAGTCTGAACAATGTTTGATGACATCAAATTGGAAACATGCTCTTCAAGGTGCTTCTTAGCATCTTGCCTCCCCACATTAGCAATTGCAAGTTTTTCTGGCGGCAGCTCATCTTCCTCCTGCACTGCCTTGTTGTACTTGGCTGCTAAACTTAGCATTTCCTGCATTACCCAGCAAAAATAAATAAATTATCTCCCGAATTTGTGTCTTTCAACTTGTTTTAAAAAATGCTCGCTATTTTCCCATTTTTCCAAGAAAATCTTCAAAATATAAGCAATTATTTCTCTAAAAATAATCCCATTACACCGCTATGGCAATAACTATGTGCCCTTGTGCCGAGTATGGAGCATTTAATACCAAATAACCAAACAGCTAAATTCAATCACTAAATATCCCATTCCAAACTCTGGAGTCTTGTTGTGTTTTTGGAAGGCCCAAACTCAGCCTAAATGGAGAAAAGTATATGGACTCTTGTCCCAAATCTATCTCTTCACAATATTATGAGCATCAATTTGGTTTTAATACCCGGAAGGAATCACACAACAACTACATTCTCACCACAAAGCTAGACTTGTAGGACATTCATTAACACTTTAGCATTGGCTTTCAAAACACCTTTAGTCCAGTCATTCAATCTCAAACTATTGAAATAGTGCATTGAATTGCTTTCTCAGAAGAATTGCATTAAACAAGCCCTAAAAGACTACCTATTTTCTTCTTGGTTATGACTTGTGGCATCACAAACACCACTCTTAAATCTACATATTTATCAAAATGATCTAAAGACTACCTATTTTCTTGAATATGTTGACAATCTTCTTCTGACATGAAATAATTCTACTTTTCTTTACCACTTTAAACAAGCCCTAAAAGTTTTCTCTAAAAGATCTAGGCCACCCAGGGTCAATTTTAGGTGTGGAAATTATTCTCACTTCCAAAGGATTCTTTCTCTCAACATTATATTAGCAACATTCCTCCATGAGTGAATCCAAGCCCACCACTACACTCATGTCCACAACTCATTCCCTTCTACCGTAATCTAATGTTTCTGCATGACTGATGGTGCCACTCATTCCCTTTTATCCACAACTCATTCTCTTGAACTAATTTTGTATTCTTATGTTTGTAAATGTCTTCTACAGATACCATGTACGTTCATACTACAATAATTAGTAAAAACCATTTCACTTTAAATCTCTTAAGGAGGGAGGGAGAAGTTGTGTAAGACAAGAAAATGACAGAAAGTAACAAGAAAAAACCAATTATAGTATGTTTCTGAAATTTACTAAACCAAGTCAGCAGAATCTCCAATTGAGTACCATATCAATCATTAATTGTTGCTGTGCAATAAGTCAGGAATGTGTGCAGTAACATTTAAACTGTACTTTGCCTTGTATTATTCATGCAAGTCTCATATATGCAATAAATTTGGCCAAGAAAAAGTTTGAAAACAAGTTGAAGTGGGGAGAAGAGAACAGGATTTAAAAGGTTGAATCATCTATACATCTATATTTCACATTGAAAAATTTCAACTGACCTGAACAGTCTGTTCATTAGTTTTAGAATGTGAATCAAAATGCCTGAGTGTCAAACCATCAGTCCACTTCTTTTTGTGAAGGTTAAGTAACATCTTCTCTTCAAGTTCATTCTTTCTGTAATTAATCGCTATCGAGTAATAATGTCTATTCAAGCCATGGATCAGAGCCTAAAGAGGAGATTACAAAGGCAAAATAAGTAAATGAAAAAAAGAAAAGAAAACAGAGTAGCAGCTATGCTTTTGAATGAAAAATCAGAACACTCACTTGGATAGATGGCTTGTTTAGGTGGCCCAGGTTGGAAGTTGTCTGTCGTGGTTCCTGACCCAGCATCATAGTTTGTGGATTAATCAGCCGGAAAGCATCAATTACCACTTTGCCTTTAACACTCTGAATAGGGTCCACCACCACAGCCACTGCCCGTTGATTTAAAGCCTCAAAACTCTGCATCAAATAAAAGTACATAAATATTATATACAATTTTCGAAAACCAACATCCCTTTGGGAATAAGGGTTTGTCATGGCTCAACTAAATTCCACATCTAACATTTCTCAACCTAAAGTGGATTCTAACCACTAATTGTCCCATTGATCCCTTCTACCAACATTTCTTAATCCAATTGCAGCTACTTAAATCACTGATGAAAATACTCAAACTTTCTTTTACCAATATTCAATAGTACAGTACAATTTTATTATGACTCAAGCAGTATTACTTCTCAAGTTTCCATCCCTCATCCAGCAAGCTTATAGCTCACAACTATAACAAGCCCCAATCTAAGATTGGTATGCAATGATGATTACAAACACTCAATCCTACACCAGGCAACCCATCACCCTCAACTTTTGCACTTCCCAGTCTACCTAATAAAAAATTGTTTTCATCGATAGATGCTTCTTTCAAATGAAATTTGGAACAGACAATCATCATAAGTAAGGATATCACTTTGTCTATACATCCGTATTACCAATAACAAGGGAATTTTCCATCCTCACTTTTGCCTCATAAGTTCCACAGAGATCATGTTACATATTACAATTTGTATGATTGAATTTGATAATAAAAAATGAGGTTATAACTGTAAATGAAAAGTTAAAATAAAATAAATTGTATAACTCTCTCTCACCCCCTCTCGTTCTCTCTCCCTCTTTCAATCTGCAGTAATATTTAAGAGATGAATCCAAGGTTTTAAAAAGCTCCGCAACCACAATACCAGCTGCATTGTCTAGGTTTGGGGGTCTCTAAAACCATAACATGACCACAATCGTGGCCACATTTGTTTGCGATACCCTCTAAATAAAAAGGATCATGATAAAACCACAACTGCAATTGCAATTTAAAATATTGGATGTATCACTTGGTGCGTGACTCTTTTTTTGTTTAAAAAGAAGAAGAACAACAACAAAGCCTTATCCCACTAGGTGAAGCCGGTTACATGGACCAAACAATGTCATTAAGCTCAACTAAAAACTTTTCATTTTAAAAAAGAAAACAACTGTTATACTCATCTAGGAATTTTCCACTTAGTTTCAATTTTGAAACACAAAACAGTGCAAAATATCACGAACAAATGCCGCCACATTGAAACCAAAAACCAAAAACCAAATAAGCAGCCAAAAACCTGTTGTGTATTAATGTCCACTCCAGAAAGCCAACACCCAAATCCAGGATGCGAGTGATACCACCCCACAACCATCTCCGGCCTGCAACGACAAAACGCCAACGTTTCAACTATCATACAACAAAAAACAACCCACACATGTATAAACCACGCAGCAAAAAACGGCAACCAAACCCTCCTTCACTAAAAAAAACAACAAAACAAACCCAAAAAAGTACCTTCCAGTCTGCTTCAACATATCAAGCATATTAGTCTGAAAAACATGATCAACAGCTTCAACGCTAACACCGGTCCCACTCTGAGGCATCGCAAACACATCCACAACGCGAACGGTGTACTCATCCACGAACTCCCCCAACATCAGACCCATCACTTCCATCGGTACTCCAGCTCTTCCTACACACAAATTAGGGTTTTCAAAATTATAAGATGAACAATAAAAAAAACATGGGAAAGTGAAACGAAGAAGGGGATCGAGAAGAGAAAATAAGAATTCTAATAGCATACCGTGTTTGAGCATTTTGAGAAGGGCGAGGGAGGAGATGTAGACCTGCTCGGAGGAATCGAGGGTGGGAGAATCCGGTGGGGGATGACCCAGCGCTCCACCTGCACCAGCGAACATCCTCTGAAGCCTCTCCATGCCCGACATGAAAACCTAATTTCAGTTTTCTTTTGTTTCACGAAAAGAATGAAGAAAGATTGTGTGCTCCCTCTGTTCTGTTGTGCTCTTGTTAATGTTGCAGGGAACTGGGAAGAGGAAGAAACGTTGCTTCGCTTATGGCTCCCGGAGACGGTTAAATACGACGTCGCAGACGTTGACGTTTCGATCAAGAAACTACGATATTCAGAAAGAAATAAAATAAAAAGGTTTCCTACATTGTTTCGGGCCTTCACATAAAAAACGGCCCACTAATATATTTTTGTTTTTTAACTTGACTAATATGTTTTTGTTAGTCTAAGAATATTCAATGATTTTTTGGTTATCCTATTTATCAATTTTGTTGATATTTAGTCTGTTTTTTGACAAATTTGATTGATTATCTTTTGTGAGATTATTCTCTCTCAATTATGCTTTTTTTATTCACAAGACTTAAATTTAAAACTTTACTTAATATTCAATTATTAATAATTAACAATATATTAGTGTCAGAATATTTAATAATTGTTAATTAATAAGACATATAATGTATTTCTATCTTTTATTTTTTATAAATATTAATAAATTGTCAACTTATTTTTATTTTATTTCTCAAAATTAACTAGAATTTTAATTTAATTAAAATGCATTACCAGTATAAATATTTTATATGCTATTATTTAATTATGAATTTTTATGTATGATAAAACTGTGGAGTTTTTTTAATAATTGATTTCCAAATAGTTGACCATATTAAATATTTTACACAAACAATCTATTGAAATTAAACTCTAAGAACTTACTTATTTATTGTTTTAGGACACACATGCACGGTCCAAACAGTATAAGATGGCTATGCATAATAACTTTCCTAGCTTACTGAAGACTAACCATGTATTAATCCAATGGCGATGGCTATTTAATTAGTAGTATTTTTAATAGTATTTATGAAGAACCTGAATTGCATGGGAGAAACTGTAGACGTAGCCACCTAGCTAGGATGTGATATATATATATAGGATCAATAGTAAGAAGTGAATTTTCATTGTTTGTAAAAATTATAAAAATGTACAATGTTATAAAATGAGAATATATATACTATAGCAAAAGGTAGATCAGCTTCACGGGTGCAGCTCCTGTCCAAGTATGATTTTTTATTTTTGGTAAACTATTTTTAATTTAGACCAGCTAATAATGAGCAAGTGTGTTACCCGCAAATGATCGTGGGAAAATGAAATTGAAACAATTAGTCAATCAGAATAGTGATAATAAGGACAATATACACTTTTTTAAAATTAGTTTGTGGTTTTTTGATAGTTTAAGATATAGTATTTAATAGAAGGCAAGCTATGCAAGTTGCTACCATGATTGATCAAGAAAACACTAGTAGCACTTTTGATTTTCAAGCCGTCATTGTCTTTGTTGAAGATCCTCCTTGAGGTATAGTTAGAGTGATATGCAAACCTCAACCACCCAATAAAAGGACTTTATTGTGAGAGATAATTCAAAATTTCTAACAACATAAAATAATGTAATAAATATAGTGATAAATTTAAGTCCGTAATAAATTTATTCTTTTTTGGTCGTAATTTGATTAAAAAACTATCTATATAGTGATTTCCCCCCCTCTAATTTGAATTTGTATCTAATTGAGACAAAATACAGTCCCTCTCCAAATTATATCGGTGTAATTGATATATTTCATAATAACATTCAAATCAAGATAAGAATTTATACTATTGCAGTTGATTTACAACTGATGCACTTAAGCTAAGAAAATAAAAATAAAAATATAAAGCAAAAACAAACTATTCTGTGAGTTGCATTCAAATGATTATGAGTAAGAATTTATATTGCAGTTGATTTACATCTGATACCCATAAACTAAGAAAAAAGCAAAATTAAAAATAAAAAAATTATTCCCTGAAGTCACATTTTTTTCATAAGCGTTTGAATTTTAGACCTCTATCTAAACCACGTTCTATTCTTGTGATCACTGACGTTGATGTAATCGAATGCGCCTGCATAAAATAAATGGAACTAGAAGGTCTTTTTAGTGTTTGGGGATCTCATTTCTCGGAGTCTCCTCTCTTGTGAAAGTATTTTTGCAAACCTGAATGCATTAAAATTAAATGTGTTATTATAACTGCATTGCAATCGTAATTAATGAAACTACTATACTAGTAATATGAAAAAAGCCCTTTTTTAGCTAACCTTTTGAGAGCATGTTCATTGGTTTCCCCATTTTTCAGTGGTTGAAAGAGACCATTCTCTAAATTGACCCTAGAGACCGGTTTCTTTAATAGATTTTCTCCAATTTGGTAAAGTTTTTCCAAGTTCTCCTTTGTAGCAATGTCAACCGAAGAATCCGTCCCAGTCAATGTGTCATCCTACAATATAATGTTGTTGTTCAACAAATTTGATCATTTATGAAATATTATGCTTATAATATTTGACTTGTATAGAAAGAAAGAGCTATATATATAGACAGAGTTTTATATATTTGTTTAGGAAATCACCTGAATTCGAAGGTAATTATCTTGTGAATTAAGTGCTTGAGTCACAGCAGATAAATGAAAATCCACCATATCTGCACTGGATTGAGAGAAAACATCAATTAAAGGATTACTACCACTTTGGGTTAGCCAATCCAATAATCCCCATTTGGCTGCCATTTGTGCATTGAATTTTTCCTCAGTTTTTGATGTTCCGGTCCCTATTGAAATTATAAGGAATCGACCATATTCCATAGGCTTGATTGGAAAGAAATCAGAATTTTGCTTAATGATTTGCTTTGTAACTTCGTTCATGGCAACTAAGGTCTGGATCATGAAAATTCAAAAAAAAAAAAAAGAAACAGAATAAAAAGTTAGTGATGCTTTCGATATGATATGATTAATCATTTACTATATAGTACGTAACTAATTAAATAATAATTTCAAATATAACATGCAATTAATTAGTGATATATAATTACACATACCGGGTTATTTGCACAAACGCCACCATCAATGAGGTTGAATTCGTGAACGTTCCCTTTTGAATCATGGTTGTTGAAATTGTGAGCAGGGAGATAAGTAGGTGCAGCAGACGTGCTGATGCATATGTCTGAGAGCTTAGCATCCATGCAAGGCCACATCTTAATCTGCATGAATTCAAATCATTTTAGGCTATATATGCTAGCTTTATCACTAACTTGATTTTGTTAAATTAAATTAGTGACAGCTCTTCCAATTTAACTGTTTTTTTCTCCTTCAGTCAATCACAATCATTTATTTTTATTCTCTTTATTATAAGTTTAATTTTTTTTTAAAGAAAAAGCAAAATATATAACTAGTTTAAGAACATTGTTATATAATTTTAATTTAATTAGCAATAACTGAAAAAATAGAAAATAAAAATAAACGAATTGGTCTACTTTTTTCCTTTAATTGGTGTTATTATACTAAAACAAAAAATTATCTATATGCATGGACGAATTTGGCTGGTTTTAACCAACAGATAGTATTTTATCGTATTAATTCTAGTTAGAAAAAAACACTTTGTCTGTCTTATTAGTCAACAATTACTGTTTGAGATACTAAGTCTTGGATGCAGCATTCATTTGCACTTTGGAGTCATAATTTCAACCCGAGAGTCAAAGTTGAACCATAAAACAAATTAATAAATATAGGTCCCAACCTCCCACACCTGGAAGGTGCATGGGAAAGAATATTCATTTTTCGTTTGAAAGTGAAAAGAAGAGAGAGGAAAGTTAACCTGCTAAGATGAGAAAATAATGGGTTGCAAAGTCTTGATGTCGAAGGTGGGAATGACAACGTTGGTGAGGGTTTCATGCAAGTGAATGTCCCCGAGTTTCTCTCTCACGACCTCATGCAGGTATTTCCCGTCGTATTTGGGTCCTCCCAGAGATCTTATATATTATCTTTGCTAATATCGTTCCACCAAGGCCACTGCAATGCAAAGCATGCCAAATATTAATTAATTTCTATCTCAATTCTTACTAATGAAAAGTACATTTAATTAAACAGACAAATTAATAAAGAAAGATAGAGATGCATGCATTAATTCATCTAGCTAGCTACTACAATATTAATTAATTACCTATGTTGTGGGAAAATTTTAGGACAGTGGTCCATGTAAAAAGGCTTAATATCTTTGGCAGCAAAAAGAGGTCGATTATTGTTGTCTGGAGCAGTTATCATAGCGGTTACAAGACCTCCTGTGCTTGTTCCTGATATCACATCAAAATAGTCTGCGAGCCTTGCTTCTGGACCATCCAATTCCTGCATCATATCATTCCCCGAAATTGATCAATATATAATGTAATTATTCTTTCAATACTAGATGTATTCAAAATGTTGTCATTTTGGTTCAATATGAATGGCATATGGCATATGGGTTCAGACTAATTAGGATTAGTATGGTTTTGTTAATGAAAAAATAGCTAAATGATGATTAATTAATTAGAAGAGGAACAACAATACTTAGTAATTAATTAGGTGTAGGTGTTCATACCTGAAGCTGAGATTCAAGGAAATCAATAATGGTAGCGGGGATGATGCCTCTAATACCACCCCCATCGATGCTAAGAATGGTTACTAGGTTTCCATAAGTTGGAGGCTGAATTTGTTCAATCGATGACTTTGCTCTCTCCATGGATATATATATATATATATATTGGAAATTAAGACGAATTGGAGGTTTGTTTGTACCCAAAATATTCTCTATGAGACTATGAGTAAGGATTAATGTTAATTAAGAGAATGTGTTGAAAGCAAAGGTTGTAGTTTCTTTATGGACAGAAAGCAATGTGCAACAACAAGGGATTTTCGCTAACTTAGAAAAGATTCATGGTAGATAACTAGGCATGCTCATGGTGGTATTTATAGTGTCTCACGACCCTTTAAAATTTTGTTAGAGAACAGAAAGAGAGGACAAATGAATTAGTCAGAGATCGAGTGCAGAATGGTAAAAAAGAGTACCTGATCTCCCTAATGAATAGGCACACGGTCTTTGAAGAATGCTATATTGACCAAACAGTAAAAGACGACTGCATAACTTTCCTAGCTTACCCAAGACTAATTAACCATTAATGGGGATGGCTTTTGAGTATATTATTTATGAAGAGCGTGAATTGCACGTTGGCATATGAAATCCCCTGAAACTGTATATGTACGTAGCCACCTAGCTAGGATTTGATAGGATCAATAGGAAGTGAATCTTCACATTGTTTATATAAATTATAAAAATGTCACATTTTAATATATAAAGTGAAAGATATACTAATGGCAAAAACCAAAAAATTAACCTCCTTGGGTGCAGTCGTGTTACCTGCAACAAAACAATTTCTTCATTTTTAATTCAACAAATCAGTTAGTGCGTGCTTCTTTTAATATATATATTTAGGAATTAGGAGGCTGCAACTTGATGCTATGATTGATCAAGTAACACTAGCACTTGATTTCCTCATAGTCCTTGTTGCTCAAAATAGCCGCGGAGCATTGAAGGAGCAGAGGGGTCATGGTCCCCTAAACTTTTCTACAGTTTTTTCTTTTTATAATGTATGTATATATATATATATATATATATATATATATATATTAAAATGTATTACAGTAGACAAAGCTTTCAACAATTTTGTCTAGTGTAATGTAATTGCACTCATTGTTATATATTTATTAATTTAGTTAAAAATAACAAATATATATACATACATTATAATTTATATATCCTTGCGTATTTATCATATTATAATTATGTATATGTATGATAGTTACAAATAGATAAATAATAATACTTTATAACATGGTTATTACAATGGAGTCTGTCTGTGTAATTACCTTAATATTATTCTTTATATATTTGTATGTATTTGAATTTTTATAATTATCCTATATATAATATTTTGAAAAATTGCATTACAGTGACTAAAACTTACTATAATATAAATTTTTAATTTATTGCATATTTATTAATTTATAAAATTATATATATATATATATATATATATATATATATATATATATATATATATATATATATATATATATTCTTTTATATAATATTATATTTTCATATTTGTACGTATTTATGTTTTGTAATATTATGTATTTACTTATATTTATAAAAAAAATGCTTTAACAGTGAGAAAAGGCCTGATATCATGGTTTCCTCCCCGAGGATCCGGACATGGTTGCGAATTAGAGAGAGGGTGTTGCCCACTACTGTAATAATTAAAAATGATGTTACCCATACTTTAAAAATTTCTAAGTGGTCACCAATAAAAAAAAAATGTAGATTTATGATAGCTGTTTATCCTTTTTTTTCATAACTCGGTCTAATTTGTTTGAAAAACTTGATTATGTGATCGAAGGGAATAATTTCGATTGAAATTGTTAATTTCGAAAATTTCATTCACGTGAGATTAGAAGGTGATGGAGGGTAAAATATTTTTTAACAAATCAGAATATCAGTCGGTACGATTTTGAAGAAGTTATACGAAGACAATTACTAATATTAGATCAATGTAATTAGGAATATTTTTATATACATGTCAAAATTATATAATTCAACCATTAATAGTTTGAATTTATAAATAAAATTGCTGACAGTCAATTTCAAGGGTTGATACACAATCATTTAATTCTTCAAAACACCAACATGCTTATTATCAAAATTAGCAAAGGTTCAATAGGTCATCGTGTATGTATTTAAATTCTCACTTTTATGAATTTATGTCTGTTTAATTTAGTACACATTTCTAAACACTTGACTTCTTTCAAAATTTTACTTTTTCAATTCCTATTTTATATTATTATCAAAATTAGTTACAAAGTAATTACTAAATTGAAAATACTTTTATCAAAAGTTATTTTATTATCTTATGAATTATAATCTTATTATAACTAAAATTGATATATTTATCAAAATTATTGTTGTAATTTTGCATTAAATATCAAAAAATTCTCTATTAAATTAAAGACTATGAACTTACTTGTTTAATAAAAAGAACTCATAATCAAAAATAGATTATATATCTCATTTTTAAATATTTATTTGCTAATAGAACCATTCATTGAAAATTCTTTTTCTATATTAAAAATATTTTTCTTTTGAAGAATAGATACAATTTTCACTATTAATAATTACATATTTAACTAATATACTTAATTTAATATTTAAGAAATATTTTTCGACCCTTTTATAAATTTCTAGAACAGTCCCAGCCTTGAGAGCAACGGCGGCTTGAAAATCAAAGTTCACGGCCTCCTAAATAACATATCCCTTATTTATTAAATAGTCAAATAATAAGTTTTCAATTTGTAAAAAAATTAAAAGCCAACTTATATTTGGCGAATATAACCTTAAATAACATATTGCTTATTATTAGTATAACTATTCTAATTGTATAATCTCATTTTTCCAGGTCCATTTGACAGGTAACACGCTTGCTCATTAGGTATTGGCCCGTCTAACTAAATCATGCTTAGAAGGGAGATGAACTCATGGAGATGACTCTTTGATCACTTGAGAGAGAAAAAAATGCCACGCCTATGTATAGATAGATTGTCTTATTTTAAAAAATAATACTTCGTATTAAATAGATTGTCTTATTTTATTTTATTTTTTTAAAAAAAAATAGCTTGGGTGACGTGTGTAATCTTGACAAGTCTCCGTCTTGAATCTAAGCAAAACAAGGATGATTCACTTGGTATTGGTCCTAGCTAACTTGATAAATATTATACTAAATAGCCATCGCCATCGGGTCCATGCAAGGAAAGTATGCAGTCGTCTTATACTTTTTGGACAGTAGCACATTTCAAACAACATGAGCGTGTCCTATTAGCCTCATCAGTTCTTCATTTTTTACCATTGACTATGTCTTCCTTCAATATTAAATTATTTCTCCTAGCTCTTTTGAATTCAACTATATGCACTAATTCAAATCTATATGGCCGTGACACTACTATAAATGCATGCCTAGTTAGCTACCAACAAACCCACTCAAGCAGCATCAATCTTTCCTTAATTAGTTAGCAATAGTTCCTTGTTGCATATTGATTTAATTTCTACCCATAAATTAAGAAACTACAGCCTTTTCTTTCAGCATATCCTCTCAACGTTAATCCTTACTCAAAGAGAGAATATTTTGTGCACACACAAATTAACCTCCAATTTGCCTAAATTTCCAATGGAAAGAGCAAAGTCATCGATTGAACAAATTCAGCCTCCTACTTATGGAAACTTGGTAACCATTCTTAGCATCGATGGGGGTGGCATTAGGGGCATCATCCCCGCTACCATTATTGATTTCCTTGAATCTCAGCTTCAGGTATATCATCTAATGCTCCTATACGCCTAATTAACTAGCTAGCTACACAAGTATTGTTATTCATCTTCTAATTAATCATCACTGATGAGCTATATTTTTTTTAATTAACAAAGCCATGCATGTCATAATACTAATCCTATATATTAAGTATGCCATTCATGTGGAACCATAATATATGTCAACATGTGGAACCATAATACTAATCCTATACATAGTATTGAAAGAATAATTACATTATATATTGATCCATTCGGGGGCATGATATGATGCAGGAATTGGATGGTCCAGATGCAAGGCTTGCAGACTATTTTGACGTGATATCAGGAACAAGCACAGGAGGTCTTGTAACCGCTATGATAACTGCTCCAGACAACAATAATCGACCTCTTTTTGCTGCCAAAGATATTAAGCCTTTTTACATGGACCATAGTCCTAAAATTTTCCCACAACATAGGTAATTAATTAATTAATTAATATATTGTAGTAGGCTACTAGGCTAGTAGCTAGCTAGATGAATTAATGCATGCATCTCTATCTTCTTCTTTTTTATTACTTTCTGTATAACTAAACTACATATAATTAGTAATAATTGAGAAATTAATTAATATTTGGCATGCATTAATATTATTGCAGTGGCCTTGGTGGGACGATATTAGCAAAAGTAGTAAAATCTCTGCTGGGAGGACCCAAATATGACGGGAAATATCTGCATGGTGTCGTCAGAGAGAAACTTGGAGACATTCGGTTGCATGAGACACTCACCAATGTTGTCATTCCCACCTTCGACATCAAGTCTTTGCAACCCATCATTTTCTCATCTTATCAGGTTAACTTTTGAAATGAATTTTCTTCCCACTTTCGGGGTATAGTGTTGGAGACTTGGAGGTTGGGGCATATATATTTGTTTAATTATGGTTTTACTCGACTTTCAGGGGTTGAAATTTTGATACTAAACAATGTCTCAAACCGTATTATTGACTATTAAGATAAAAATATTTGTCTTTAATTTCTAGAATAAGACTATATTTTTGTTTGTTTATAGCCAGCCATGTACTCATCAATATAGATAATTTTAAATTTTATGTACGTAATTAAAGGAAAATTAAAGTAAAACAAAAATAATTCCTCTATTTTTATTTTCTGTTTTCAGTTACTAAATTAGAATTGTATATATGTCAATGTTTATAAACTAGTTATATATTATGCTTTTCTTTAAAATAATTAACTCATTAGAGAATTAACATAAATAAAAAGGTGAGAAAAATTCTAGCAGGAAGGTTTGTCACGAAATTAATTTTTTAAAAAAAGTGACTGGTAAAACATATATAGCCTAAGATCTAGCTTAATTGATTGGAAGATGTGTGTGTGAGTGTAAATTTTTTTATAGTATGTTCGGTTTTCACCTATTGATAAAAAAGAAACATATCCTAAAAAGATTTGAAATTCATGCAGATTAAGAATTCCCCTTCCTTGGATGCTAAGCTCTCAGACATATGCATTAGCACGTCCGCTGCACCTACTTATCTCCCTGCCCACAATTTCAACAACCAAGATTCAAATGGGAAGGTACACGAATTCAACCTCATTGATGGTGGTGTTTGTGCAAATAACCCGGTATGTGAAGTTATATATTCACTAATTAATTGTTATTCAAAGTTTTATATCAATTAAATATTATATAATGATTAATCATATGGGAAGCACTAACTTTTTTATTTTTGGAATTTTATGATCCAGACCTTAGTTGCCATGAACGAAGTAACAAAGCAAATCATTAAGCAAAATTCTGATTTATTTCCAATAAAGCCTCTGGAATATGGTCGCTTCCTAATAATTTCAATAGGCACCGGGACAGCAAAAAATGAGGAAAAATTCAATGCACAAATGGCAGCCAAATGGGGATTATTGGATTGGCTAACCCAAAGTGGGAGTACTCCCTTAATTGACGTTTTCACTCAATCCAGTGCAGATATGGTGGATTTCCATTTATCTGCTGTGACTCAAGCACTTCATTCACAAGATAATTACCTTCGAATTCAGGTAATTCCTAAACATGAATGTAAACATAAGTGTTTCTTCATATATATATATATATATATATATATATATATATATATATATATATATATATTTCTCTGTATATAAAGTCAAATATTTTAGTTAAGCATATTCATGACCAAATTTGTTGAACAACATTGTAGGATGACACATTAACTGGAACGGATTCTTCAGTTGACATTGCTACAAAGGAGAATTTGGAGAAACTTAGCCAAATTGGAGAAAAACTCTTAAAGAAACCGGTCTCTAGGGTCAATTTAGAGAATGGTCTCTTTGAGCCACTAAAAAACAGGGAAACCAATGAAGATGCTCTCAAAAGGTTAGTTAAAAAAGGACATTTTTACATTAGTGTTGTATTCATTCAATTACACAATTTTACAATTTTATTAAATTATAATAACATATTTGATTCTAATGTATTCAGGTTTGCAAAAATACTTTCACAAGAGAGGAGACTCCGTGAAATGAAATCCCCACACACTAAAAAGTCATTCTAGTTTATACATGGTGCTTTCGATTCCATCAGCTTCAGTGATTTAATTACTGTCTGTATTTGTTGCTCTCACAGAAGAAAAATCTCTAAAATATTGTAGTAGAACATGTTTAAGATAGAGATCAAAAATTGAGTTGGTTATTGATAAAATGTAACTGTAGGGGCTAGTTTGTTATATTTTTTTATTTTTTACTTAGATTCTCTGCACCAGTTGTAAATCAACTGAATTAATATAAATTCTTACTCTAAATTTTATTGTTATTCTCAAATTCTTTGATCGACTAGAAGAAATTTTTGTGAGAAAAATTAGACACGGAAAATATTTATTCTCTATCTATTAGAAGAGACTCTCAATCAAATAGTAGTTTAGAGATAGAGCCTCCTTCATTCCTTGTATCCTTATATCCGATCGACAAAATTTAGGGCATGAGCATATATAAGAATGAAAAAATGAGGGTGATGGCGCCACACCCAAGAGTGTGTGACTACGAAAAAGAAAGGAGGGAGTACCCATTTGTATATTACCTGTGGATTTTTTTTATATATGTGGGGATCCATGTCCATGAATACTTCTTAAAAAAAACCACTTTAATTTTTTTAATTATTCTTCCAATTTTTCTCAAAGAAAAAATAGTTTAAAAGCGAACAAATTTTTATCATTTCCCCCCTATAACATAAGTGTACAAGATTTATCATATTTCGGGAAAAAATATTAATTATTTTTGTTTGTTACTTAACAACATTATTTTTAAAATCAGATTGGAATCGATCGAATCCGATCTAGTAACCAATTCAACCATACCAAAAAAATCAATTGTTTTAGAACCAATGAGAAGCAGTAATGAACCAGTCAAACTAGTGTCTAAAATATTTTTATGATATAAATACATATTTAAATATTTCATGTAAGTATCACTTATTTTTAATTTTTATCTTATAAAATATATAATCTAGTCATTTATGTAGTATTAATTTATAATTTTATAGATCCTGAATTTTTATAATTTTGTTACTTAAAGTATTATGTAATATTAAAAAGAAATAACTAATTTTTTAGTCCTTAAATTTTTCAAAATTTTAATTTTAATTCTTAAATTTTTATTTGACTAATTAAAGTTCTACAACTTTTTCTCGTTAAGATTTTTATAAGTTCTAGTGGGTACGATGAATCAATGATATATGTTAATTTCTTAAATTAATAACCTTCTGGATATATATATATATATATATATATATATATATATATATATATATATATATATATATATATATATATATATATATATATATATATATATATATGGGATTTTAATATACCTCTTCAAGGCTTCTTCGTTAGTTTGATAAGATTTAACAGGTTCGTAAACGCCAGTCTTCAAGTTAATCTTTGAAACTGGTTTCTTTAACAATGATTCCCCAACTTTGACGAGATCATCCAAATTCTTCATCGTGGCCTTGTCAACCCCAGTTAATGTATCGTCCTACAAAATATGAATAAATTTAACATAAGAATTTATTTCTAAATGTGACAAACATTATATATATTTGTTGAATTATGAACATAGGGAATAAATGAGAACTTGAATTCGAAGGTAGTTGTGCTCAGAATTGAGAGCTCGAACGACGGAGGAGATGTGAAAGTCAACCATGTCAGCACTGGCTTGACTAAATGCATCAATCAAAGGGGTGCCACCATTGGTTGTGCTTACCCAACTCAAGGGGCCATTGAGCTGCTTCATCAGCCTATATTTCATTTCTTGTTTTTGAGAACCTGTTCCCAATGATAACACCAAAAACCTGTCGTATTGCATTGGTTCCACATTTAAGCAATCACACGGCCCTTCATGGAATATTTGGTTCGTCACTTCTGCCATGACCACCAATGCCTGGAAGTCCAAATTAACATAGTATATATCATGTCCTTAATTATATGATCAATTAATTAAATGCCTAAGCTAGTACTTAATTGATTAAATTGTTAAAGCTAAACTATATCAATCCAATATATAGTTTATTTTAATTAATTGCAACAATACATTTGTGATTTTATAACGGTTTCAAATAATGTCTATAAACAACAAGGGTATGAGGGGTGCTCACTTCATTATATATATGTACGTATGTACAATCATCATATAATTAATATCATTCACGAATCAGAACGCTTGAGATTGTTTTAATTGGTTTTAACCTTAGTCATTCATTTGAAGTATATGGTTGAAATTTACTCCTTTCATGTGAGTTATAAGATTGCGTACCGGGTTATTTGCAGCAATGCCACCGTCTATGAGGTCGAATTTCCCAATGACATGACCATGGTGGGTTTTGGTTTCAAAGGAATGAGCTGGAAGATATGTTGGATCGAGCTGCCGAAGTTGAAATGCATATATCCGACAACGATGCATTCAAATCTGGTCTCTTCTTCAGCTGTGATATATATCATAGCACGTTAGTTATATTTGAGATTAATATTTCATACGTGAGAAAGACACAAGTGATAATATATTTTGATTTTCTCTTATTATACATATGCTATTAATTATAGTCCTTTTATTTATGAAATTTCTGCAAATTTTATATAAAAATCTGAAAGAAAAAAACTTTCTGTAAGTGTTTCTGTAATTTTGATTTTCAAAGAAAACTTCCTTGTATAACTAATTTCTTGTGAATATGAATTTTTTCCATATATAATAAATGAGTGATATATATAAATTAAGAGAAGAGGCTAGGGATGAACCTGGAAGCTGGAAAAGATGGTAGGTTGAAGGCGCTTGATGTCAAATCCTGGGATGACGACATTGGTCAATGTTTGGTGCAATTTTGTTTCTCCTAGTTTTTCCCTAATAAGGTTGTGCAAATACTTGCCGTTGTATTGTGGTCCAAACAGAGTTCTTGTCAACTTCACCATAGATGACAATAAATTCCAGCACCTATATATATTCAGGACCATTAATTACACTGTAAATTAGTTCATGCATATTGATAGATAGAATATATATACTTTGGTTGATTTGGAATTAATGAAGTTTAATTATGGTAAAGTACGTGCTACTTACTTATTTTGTGGGAAGATTTTTGGGGTATGGTCAAGGTAGAAATTCTTAATATCTTTGGCTGCATACAAGGGTCGGTTATTTTCATTTGGAGCAGTAAGTATTGCAGTCACTAATCCTCCAGTACTTGTTCCCGCAATCACATCAAAATAATCTGCCAATCTTACATGATTCCCATCTAACTTCTGCATGCATGCACCATAGTTGACATTAATTAAAATGTTAATTAAGCTAGAAGGCCTAGACTAAATTTAAGTTAATTTATATAGTACTAGCTACATTTATAAAATAAATTGCACACACATAAAATAAGCATACTACGTGCTACATAAACTTCCAGAAGGTAATTATAATCAATAAAATTATCGTTTTCATGATGTGATCTTTATTATATTATATCGATCTTTAGCGATATATATATTTTGATGCACGAGGTTAACCAGTATAGTGGACTTTATTTAGCATTAGGGAAGGATGGAAGGGATCAAACTCCCTCAAAAAATAAAGTTTTAATAAGAATAATTATAATCTTATAATAGAGTATATATAAAAATTTATTTACTTTAAACACTCTAGTAGATGATATTGTTGCTTTTTTTTTTTAATTTTAATTTGTACCTATTTGGTTAGCAAATTACCTGAAGCTCTGATTCGAGGAAACCAAGTATAATTCCTGGAATGATTCCTCGAATGCCGCCACCATCAATACTAAGCACGGTAACTAGGTGTCCATCATCGCATGGAGTTGAAGATACAAGTGCTTTCGTTGCTTCCATTGAGTTGAATTGATGGGTTGCTAATTAAGAGAGAGCAAGAGAGAGAGCTTATTAGTGATTAAATGACAAAGAAAACTCCTATACCCTTCAACAAGCTTATTGCTAGTCAGAAGATCTAGTTTTCATGGCTTAATTTGATGAGGATGAGCTCTATATATAGATCAACAAACTGAATAAACATGAAATCCTTCTAATTATTGCCTTGTTTTAAGCGTGTCAAATTAATCTCCAAAATAACATGGATAATATCATTTTCAACAAGACATAGATTACTTCTACAGTAATTTATTTATTTTATCATTTTCGGCAAGAGGTATTGATTACTTCTACACCTTATTTTTTTACCAGTTATATATTCTTCACATGGTAATCATGTTTTTTGATAGTGACGGACCAATCAAAAGATGAATGGATTTATGGGAGACGAATTTAATATTCAAACGATTCAGCGTAGGGTAGATCACAACACTAAAAACAGCACTATCTTTTTGTTTCTCCACCACACAGCAAGCTTGAATAATTTTAAACACATATACAGTAACCTCTTATGTTGCCTTGTATTTACAATACAATATATATATATATATATATATATATATATATATATATATATATATAGTAATTAATTCTTCACATGTTAATCATGTCTTCGATACGGCGAAGGGCATGCATGGAGACAGAATATCAAACAATCAAACCCTAGACACAAACTGTAGTAATTTTTAAAATCTGTTTGCTATTGTTTTACGGGAAATACTAAAACTTCGCACATTTTTGGCATGCGCTTGTTTAAACTCGATCGGCATTTCACTTTGATATTTTCAGTTTTTCCTCCATGTTAGTGTGTTTTGGAACAGCAAATTTGAAGCATTGATTTTACATTCACACTCTGAGTTTATATATTGAATTTTACATATAAGAGTTTGAATTGTCAAACTTCCACAACCATTTTAGAAAATTCTAAACAAGATATTGTGCTCCCAAACAAAGAAAGTCCATCTCCAATTAAACCCATCTTCCCATGCCATTTCAACAATATATACCCATTTTGCCTTTTAATAAACACCCCTTTCCTACCTGTTTTACCAACATCCTAAATAAACCAATCGTTTACCTTCACCTATTAAACAAATATCCTTCCACTATAAAGAAGAGAGTTCAGTCAAATCATCATTTCAAATTAGGATTAATTGTTATCAAACACAGGAAAACAAAAAAAGAAAATTTGAATTGTGTTTTCAACAAATTTTCACAAATCTATTTACTTAAGATACCTCTTATGTAGAGCGATATACTTAGCTAGTTTGAAAAGACAATATAATTAATATAACTCGAAGTTTCTTTTTAAACATGAATATAGTCAGGGGTGAAGCCAGACCAGAATTACATGGGGCCAAGTATCAATAATAAATTTAAAATTCAACAAGTAAATATATCAATATTAAATTTTATAAAATATTTATAATTATATATTTATCAAAATAATAAAGGAAATAATAATAAAAAACCTCCAAACATGTGAATTAACTAGAACAAAATTGTTTCAGATTAATAAATAATCTAGTTTCAAGTCTTAAATTAATATACAATTGCGTTAAATTTATTATTACTTGAAGGATACATTTAGTTTTCAACAACAAAAAAATACAATAAAAGATATATTTAATAAGAAAACAAACTAAACATATTCTTTTAAAAAAAAACTCATGATTGAAAATATCAATAATCACTTCACATGTCACCGATTATCTTTATGAATTTATAATAAAAATTTGTATATACTTTAACCATAACTTTTTTTTTCCAAAAAATATCTTAATTATGTTCTAAAAATCTAATAAATTAGAATAAACTATGGTTGTCACAAACAAATAACAAGAACAAAGGGGAGAATTAGAAAAACAAAAGGAATATAGAAAAAATAGTAATAGGAAGAATTTTTTGTATTTCAAAATTCAACCTATAACAATCTCTTAACATAATTTTGTAAGTTTGTCCCATTCATAGTTTTTAAAATAAAAATAACATATTATAAAAGAAAAATACCATTAAAAAATAAATAATACTTAAATATTTTATCCAAAAAAAATTATCATCACAATTAAAAACTATAAAAAGGGGATAAAATATTTTGTCAAAAGATTAAAGGGTAAGACATCACAAGTCTTCTTTAACTTGTTTTCCCAAGCAATCATCCAAGTATTATTTGCAACAAATCTTTCTAGACTCACGCCTGATCAAGTATTCTTTAAATCAATACTCTTGGGCCTCTATTGTTTTCACTTAAAAAAGATTAAAGGGTAAGACTCACTAACTACTTTATCTTAACTCAAGATGAATATATAAGCAAAGTTAAAGTCTTAAACTTTTTAAATTAAGAGACTTTACATCATATAAAAAGAATTAAAATTGAAGTTGAAGACCAATAAAGATAATTTAGTCATAAGGATGTGATTTCAAATCTCGTTATCAATTTGAAAATCTTATTAATAGATGATCTTTAAATATTTTTATAAATACTTTTTGTGTCTTGAGTCATGTCCTATCCTTGATTATGTAAAGTTAGATGAAGAATAATCATTCCTTTTATTTTTATATGTAAGACTTAATTATCTAATTTATTAAAATTAAGAAAAATGATTAATTTAGTTGATAGTAATAAATTTATCTTAAATTTTATGATTTTTTTAGTAATTTTCATTATATAAAACACTTTTGTAGTTTTATCCAAACATCACTTGTCTTATAAACTCTTTTATATAAGCATTTAAATATGTATCATTCAACACCTAATTAACTTATCTAAAAGGAGCTAGCTTTTCACAATAGAGCTTCTAGATAAACTTTTCTACTAGAAGTCCTTCCAGAACACCTGAACGAAACAATAGTTGTAGACGTAGAAACCTGTAACAGTAGCCTATACTCGCTCCCACTCAAACCAGAATAAACAGCACCGAAAAAAGCAACGAAACGTAATGATCAAAAGATGCTGCACAAATGTTAGTTTCCCTTTTGTTGACCCTTGTATAGATGCAATGATTAGCAGGTTGCTTTGTGCAATCATTAATTTTGTATAATGTTGTTTGCTAATTTAATAATGTTATAGGATATAAGTCCATAACATAACTTGACTGTGAGATCATCTTACCACAATTGTTAGATATCTATAGTGAAGTATTGTGAATTAAAATAACTTAAATAAAAAAAATTTAACATGTGTGCAAAGACATCTCACAAGAATATAAATATCTAATATTTGTATATGAACATAATATATATAACAACATTATAAAAATATGAGAAATCAAGTTATTTCAAAGAATTAATTACTAAACACTCTTTATCTTTATCTTTTTTTTTTTTTATAATCTAACGGTTAAAGGTACATTGGTCTTTATCCTTCCTTGTATATGTGTTTCTTTAATTTTATATCATATATAATTTCTTGTAAATTGTTTTTTTTTTTAAGGCATGCATGCTTTTAAAATTAAATTGTACGCATTTTTATAATTTAAAAAGGCTAATAATTATTATACATAATGGAACATCTGTACTTAGAAGTGACCTTAATTAAAAAGTATATAGTGTAACCCAAATGAAATACACTTTCAGTGATACAAACCAAAAAGATTAAATTACAAAGCATTTTGTAACATAAAAACAAACACACAGCGTTTACATCACATGATGTAAGTTTGTAGGGACACTCAATTTATTATGATCAGTACAAAGACATAAGGATGACTACAATGGAAATTTTGACCCAGCAGCACATGCACCATAATTAGGCTTTAAATTACATATTTATCACAACACCAATCATATTTATCACACGATTCTTATCCTTTCGACTTCTAAAGATTCCCATTGGCAGACATTTGAGATTTACGAAATCTCCTCTGTTTGGATAGTCGTTCCGCAAACCTGATGAAACAAAATTAAATAGTTAAGCGTGAAATTGTGACTTAAAATAAGACACAATAAGATAATCATAAAAAAGATTTAATCGTCAACAATGTTCCCATGGTATGGAGTTGTAAAATAAAAAATAGATTGTTAGTTTAAATATTATAAGTATATACTAGTGATTTTATCATGATCATAATATGAGGATATATGATGAATCAATTAATTATATATATATATATATATATAGTTATATAGTTATATATATGCGATTTTAATACCTCTTCAAGGCTTCTCCATTTGTTTCATGAGAGTTAACAGGTTCGTGAACGCCAGTCTGCAAGTTAATCTTTGAAACTGGTTTCTTTAACAATGACTCCCCAACTTTCACGAGATCATTCAAATTCTTCTCCGTGGCCAAGTCTACCGAAGACATGTCCCCATTTAATGAATCGTCCTACAAAAAATTTCATAGACTTTATATTAGAATAACATATATTGAAGTAGGATTCATATCATGAAAAATGCTTACAACACTTTCTCCGATAGTCTTTTTCTAACATCATACCTAATTGGTTGTTGAAATTTATTGAAAATTATCAATTTTTATAAATCTCAGTTATCATTAATTATTTAGTAAATTTCTCTTGGTCCCATAAATGAATTATTTACATAAGAAAAATACATGGAATGAGAACCTGGATACGGAGATAGTTATGTTCAGAATTGAGTGCTTGGAAAAGGGAGGTGATGTGAAAGTCAACCATGTCTGAACTTGCATGGCTAAAGGCATCAATTAAAGGGGTGCCACCATTGGTTGTAGTTACCCAACTAAAGATGCCCCATTGAGCTGCCTCATCTGCACTGTATTTCATTTCCTTTTGCTGAGAACCTGTTCCCAACGATATCACCAAAAATCGATCGTATTGCATTGGTTTCACATTTAAGCTATTACATTGCCCTTCATGGCTAATTCGATTCGTCACTTCCGCCATGGCTACCAAAGCCTGCAAGGCCAAATTATATGATCAATTAAGTAGCTTAAGCTAGCTAGTTAATTAATTAATTTGTTTTTTCTTTATAAGCATCAATTAATTTTTAAAATCTATATCCAGTAGGTTATTTTAATTAATCGTCGCAAAGCACCGATACTTTAATTTGTT
The DNA here is from genome assembly GCF_004193775.1 of Glycine soja. Taxonomy (NCBI): domain Eukaryota; kingdom Viridiplantae; phylum Streptophyta; class Magnoliopsida; order Fabales; family Fabaceae; genus Glycine; species Glycine soja. The sequence goes on from NC_041018.1 coordinate 40,307,777, forward strand.
TGTTTCACGTATCTGATACCAATATATATCCTTGGATGTTTAATCGATTCGTATCCATGAAGCTAGGGTTCAAGTTTTAGTATGCGTGATTTAGTTAATTATGTCTTATAATTAGAGAATGAGAGAATATAAGATTAATTGTGTACCGGATTATTTGCAGCGACGCCACCGTCTATAAGGTCGAATTTGCTGACACCGTGGTGAGTCTTGGTTTCAAAGGAATGAGCTGGAAGATATGTTGGAGCAGCTGAAGTTGAAATGCATATATCCGACAAAGATGCATTCAAATCGGGTCTCTTTTTCAGCTGTGAGATCACATCACATAAGAGAATATCAATTTCATGAAAAAGACAAACCCACATTTATATTTGATATTAATATTTTGATTTTCTATTGGAATACTTATATTAGTAATTAGAATCATGTTGTTTATGAATTTTCAGCGGATTTTAAATAAAAATTTGAAGGAAAAAAAGGAAAACTTAATGTAAATTTTTCTGAAATTTTGATTTTCAAATAATGTTTTTTAGGTTTAATTACTATTTTAATTCTTGAATTTGGAGTGTGTTTTTTCTTTTAGTTTTTTAAATTTAAAAATATTTTTTTAATTCTTGAATTTTTTATAAATTATTTTTTAGTCCCTAACATAATAAATTAATATTTTGTTATGGTTTTTAATTATCATAAATTAATTTTTATTTGATTAAAATATATTTTTCATCCTTATAAATATAAAAATATTTAAAATTTGTTCTTACAAAATTTTTAATATATTTTCTATTCTTGCAAAATTTTTATTACTCAAATCTACCTTTG